>NC_050203.1:2480833-2807500 GCF_013141755.1 Anopheles stephensi
GGAGAACGATTTGTACCTGGTGGGATCAAATGTATCGCGGGACGTGGCGAATTATCATGTTTCAATTTAAATACCTCCTTTGGTTTGAGTTGCTGGGGCCAATCCCCATCGCACTTCATTCTGTTTACAGCCGCTCGATGGATGTGCAGAAGTCTCTCCAGTAAGTTCCAACCTGCGCGTGGCTCTAGCCGTTGCAGTATCAGGACCGCTTCCGATCGCTTTCTAGTTTGCTGGTGATCTTTTTCAGCTCAACCGCACTGTCTATACGCTTCTTGCAATGCAGGAAAAACGTTCATGCAGTGCCGCTAGCTAGCAAGGTGTGTGGATCGGGCTCGAACTTAGTGATTCAGGCGACTGCTAACGGTTACACGACACCTAGCTACGACCAGATCAGCTTCACGATACCCGACAACAGCTCGTACGAAATGTATGTGCTCCACAAGGCTCCCCAGCTGCGGTACGTCTTCATTGAGCACAATGTAAAGGTGAATCTGATCCACATCGAAAAATGTGCCTTGGTCAGTGTACCTAGAACGATCCGCAATGCGCCGCGTCTGCTGTGTTTGATTATAAGGTCCTGCCGCATAAAGCATCTAGATCTGAACGATTTGGTACAGCTGCCGGCGTTGCGTGATCTCGACCTAAACCACAACCAGATAGTGTCGATAGTGGAGCTTCCTGCCGGTGTGGTACTTCCTATTAATAGGCTTTATCTTACTCACAACAAAATACGTCACGTGGACCGGAATGTTTTGCACGCACTAAAAGAGCTCCACTGTCTGGTGCTGGACAACAACCGGATAGAGGAGTTCCCCCCGGACCTAGCATTGCCCGTGGTGGAAGAGCTGTCCATACGTCACAACAAGCTCGCAACGCTTAACTGCACCAGCTGGCAGATGCCTTATATGAGGTATCTCTTCTGCAACAACAACCGCCTTACGTCGGTTCCGATCGAATGGCAAACGATGTGGCGGATGGACATGCTAGATCTCTCGTTCAATCGGCTGCACAGCTTCCGCATGGACGATATCTACCTCACCCAGCTGCGGGATCTGAATCTGGCCGCTAACGAACTGGCGAGTGTAACCACCGCCCAGAGACATTTGCGCGTTCCACTCGAGCGACTGCAGCTAGCCCACAACCGGCTCACCGTGCTGGACATTTCCCGCTGGGGTATGCCAAACTTGTGGGAGTTGGATGTGGATCACAATCAGCTGACGGAGCTGGGCGATGCTTTCATGCGATTCCCCGCCATGGACCAAATGATGATTCTGCGCTATAACAATTGGTCTTGCGCCTGGTTAAAACGTGTCCATCCGGATGATTTGGTGCGCAGAAATTATGGTTGTTTGGCAACGAACCAGAGTTGTCCCGAGGGAAGACTAATGGTGCAGGAGAATGCTTGGATCTGCTGTTGGTGAGGTAGCAACCGATCAGTCGGTCGATTAAAAAGAGTAACTGGAAGCGATCTTGACTGCACTATCTCGCTGACAGAGAGCTCAGATATTCATAGCTAGTTATTATTTGGAAATATATCGTTTCGACTGTCTAGCATCGGGGGGGGAGGAGTAAGTAATGCCTATAAGTTCGAGGCTAGATAAAGACCCTCCCGAGGTTGTGTATGTCATACTATCCACGCAAAGAACCAAATTTATGTCTAGCAAGTACGGATAGCTATCAACTTCGCTTCATTTCTTCTATTACTCTGCAGTCCGTTAGAAAACTCTTTCCCGGCACAGCCCACCGGTGCTGATCAATATTCTTCTCGTTCAAATCCGGTTTTCGTAATGCATATTTATGTACCGCACCGAACAGAACCTCCCACGAGCGAAACCACACCGTCTTCTGTTCCATCCGGGGAAACGATGCTTCGGGGTTTTCTTTAAGACTTCAGTTTCGATGAAAACGATCGGAAACGGAATCTCTTCCCTGCCGAATAGTTCTACATACGCGTTCTTTGAAGCTTCCCGTTTGAAGTGATGTCCAGAACCAACGGCAACTACATAACGGAAGCCACACAAAATCCGGTCCATCTTCCCCCACCTCAATGTCTAGCTTTCTTTCATTCGCGTGGCAAAAAAGGCAACGACGGACGCAAGAAAAACAAGTTCCACACACAAGAGGAAACCGAGCAAATGGCACCGGAGATGAAGCGGTGTTGGCGGGATTTGGAGGTTTGTTGTGACCCACATTCGGAGACTTTGGTGACTGTGAATGTAGAGGGCAAAAGTGGGCAATACACACATCGATTTTAACTCAATGTGCTCGTTTTTTTCTGTACAAGAGAAGCCAAATCGTTAACATTCGTTCTAATGCCAATGAAGACTGTCCTAAGCCTAATGGTTGATCACTCGTAAGGTGTGGTGGCTTTTCGACATACGCACGATCGTTTTCAAACCTCCTACCTCCCGCGGTGGCTAGTATGCATGTGCAGAGCCCAACCGCATTCCAACAAGTGGCCGCCCTAACCAGTTCGATCAGGTCAACGCAGCGACTTTGCAGATCAAGTTGCAGCCGATAGTGTTACAAGTGGTAGTTGGCCCATACTTCGAAGGCTCCAAAGAACTCAACCCCTTACCGAAATCGAATAGCAAAATCAATCATTACTCACCCTTTTGTGTAGCGGCTATTCTGTGATGCGTGACCAGCAAGCATGAAGAAGTAGGCACAACGGGCAGTCACAATGCTCCAAACAGAACAACACTGCACAATGTGTGTGTTTGTGTGTGAAAAGCACAATATTTGTAAACACGACGAACGTTTTCACCTTTGCGCACCACTTCTTTTTAACCTCTGGTATGCTGCACAAAAAGCCCACCCTCCCTTCCGCCCACCGCAACCGCCTCCCGCACCCCAACCGAACCACTTTAGCCGTCCACTCGCGATGGACACATCATCATCAACAGGCGCGGACAGGGAAGAAAACAACCCGAGTGCTGCGCCTCTTCCTAGCGGCGTGAATATAAATAAGCACTTTACACACGCACCCTCTCACTCACTCACGCACGCACGCACGCACGCACCGTTTGCTTGTTTTTTCTCCACCAACACCGATCTTGATCTTCTTTCTCACATATCTCACCCTCGGAATATCACTTCACGACTTTCTTCTTTCACGCGTCGGTCACCACCCAACCCAACAACCACCGCCGCACACCCCAACGGTGTACAGGTTGTACGAAATGCACGACGACCAGCGACCAGCCCCGTTTGCTGTTTGCTCTGGGAGCGCTGTCTTCAGCTGGACAGGATTACACACACTGCTTTGTCACCATCACACCTGTGGCCGTGCTTTTCACCTAATTCTGGCACGGGATTGAACCCGATCTCGGTTTTGTTGTGAGGTGATCTCAGGAAGATATGTTTCCTCCACTCGCGACCGTGCGAGAGTGTGTGCGTGTGGTTGGTGTGTTGCAAAAAAGGGGTGACAGCACAGTGACCTACACGATGATGGCAGCTTTATTTACACTCCCCTGTCTCCGTGTTAGAGCAATTTGAAGCAAATCAGAGCCTTTGCGTACTCGCAAAGGAAACTATAATTAATGAAAATATTGGACTTACTTGCCGCTAAGCTTAAGCTACTTTAAGAAACACAAAACAGCAAGAGAAACATAGCAAGCACATCGATTTTCACTGACAGCACTGGTGTGTTGCTGTGTAGCTTACTGTATTCAACCCCTTTTTCAAACTACCCCCCAAGTAACATTTTCGTTCGCGTTCATACGCGCACCTGTCAAACCGTTACTGGGTGGGTTAGGCTGTGTTCTAGCCAAAACCGGTGTTCTGTAATTCCGTTGTAATGTGTAACTTTAATTTGTTCGTACAGTTTGAATAGAGTTCACTCATTTGTGTTGTTAATAATTTTTAATTAAATTTTCTCGCATGAAAATAAATAGATTCGGGTTGATATAAATGCTGTGACATATACGATCACTGCATATCATTAACATATTCTTGACAACACCCTGTCCCAACCTTCTTGTTCCTCATGACGAATCTGATATGTGGTGTGAAAATGTTTTGTAGGCCAGCCAGTGTGTTAAGCAAAGAACAAAATTTGCTGCACAAGTCTCTTGATACCACTTGCAGTCGAACATCACTGACGGGGCAGGCACGCCATTAGGACTACGTCATCAGTTCATCTCATTTTGAGTCCATCTGCACGCCCCAAGAAGATTTACCGATTGAATAGTATGGTGCCATTCTCATTACATGACTTGCCGCGCATCAGAGTCTGTTGGGTGATCATCGTACATAGCACGCCATTAAAGCCGTAGATCATTCAGAGTTCGAGAATTTTGAGTCCATTATGCAAAGGCTTTTCTGGGTCTTTAAAACTCCCTTTCTGTCTCTCGTGAAAAACTCGGCACCGAGTTAGGAGGATTACAATTTCTTTAATAGAAAGCTTTGTTCATATTTTCACAAGTCATTCTTGTCGGACTTTCTTCGTGTGATATTGAGGTGCGCTAGAAACAAAAAAAAATCCCCCGAACGCTCTCCTATTTTGACACCATCGGTATAACAATTTGTATAACTTTATTTTACTTGGTAAACTTATTCCACCCCTGTATCAAATTTTTTGGCTGTTATCTTCCCTAGCTGACGTATTGTGCAAACTCCTCCCCTTCCCACGGTTCCTCTTCCTTCTTCCCACACAAAAAAAAACACCAACAATTCTTTCGATCACGCTAAACACGATTCACCGATAAGCAACGGTCCAAAACTGCAGTACGGCTCAGTGCCCCAAGGTGCTCCCAAAGTAGGAACATAGATAACGAGAAAGGCAAATTTGAATCGAAGGAACAAGGACCACGCCGGGAACGGGGCAGCATTGCTATGGCCCAGTAGTCGTAAGCGTAGTAGTAGCAGGGAGTTGATTAGTGAACAAAAGTACTGAACAAATTTTCCCCATTTTTCCCCAAGCCCGTTGCGTTAGTTGTGATGTGATGGCCCATTTACGCGTACTTCGCCGTAAGCTCCTCGACCAGCTTGATGTACGCTTCCATGGCGGCATCCTTGGAGGTGCCCTTCCGGTCAGCCCACGCCTGCCATTTGGCCTTACCCTTCAGGTCGAACATGCCGGGCTTTTCCGTGTCATTGTCACCGACGGTGGCCTGCTTGAAGAGGGCGTACAGCTCCAGCAGCTCCGAGTCGCTCGGTCGCTTGGTGAACGATTTCACCCTTTCGGCGGATTCGTTGAATTTCTGCGCGAACACATTCAGAAACATAAGGTTAATGTGGGGGCCAACTGCTCGCCACTCCAAGTCATCCATCGCCGGCATAAACCCTTTCGGTCGAGTGTGCCGGGCGATAAGCGATCGATCGGTGGACCGCTTATCAGTTCGCACCCATCAAAACACCAAATCCTCTTACCTGCTCCATGTTGATCTCGGATGATGTAACTGCCGGCTGTAGAGCTGCCTGGATGCCTGCCGGGGGTGTAAACATGGAGGGGAGGAAAGAACGAAGAAACATAATGAAAAATAAGCGCGCTAAATCAACACACTCTATTATCACACACGCAAAGCAAAACTGCAAGCCATTTGCTTGAATTGTTATCGTCAATTGGGGGAAAAAAGAGTTTGCGCACACCTCAAAGTCCACCGCTGCAAAATGACCTTTGTACGCGGCCAACCCCAACCCCCCCGGGCTTCGTCCAATCCCCATCATAAACCTGGGTTAGACGTTAATGATGTGTTAAACCACCGTTTCGAGCCACACACAGGACGCGACACGCTTTGCACCAATTCGTATGATCGACATGTGCCGCGTGCGTACTTGACATTGATGGCCGAGCGTGGCCGAGTCATCCTCCATAAAACGCAACTACACCAGCACGGCCACACTTCTCTCCATTAGCCTTAAACTCGAAAGGACTGAGTTTCGAAAAGAGGCAAAAAACTGTTCCACATCCAACTGTTCAATGGTGGGGGACCTATTGCAGGGCCTTCCCTAGATATTTGGACGATCTTGAGGAAGGACAAAACAGCACGAAGGAACTAGTGCCGTTTATCAAACACTGCTTAGCATCTCGCTTTACGTCAGCACCACAGAGTCAGCTATATTAAAAAAGACATATTTTTTGTCGCTAAAATTTACATCCAATGACGCCATATTAGCTGGACCCCCTCCCGCTGTGTAAGGTGGGGTTTTTCTGCCGATCTTCATTTTGAATTTACATTTTGATGTTCGGTGGAAGTGTTTTGTTTGCTGTTTGCTGCATCGCAATTAGACGAAGCACATGGCGGCCCCGCAGTTTCTACTTTGACCCTCAATTAAGCGTCATTGCGTGCGGTGCTGCTGATGCAGGACGCGCTACGGCTCACACGAGAATGTAATCCAATTTGAATGGTGAAATAAATCTGACCGTTAAATATTGCAACATATAAAAGAGTGCACAGGTAGCCGTTTTCAATTTATGCGTTATGAAAGCCGTCATTGTGGACCGTCGCCCCGCTATCCAGATGCATCGGTGCACTTTGCAGTTGCCATTCCATTCCATTGCTGTGCTTGGTGGTGAGACGATGGTTGGAAAGCTGGTTTACTTTTCTTTCCACTTTTTTTGGCAGTCGAACCATGCATCGAATTGCACCGTTCGATACCTTTTTAAGTCAAACCGAAAACAAAAAGCGGAAAAAAGGTCACTCAAGTGCTTTTGTTTTTCGGTTTCATATTTCGCACCTTGTTTTGGAGCTGAACATTAACTGAACTGCTGTCCCATTCACCGCCGCAGCAGATACAGTTAAGTGCAGGACGCACCTCGCTTAAGTAGGTTGCTCAAGTCGGCATAATTGCTTGCTGGCGAAGTTGGGGAAGTTTTGTTTTTGGGGCGCAAATTATTCGCGACTTACCAAATCATATGTTCTACGTCGAATGGGTGATTAGCTTAAGGCCTTAAAATATAGATGACCGAAGGAAGAATAATCAGACCATCGGAAAACCAGTTCCCCCATGGTCAACAAATGGCTGCTTCAGCTGGAGACATTCCTTGTGGCTCCTAAAACAGCCCAAGATTGTATGCAAATGTCTTCTCTAATTTTAGCTCTCACGCATCGCACCCGAGTAAAGGTGGACCGCTGGCCTGTTTTATATGCAGACCCAACCAAGATTGATAGGATTCGTTCGCGAAAGTAACCTGACCGATGGGATATTACTTATGTCTGACCGATCGATCACATCCTCCCGCCGTGGAGAGGACTTCCGATGATAGATCGGTAAAAGATTTAACTTGAACGAAACGGCCATAAAGCTTTGAACACTGGCTTGTTCTACAAGCCTTGAGCTGTGATTGCATCACACAACGCCGGGCTAGAAGGATGTGTTGCAATGTTGGCATCCGGATTGCGCACGGTAACTATCACGAGCGCGGTGTGCAAGAATGCTCACTCAACACTCAATATCACCCACGATCGCTTTCAATTCTGGCCAACTTTGTACCGCAGCGTGGATGGTCTTTGAAGTGACGGCACTGTAGAGGGCGCGCCAAGAAATCGACGACCGCACAGAATCGCTGATTGCAATTAATAGTCACGCAACGGCGGTGTAGCTGCCCAGGCCCGCGTGGCGGCCATTATGGTGATGGCAAGACCTCCACGTATGGACCTCTCGGCCAGTACGTGTGAAGCACATTATGCACTCGTTTCGGTGTCAGTGCTACGATGTTACGCATATCCATCAAGAACGCAACCGCCTTGCTGAGGAGGACCTGGAAGCACTGAACTCTCATGGCTATGCTGCGATCGGATGACCTACAACCGGACGTCTTCCTTCAATTGACCTTCAGCTCCGAGCAAAAATCGAGCAGAGGAACCGGCTTTTAAATTTCCAAACCCAGCGCACACACACACACACGCGTTCTCACAAAACCTCACTCACACGCCGGTGGAGGAGGTCTACTGATAAGCGGATCCGTTCCGCACCCAAATCAGCAAAAAACCCACCAACCAACCAACCGACCTGATGGAGCAGCAATCTTACGCACCTTTTACTCAAACGCTGGTCCGACGAAGACTGTTCGCGGGTTCGTTATGCTGTTACGACGTCGGCTGATTATTGTGCTGCGTTGCTTGCCGGCGAACGGGGGGACGATGTTCAATCGGCGATGGTCTAGACGGCGGGGCGTGTATTGCTGGACGGACGGACGGTCAGCGGTGCCGATTAAAGACAACAGGCATGCGCTTCAAGCTGTCGTCCACCAACCTACGCTGCTTAAGCTGCAAGTGACCGATAATGATATTTATGACCGACTGGCGAGGATTAACCTCGGTGAGAGCCGTTCTTGTGACGAGTGTGATAATACTCAACCGTTCCCTAAACCGATTTTTTGCATTAGCTTTATTGCGGAATTAACCTTGGCCACCATGCTTGAGTGATGTAAGACTCCTCTCAATCGAATATTCTCCACGGCATTGTGTTGAAATTCTTATTTTCTCTATTGATACTCGGAGAAGTCATTATCTGTAAAATGGTACATAAACATCATGTAAATATATTTGAAATCCAAGCGTCTGTAAGAAACGCTTCATGCAAAACGCTTCATGGGATTGCATGCAAACCGTTGACCATGCACACCATTACTTGCGTGGTAGAGTTGCACTCAATTTGAAAATAACGATCTGTAAGCCCGGTTTAGGTGGACTGTTAGGGGTTCCACGTCGTTAGAAAGAATTCAAAATTTGAGGCTCTGGCTGAGGCATTACCACGGTCGACGCGATCAACGGTTTAGTCTAGAACGAAAGGATACAGAAGGTTAGCGTAGATCAACGATCCTTGGCGTTCGTTTTTTTTTTTTACCTGTCCGCTTTTAAACACCAGCACCTTAATGTGTGAATTTTCCGGTGTCAAGTCCACCGGCGGTAATCCATCCGCTGGGTCGACGGTAACCGTCACGCGAAAGTCTAGACGGATCGGAAATCCTGGCACCAGCATTGGCAGCTTCAAGAACGGACGCTCCACAAGATAATGACGATGGTCAGCCTGTATCAGCACGTTTAGACCGGTCGCTTCCTTGCGGGTGGAGATGTTTTCCAGCATCAGAAACAGCTTAAAGGTTGGTCCCAGCCCGAGTACTTCCGCTGCCAGCTTAATCGGAGCAAGACCCACATCCACGGTGGACATGTTACTGTCGGCCGAGTTAATGACGTCCACTGTGGCTCGCGCTGTCGTGAGTCGCATGCGCCAAAGCTCCGACTGGAACGAGTTGTGTATGGTGGCCGCGTGTTCCTTCTCGCGGAGCGTTTGTTCGACGAAGATTTTCGTCTTTTTCGGAATCTGCAAATTACCCGGAGGTTCCTCGGTAGTTTTGATGTCGTACATGTTGTCCGTTGTCACAAACTCGGCCGTTCGCTTGAGGATCTTCACGATCAGTGAACCATCGATGGTGACCAGAATGAGGACGTGCTCCTCCTGCCCGAGTCTGCCAAAGGTTAGGGCCGATACCGACTCGGGAGCGTAGAATTGGTCTACCAACTTTTTCTGGCTGTAGAACTGGACTAAGCCACCCTTCAGACACACGCAAACTAGGTTGATACCGAGATGGGGCAGACATACGGGTGTCATGCATACGGCTGGCTGGGGTAACTTCACCGTCCACAGTTTCTTGCCCTTTTTGGAATAGCAGACGAGTGATTGGTTCATACAAACGACCACGATGGTCTGATCGATCGGTAGCAAAGAGAGGCCAGCGGCAGGATTCTCCAGCTTCACGATATGCTGCCCTGCAAGCCATCCCTTACGGAGCAAATATAGGGCACCTTCCCGTGTCGCAATTACCACGCGGTAGTCGATATCGTACTGACCACTTGCCGAAATCATGCTCGGAGTCCCACGGAACGGACCAACCTTAGCCTGTGCAAGGACAACGAACGCTTGCGTATCGAGCACAAGAAGCTCACCGCACTCGGTCGCAAGGATCAAGCAGGACGCCGATTTGACATCATTTGAAGCTTTCTTGATCGTGTCCATGGACGTGATGATAGACAAACGTTCCAGCTTGCGCTCCGCATTCGTCCGAATGTAGCCGCCACGCTCACTTTCGGACAAGCTAAGCAACTCCTGTGTTTGGAGTGTCATCTGCGAAGGTTCGATCGAGCGCAAACTATCGACCAGTGCATCCAGCGCATCACCTCGCTCTACCGGCAGCTTCTTCCACACGTCTATCTCGAGCGGTTCTATCGTCATGCTCGGCACGGTGTACTTGTAGTATGGCTTCATGTTACGATAGAACAGCACCGACGATTCTACGGCAACTGCAATGACTGAGAGGTGGCACGGTACTTCAGCTCAACCAAACCGGGACGAAGCACCTGAGAGCACCCGACACTACTTACTGGGTATCCTTGGTTCCTGATCGTTGATGTACAGACTCTCGACCGCGCTCGGAATCCCCGGCAGATGCTGCTCGCTGATCAGGTTCGTTCCCTTGTACACCTTCAGCTTGGGCTTGACGTCAAAGTCAAAGAGTGGCACATCGACCGTCACCAGCTGGTAGTAGTTGTCGTTCTTCAGATCGCACAGCGTCATGCATGAGGGCAGCGTGTGCAATGCCGCCGTACCGTCACACTGCGCGTCCAGCCACTTGTCAGTGGGTTTCGTTTTGCTAGAATCGAACCCCAACGATCGGGGGGGATGGGATAGAAAGTGTTTATTAAAGGGTGGCCACGACCGTTCAGGCGAGATGTTGCGGTTCGTTCCGTTTCATCAGCAACGCCGTAATGCTGCCAGAACGGTGCAATTATTGACGTGCCTAGGGGGGTGCCATGGTCCCGGTGCAGACTTACCACAGAAACATTGCCGGCACAAACCGAAGATGATCCAATCGGATCCGATCTAAATAATGCCACAACAACCGAAGGCACCAGCACACACCGTGTAATGATCTGGAATGCACAGTAACGGACGCCCGATGAAAAAAAAGGGAAAAGGGTCTATTCGAAACGCAAGTTTTTGACACGTCCAAATCAGATCAGATCCCGTTTGTTTGTGCTTTGCCCTTAGCCCTCAACAATCCCGTTGCCCCTAGCAACCGTGGCAAGGCCGATAGGTGTTCCCACCATACCACATTAGCCACCTGTTGCACAGGGGGGGGGGGGTTATTTTTTCGAACACGCAGGCGCATGATCGTACCGCCGTTGCCACTAGCAACGGCAATATGGCAGCTCATCAGCGCACGTGACGCGGCGGGAAGGAGTTCTCTTGCGTCTTTTGCGCTATTCCCAATAGTTCACGGCATCGGCATTAAGGCAGAACGTCGTTGTAGGCGTCCTCGCTCGTTCGGTTGAGAAAAGGAGAAAACTTTCTTCAGTGGCTCATGGTGCGAAGACTTCAGCCTGCCATTTTCCACCGGTGTGCTATTATTAAATTGATGATCTTCGCAGCCACTAGCTACACGGGTCAGCCCGCTACTCCGATCCGCGCAGGTGCTAGATTATTTATGGCCAAAGTGAAGGTATCCGCACGTACCCTCGGTACTCCTTTCGATCGATTAATCAATGAATGAACGGAGTTCCAGCCGTTCCATCGAAGCAATCGCGCGCGATGTCAGGGTGTACCGACCCACGGTTCGATTCGGTTGGGACAGGTTTTCCGTCGTGGATCGCGCGCTGGTGGAAAATGTCGGTCATAGTCAGTGTTGCCTGCAAGAATCGTGGAAAGTGTGAAAGCCCCCTCCTCAGTGTGTCAGTGTGGAAAACTCCACCAGTGGAATGAAATATTACCCATAGCCAAAGGTAAACGACAGCTCCACTCCACGAATCACTCCGAGCGGACCGAGCGTGTCCGTGTCGTCGAAGGGTAAGGTTTATTTTAATGGCCGACCGGTACCACCGTGAAGTTTGCCCAGTTGATTTGCAAGTCGCGCACATTTTGTCACACTTTTCCCGTCGGCTCGGTCTGGCTCCATGTCCTGCTTGATGTTGTCTGATGCTTCTGACCTACCGCGCCATCGATTCAACACGCCCGTATAGCTGTTTGGTATGGATGATTAAAAAACGTGTACCTACTCGGCCGGAACCGGGCTGGAAATGGCTAGTTTATCATATCGCGAACAGATTGCGGCAAGGTTGTTGTACGTGTGATGACATATATTTGCCTCTAATGGGATGGCTCTCCGGCTGTGTATACTTACCGACTTTCGATCGAGCGACGTCTACGGTTAGCGTGTGCCATCGGTGAAGGAAAACTTTTCCTTGCAGTTTCCATTGTACTAGGACTGAGAACCGTACAGCACACGCCCGAGTATCGATTACTCTGTTGATAGGTTCGTTAGGGGCGATGAGGTTCAAATACGTTGGCTGTGAGGAAGGTCATAACAAGATGAATAAATTTTCTTATTTCTCTAGTGGCTCAGCGAGGGATTGCGTATTGCAGAGCAAGGCAAACAATCGCAAGAATAGATCAATTTATCTCCAACACTCTCCTGATACTGATATCACCAGAGTAGTTCTCAGAAAGCTTACCACGGACGGGAGGATATCGAGTATTTGCGGTAGATTGCAGACCTCCGTCAAGTACCGGAATTAACCTCAAAAAGGGGTGTAACTGGACTGCTCAAGTAGCGACCTTGTGATTAAAGCTACTGGGGACACACGCCCTCTCATTAATTGCCTATCCCTTCGGTCGTGGGCCGTCCATCACTGGGAAGCGTATTATCGGTGGCCTTGCTTTCTGCAGCTCCGGAAGAGAGTGAAAGTAAGCGGGAAAGGTTCGCCAACTCAGGTTCAATGTTGTGGAACCGGATTTTCAGCCGGAGTCCGGAAAGGTGATCATCCGCTATGGGTTTTAGAAAGAAGGTAATCTATCTATCCATTATTGCTGCCGGTATCTAAAGAGCAGTTGAAGGATTAGTCAGTCCGTCCATTCATAGCGAGTTATCGATGTCTGTCCTGTTCAGACCAGAGGTTCCGAGAAGCTTTCAACCCATCAGCTGGTAGAGCTTCCAATGGTTCAGCGTCTCATCTCACCAGCAGTGGGGTAGGCGTTGAGATCATATTCTTGTCATTGTCTTGCCCGGATTAGTGACGTCTTGGCGAATGTCAACGTCCTTCGAGAATGGAAAATAAGCGAACGAGAACAAACACACAGCAAGGCAAGATTTCTATTCAAATTAATACCGCGCACTCCCACACACACACGCACACAAACCAGCCCAAAGTGGACAGCTCTCTACCCAGCTTGGTCTCAGCATTCGACAGGGTAAATTGCGTCCCACTTTAGCATTCGCACGTACGTTTCGGCGAGCGTTGAGAAGAAGGTGTGTTTTCTATTGCTACTTGCTTGTGAGCTGTATGCATACAGCGCTTCAACAGTGGTAAACCACCATCACCAGCTCCGAAAGTGATCACGAGCGAGGTAGGGATCGTATCGATCGCTGTACACCGAAGTTTATTTAACCATTTCTTTCGTTTTAGCACGTTCTGTCTCTGCATGAGATTTATGGCTGGAAGATCGCGTTGAAGAATACGAGTGAAGATCGCCGGAACCGGAAGGCTGTGCGCGATTGCGGTTGCGAGATGAAGACAGATTAGCTGTTATGCGAGAGGTTAGTAACCGTTCCGTTTCGAGATGGTTTGCCAAGCGTCTTGCCTCTGGAGACTTTATTGAGGGTACGCCACCAAAAAATCGTCCAGCTATGTCTCAACGCTTTTATTTCAGCATTAATAGCCATTTTGTTGCGTTTGGACGATCGAAACACGAGGGGGACGCTTTTATTAAATAATCCATTGCAAAATGACCGTTGACAGTTGCATTTGATGGGCTTTGGGATTGCTGGAGCAATCCCCCCGCTGAGAACTGGTGCTGGCGACCTAGATTTAAGATCTTAAAACCCTCGATCATGGCCAGAATCCATCGGTGATAGATCGCCTAGGAAACGGCCCTTCTCGATGGAATGCAAATGCATTGCGCCGTGGTGCCGTCACATAAACAAAACCCGTGTGTCTGACAAACGATTTCCTCCTCTACCGTAGCTCCCAACAGCGCTAGAAGTAACCGGCTTCCTTTGCCGCTCAAGGTGTCCCAGACAATCGCAGACCTTACGACAAGGTCCCTTAACTCTGGTTGCGTTCCCTTAACCAACCGATACTCACTTTCCATTTTCCCAGTCTCTCCCTCGACACCGCCAGCCCATTCTAAGAGGGCCCTTCTCCCTTCAGGGAGTGTTTCTTGGTGGGCAGCCACCAAGTCAGCCTCCAAGCTCGTGCTGCAAATGGTAAACTCTCCCCGGCCAGTCATCGAGTCACACACACACTCTCTCTCTCTCCAATGAAGTGTATACAACGATCGACTCAATCAAGAGCGCCACTGCGAGAGTGCTGCCGGGGCTAGGTCTGGGCAATGCAGCCCAAGTTTACCTTGGCCATTTTGTTGGAGTGCGCGAAACCGTGCGGGCAGCAACAAGACAACGAGCGTCCGCGTACCGTTTGGCACGCAGTTATATCCGTGAGCGTGACATTACTTTGAACAGAAGGGGGGTTAAAATAAAAAACACTCGAGTCGTTTGTGGGGACTCGTTGTTATCATCACCGTGATTGTACGTGCTGTGTGGTTTTGTATTAGAGGTGAGCTGTGAATAAAAATCATCTTGTGCTGCTATTAAAAACGCATTCTGTTGGGAAGTGAACTCGTGTGCGTTGTTTGATAATTTTCTATTGCTTCACCACAGAGAGCAAGAGAGAGAGAGAGCGAGTGATGGGCCACGTGTCGTGAAATTCAAATCGAGGATTGTGGTTGCATTTTGTGCGCCTTTACCAATTACTCCAAAGTTAGTCAGTTGGACAAAAAAATTAAATCCCTTCCGATCAATTGCCCACCGTACAGCGCCAAAGTGACCCAAATTGACGTGAGAAAGTCTTTCCCTCCATCTGTGGTTTTCGGGATGTCTGTGAAACGGAATGGCGCCCTCGGACGTGGAGTTGTCCAATGAGTCAAACGCTCTTCGGGATTGTGCTAAGTGGGCGCGATTCGACCACAACGAAGCTGGTGTGTGTGTGTGTGCGGTCATCAAGCAGAATGTTAAAAGATTCCACCCCAAAAGTGAAGTTTCTCCTGATCTCAGCATGTGCCACCAGGAAAGTTCATCGTACGATCACAATGCTTTCGGAGTAACGGAATCCGTTTGTGCGTGGAGCATACCGAGATTAGCAGCGTGTAACTTCGATCCATCCCGGGAGGTTCGAATGTGTCGTGGCTGGGAAATTAGAGGACGGGAAATGTAACTGATCAAGCCACCACCTGCGGTGATGTTCGATCGGCTTGTGGCGCTTTATCGTAAATGGAATCACTCAAAACTCATCCAAACTTTTGAGTCTCTGAGAAGTTGGTTCCGCCTAACAGTTCCTGATCGTGTAGTGCATAAAGTGAGCTTCATTCCGTATTAATCCCAACCCTTAACGGGTGTGTGAGTCTGTGTGTTTGCATATCATCACGACAGAGCAGCCATTAGCAAAAGCAAAGAGAAACGACCGCCAAAGCGTCGGGCATCAGGTTCGTGAAGTGTGTGAAACTACTGTTCAAATCTCCCGCCCCAAGTGCATTGTTTGATAAAGACGGTTTTCTTATCGTTTTTTTCCCTGTCCTCCCTGGCCCGGGCCACGGAGAAAGGTCTGTGCGTGTGGTAAAAGTGTAGCGACGGTCCCTTGCTAAGAGTTATTGGAGTTGTAGCCATCAGCCATGGATTTGTTGGCCGCGATGGAGTTATGAGTTGGCCGGCATTCAAAGTAGTTTGTGGACAGAAACTCCAAAGAAATACTTCGTATCGACAACAATTTGCAATTGGGTTAAATACGATATCTTATCGGCGTTGGCTATGTGCTATGTGTTTGCTCGATGCTTCGGGGGATTCCTGAGAAGTTTTTTTTGGTAAGAATGATGGATGAAGCATTCTACTTCAGTGTGATTGAAGAACCAGTTTTATTGACGCCGGTTGCTAAAGTTAACGGACCGGTATCAAATCCCATCTGGACCGTTTCCTCGTAACCAAGAACTGTTTTTTCCACAGTATGGTTAACGATATTAGAGGCGGTGGCTAACATTGGGTAAGGGTCAAATCCTATCCCGACCTTGCCCCATGCACAGGACTAGCATTCCAATCATGGGTATCCAAGGTTGTCAGAGATGGGCGAAGACTACTGTTTCGATCTTCTGATCAAAGGAAGGTTTGCTGCGCCTGCTATGATTTCCATAACTCGAGTAGAACGCTTACCGGAAGACTTTGGGTTTTCCTCATCTCGGGGGTTGTCACGCGCAGCACCTGACCTGGCCCTAGTCTGCACGATGACTCACCTTAGACAGCCGCGAGCGCCCGCGTGCTGTTGGACGATCGTGTGCTCTCTTTGTGGTCAAGAACGCATCACCGTTGCAGCAAAGCACAAAGCGATAAGAAGATTAAACCAGTTTCTCTCCTCACCAAGCGAATGATCGGTGGTAAGATTCCTTTTTCTTCACTGGCTCACTGGTCGCATGAGTCAGCCGTTTAGTGCTGCGAAATAGCATCGAATTCCATGCTTCTTGCCCGTGGTACGTGGAGGTAAACAATATTGCCAGCACCACGAACCGAAGAACCGCCGAGTGCGTGCCGTGCCATTTGCCTGTGGCGATCAATACCGACCGGATCGGAGTTGCTCCGTTTACGCACAGAGGGCTAACTAATGCGCGGCGATACTAGGAAAGAGACAAATGGCGATCAGCATCGTTGTGTTCTATGAACGAAACACGCACCGCCACACACGTTCCTTCTTTGTGCAGCCGCACAGCTATAGCTGACCTTCAACAGGGTGCGCTAGGCTTCCAGTAAACTGCTCAAACAACTACACTACGTAACATTAGCCAAAGGACGGTATCTACAAGCAGCCTTTAAAGGGCACTTAAAGACAAACTCCCAGTGTACGTCGTACGGTTGATCGTCTGTAGTAACATTTTATTTGGCACCTCAACAATTCCTGCTCTCATAATATTCATATCGCTCGCGGCTCAGCCTCGTTACATATTTACATTATTCTATTCGCGTTCTTCTTGTCAATACTTGAGTGCACAGAAAAGCGTAACTGCCATCGTAAGATAATTTAAATGGGGCATAAAACGTAACAAAAAAATCTGGAAACCGTGTAGCCTCATTCCGTAGCAAAATAAACCGGATGCATCCCGTTCGCTTTCGTCAAGCCTTTCTTGCAGACTGGACACTTTTTGGCAAGCTTCAGCGATCGACGGAGACACACGGCACAGAACACGTGCCCGCAGGCCGTTGAAAGGGCCTGCCGGTTGGCGAGCGTTTCGTAACAGATCGGGCAGATAATGTCCACACCTCGGGAAGTGCGCGTTTCGTTGAGATTCGTATTCGGTGCTGGTGATGCAGAAGGTGGCGCTGGGCGGCGGGCGGGTTGCGTTGCTGTTACGGGCGCCGGCCTTGATTCTAGCATGCTGACCTCAACAATTTCTTGGCGCTCTCGGGAGCGTTCTGTCGATCGACTAGAGTCGTCGGCAAGATGTCTGGAAAGCGCAACCGAAATGTTTTGGGTAGGCGACGTATGGACGGAGACGGCCAAACCGCCGACCGTAAACGAACTCCAGCTGCCAGAGGGAAGTGGTTGAGGGATTGGCACTGGAAAGGACGTTTGCACCGTGCTCGGCGCGATATTGTCTTCCTCGTCCGATGAGATTATCACAACAGGTTCCGGTTCCTGATAGTTCGACAGATCGATCACGGATGTGTCACGGTTAAGGGCGCGTCGTGCACGGCGACGGGCACGCAGCTGGCTGGTTCTGGGTTCGATCGCTGGCGTGCCTATTACGATTACTTCCTGCGCAAAAGAATCGTCGACCAGCGGGATGGGTGTCGAGGCGTCGGGCATCAGCTCGTCGTGGCTGCACAGTATGGTAGTATCGCTACCGGAACTGTCGTTACTTGGCTCATCTTGGTTCACCGACGATACTGCTGAACCCATGGTGGTAGTGGTGCTGCCTTGCTCTGGCTGTGCGGTACTGCTGCTGCTGGTCTGTGCACTTTCCCGGCTGCTGCTAGCGTTGCTTTCGTTGGCACTGCTGCTACTGTTGTTGTACGATGGCCGGCTTCGTAAGCTGTCCAGAAACCAATCGGCCTGCTCGATGAGGTGCCGCATGCTTGTGTCGATGTCGTCTATGTCGTCCTCGAGCGGTTCGTATTTCACTTGCGCCATTTTGTGCGTTTGGTGAGTGTGGAAATAACTTAATGGCGAACACTAGAACGCAGACCGGTCCCTGGGAAATTGCACGGAAAAACGTTATAAACGATCTGCTTTCCTCAGAATGCCGATTTGACATACTCGATTTAAAGACGTAAACAAACCGAAACTTTTGACGGTTGCTAGGTTGTACCATTGTTGCGTTGCGGAAGCCATTTTGTTTCTGTGTGGGGTACCATCAGCAAAGCATTGATCGCAGTTATGAGCGTTGATTCGCCCTTTTTTCATAGTTTTAGTACAAAATCATTATGAAAACATTTTTTATTCCGTTTTATCAATAAGTTTTGAAAATATTATTCAATGAGAAGTTTTATTTTTAAGCACCGTTTCTATGTGTGCAGTGCAGTGACCTAACCTTGTCGTGACAGGCTGTGTCGAAGCCGCTCGCTGTCAGTTGAAGGCAAATTCATGATGAGGCTGTGTTCTATGTGTAGATGGCGTTGGTCGTTTGAAAATGTGTTCTGTTCTTATTGGGATTAACAACATTTATCTTTTTGTTTTATTAGATAATGAAACTGGTTTGTTACCTCAGAATCAAAACATTGTTTCGCTCAAGCCTTCTTTTTTTGTTTTTCTCTCCATCTCCATTGCCATTTCGGTCGTTTGATTTAAAGGCACTCGCCATACGTTCATGGATCGTTGCATTAATTAGGACCATTGAAGCACCGGAAATGTCGCCTGTCCTTACTCGGCAACAAACATGTCTTAGCTAAGTACAAGAAGCAAGGAATTTCGGTTTTAAGTGCAGCATCAACGCACCGTGATGAGGCTTTTGCAAGCAAGCAATACAGCAAGTACAGCTTATGTCACCCGGTATGATCGTTTTTCTTTTCATGTCTCGACCAGCGGACAGAATGGTACACGTTTAATGAGCTAGCGAGCCCTCCATCCTCCAGCCTCTGTCCTAAGCTGCAACACTGGTACCCATTTCCATTGCGGTAATGATGATGGTTTGGGGGGGAAAAAACATTTTGCTCTTTTAATCGAGTTACGAAATACTTGATTCGGGTGACAATACGAGTAGCGGGATGGTTCACAAAACTCTTTGAATTTGGATAACTCCTGGTAGAATCAACAAGTGGATGGAGATCGCGAGAGCAATTCTTTGCTTTTTCGCTAGCGGGTCTGAAGGTATCCTATTATTGAGATCAGCATCTTTGGCAACTGCAACTTCGAATAATGCGAAACCCATCATCAGCAAAGCACGAAAAATCCTTAACAAAGCCATTTTACCAAGGAAAAACAAAACCTTAAAGAAACCCCGTTTATCTACATCCATCTGTGCAAAACTTTCCGCAAGCACCGACTAAAAGGCTTCCATCAAATCTCCATTCCGATCTGCAGCATATAGTTACACAATTTCACCTGCCCAAAGCCGGACTGGACCGGTAAACTCCCTTTGGCGGAATGCACCGTGAGTCATTGCGATCCGTCACTAAAACGATGCGCACAACCCGGAGCTTACCGGTTACCGGTTGTCTCTGCAGCAGTTTAGCAAAAGCCCATTGCATAATCAGCATGTTTGTAAAGGGAGAGTGGGAGAGATGCACAGCAACTGACCGCGTGACAAAGTCGACGGAAAGCGATCGCCCCGGTAGGGGGAGATGTGATACAAGCGTGCCAGTGCACGGAAAAACCTAACCGTCTTGGCCCGTTTTGATCGCATTATCCAAGTGTGGAAAATCGACCGTTTTAACCATTGACTCTGGGGAGCCGGGTGGAGCGCTTTTCTCCGCGTCAGATCTGTATCGCGCACGATCGTATCGGGCTGCTTAATGGTGAAAATAAAGTGGAAAATTTTTACCCTGCTGGCTGCTGAGCTACTACTGCACAGGTTTTTCTTTCCGGTGGGAAAATCAACAAAAGGTGTACCCAGCTGCATTGTCGGTAAAACCGAAGTCAACAACAACAATTGCGGGAACACCATACGACCGTGGACGATCGTGCAGAAACAATGTAAAGGGGAAAAGTAAGGCCGTTGCTGGAACATTATGCTTTTGTGAAGTTTTTGGTTCGGTTCGTAGATAATTGGCGGCGGCGACAAACCAGCGGCGAGTGATCTTTTCGTGTGCGTGTGTTCTGTTACACCCTTGCAATGGAAATTCCGAGCTGAGATGTGAGGCGAACACTCGAATCACAAAATAAGGAAGTAATTTCGAAGGTGTCAAATTGGATTGATGAACTGTACTGCACTGTACCAAATGTCTGCAAACCGATCATTAACGTGTCCAAATGTCCGACAGCCGTTGGAAGACCCCAAAACGAATCCTTCGAACGCCCGAAACATAATTAGACACACACACAAGTCTTCTAGACGACTAGCGAAGCAAATAGCGTTCGGAAGAACTGAAAACACGAGTTGTTGTGTCTAATGTAGCACGACGGAACGTTTTTATTTTCCGATAGACATCTTAAGACCTATTCTCATTCTCGGCACGATCTTCATAGCTCTCTCCCGTTCTCTGTGTGTCAACCACCTTATTTTTTTGCAGATCATAAACCTCCGCCGTCATAATCAGTGGCAAAATCTTAATGTCGAGTGGTGAGCAGCGAGCACTTCCCTAACCTCGCAGCGCCGAAATCATAATACTTAAAAAACCTGTTTGTGGACGTGTTAATCTGAGCCAGTCGTCAGTTTGCAGCCGAACTGGAGGTGACGACTGCCGAGCGAATGGGAAGAAGTGCTCGCCAAAGTGTTCTGAAGTCACGCGTGTAAAAGTTGGTGATATCCCGATCCGTTTTTTTGTAACAGTGTGTTTGTGTGTGTGTGTGTGTGTGTGTGTGTGTGTGCTCGGATGATACCGTAAACCGTGTTCTTTGTGCCGTTGGAGCAGCATCTTTGTCGTACCAAAAAAGTGTTTCTGTGCCGACGTTGGCACCAAAGTCTTTTTTTTACAAAGTGAAGGAATAAGCTTGCTAGCTCTGTGGTGTTGGTGGATACAGTTCCAGGGTGGAGGTGTCTGTGCCGTGAATCGAATTAACCGTACATACAGTGGTACAGTGAGTGGTGGTGAG
Source organism: Anopheles stephensi (assembly GCF_013141755.1). NCBI lineage: Eukaryota > Metazoa > Arthropoda > Insecta > Diptera > Culicidae > Anopheles > Anopheles stephensi. The sequence continues at coordinate 2,502,061 of NC_050203.1, forward strand.
ATTGAAGGCTTCCGTGGGTGTAGATTCGAGAAGGAGTTGTGAGATCGAGAGTTCGAACGTGTGAATCTAATCATCAACAATTGCATCATTTTCTGGCTGAGACTTCTCGTCGTAACGTGCTGAGTTCAAAATGGGGTAAGTGTGCTTTCTTACATCTAGAAACATCCTAAGCATGGCACTCCGTGCGTCCTACAAAGCTCATAAAAGGATATGATCACGCGTCGTCATACTGAAGGCCGTGTTTGATAGGAGATACGATCGTTCAATTTGTCTGTGGCCCCAAAAAACAACAAGCCATCCGCCATCAGTGTCAGTTTCGTCTCCATAACGAGTGAATCGAGATCACCTTTACAGGCGGACGGAGGTCCATTAAGATCTCGAATAGTAGAGCTCTCGGCTAGAATGCGGTCACGCTCGTCACCATGATCGAAAGTTGGTGTACACGACACGCGTTCACACGACCTGCCAAGAATCGAACTGTCGGTAGCAGCTAACCTTCGGCAAGTCAAGCGTCAATCGGCCATCATCATCGAGCACACCTTCGCGCTATTGGAAGGAGGAGGAGTTCACTCGCACAGAAGTGGCCCTGAGTCCGCCGTGGTAGTAATGGAAAAGAAATTTGTCAGTCAGTCAGTCTTGTTGGCTTTTCGGTAAGCTCTGCTGTCCTTCATCATGGCTCTGCTACCGGAGACACCGGGCTCAAGGATAATCTAGTGAGAATAATCCATTACGATGGAGTTTCGATTTAAATGAGCGGGTATTTTCCGACTCACCTCTAACAACGATCCGCAAATGATCTTCTTACACAGCTTCTTAGTGACAACCGGAGGCAGACCGTTGCTTTGAATATGAAATGTAACCTACTTTAAGATAAGAGACACACAGCAACGCCCCACGGGATCGCTTTCTATGCTAATAACCATCCCGAAAAAGCAGCGACGAATCGTTGCTCACAAACACACACACCCACCAAGGGAGGAAGTGTGCCAATTGGGATGTTGTTGTTGTCTGTTTGGAACAGTTCCTTCCACTGCGGCTAATGAACCCGTCCCGGTCTGAGAACTACTGGCGGGAGAAATTTTTGGTAAATCCCCCCACACAGACCTGGACCCCGGGAACACCCACAACAGTACACCACGCTGATGCTAATAAGACCCGTTCTCTCACCCATTCCAGGCACGTTCTGGAGCATTCTCCAGTGGTGATCACCAAAAACTTGAAACACATCCCGTTAGCTATGAGTTCGATTGCTATTCTGGTGATCAATTTTCTGATTCCGTGTTTTCTAGCCAATTTTTCTTCTCCCCAAACATGCATTTTAGCGATCGAACCGGTTCTACCGATAGACTTTCAAATCTGGGACAATCCCCAATGCGGACCAATGGTTTGGTGAGCTGCGATCTTGAGCTGCTACTAGCTTGAGCAAATGTCCGGTTTCGATGTCAGCTAGCGTCGCGGGTCGACTATGACCTTCTACCTTACCGACCCCCACGTTAACAGTCTCCACGTTACCGTACCGTTTGCGGAGGTCAAACTGCAAAAACCGGATTGCTGAGGCGTACTGACATAAAGTCCTCTAGGGCTTTAGGTATCTATTGTCCATTCCACGCGGCTACTCCGCCAGTGCAGCTGCAGGAATGCATTCGTAGGCGTTAAGGCTACGAACGCTGATGCATGCATTTCTGCCATAAACTGCCATCGCCAGCCCGGTGACGCATCAACCCCCGGCTATGGTGGATGCCTTCACGACAAGTGAAAGTACGAAACGGCCGTACTAGGGAACCGTTTGAGGTGTTAAAGCGAATTAACAGTCAAACCTCGCTGGGACAGCGCTGTGGTAAGGCCTCGAATAATCGATCGAGTGATAATATGTCTGCTTATGGATATTAAGCTTTCAGGATCGATTTCACAACGACGCTCATCGACGCTTCTCAAACAATTTATGCATTTATTGCTTCCAAATTCATCTCTCAGTAAGTCGTGTTGTAGCCTTGGAGCCTTAAGAGTCACCTTCAGTTACCGAGGCTTGGCCCTACAAATGCTCTCCAAACGACGAGCCTTGAGATCTATTTCCACTCAAGCCGAAATGCTGCGTAATGTGTGTTCCCTTTTGAATGTTAAGTACACTCCGAATGATCGCTCTTATGGGTACATTCGACTCGACTAATGAAGACATCCGAGATTGCATTCAGTCTCCCACCGTACTCACAGCTCCTGCAAATGCTTGCTCAAATTTCTCAAATTATATACCACCCCGGGTAGGTGAGCTTTAGGAAAACAATTTTCAACAACATCTTTAAAGGCAACGAGCCGCCACACCGAATGCCGCGAAGGTCACGAACTGGCCAGCTTTATTTGTGTCTTTTCTTCCTTTGCCTCAGCTGAAAATGATCGTTTTGTGCTTGGTTTTGGGGGTTTTTATTGCAATCGTTTTTCGATACACATAAGTAGGCCATGCACGCAAACTGTACGCGCAATACCGCACCGGATCGTTTGCGTGTACGCGGCTGCTCGCCAAACTCGAATTTGTCTCCTCTGTCTCTGTGCACGCGCGTTGTTTGGCGAATAAAATATGTTTGGAATTAATTTTAACCGTTTGCGTTTGGTAAATGGTTAATTATTTATCTGCATCACGAGCAGTCGCCGATCCGACTGCAGCAACCGCGCAATCTATTTATGCGCCAGACAAATTTTTGCAAAAAAAGTGAAATTTTCTCACACACACACACGCCGTGCTTGCCGTGAAGTCTCGTTTTCCCGCCTTTTTACTTTCATTATTCCCTTTCTACCCTTTTTTTCTCTCCGCATGCAAATATCGTCGTTACCCAGCAAGTTATTTAAACGAACGAGCGCCATGCACGATTGTACCGAAACAGGTGAGATTTCCTTTTTCCTTTTTTTTTGGCTGAGGGTTGTACGAACAGTGTTTTCTCACCAAAAAAGAGCTCCAAACTTTCTTTGCATCCCCAGTGATAAGGAAAGGGCGGAAAACGGACCATTTATCCACACACTTATCACGTCTATTTGTTTTCGCGCTGCGCTGTTGTGCAACGTGTCATCACTTAGCTCGTACGCTCGAGATCTGTCTTCCACTTCCGGACACCATTTAGATCGGCCATCAAAAATGGACTGCTCGAAACGCTGTTTGTCCGGGAAAGCTTCCGCAGTTAAAGGGTGCGTCACGGTAGCTTCGCAACATGTTCCGTTGATTAGCTGATCGTTGGCTTTGGTTTCTTCACCAAACCGTCCTTTCACCGGCTTCGAATTTGGCGGTTCGTCGCTTCCATTCTCTGCCGACAACAAACGATTTGTCAGATGCAAAAACTATAAATGACTCAACACTCGAGGATCATTGGACGTTTGATCGAGTTTGTGGATCGAGTTTACACTTTCTTTTGTGGCTCGTTTTTTTTTTTACTTGCTTGCACAGGCAGCAGTGAATTAGGTCCATTCGGACGATCTAAAACAACTCCAAGACGCACATTTAACTACCAGGCAAACGAGTGCGAAAAGGGTGCTTAAAATGCTTCCGATTGGTCATTGGAAGGAAATGGACACCGGGTGTTTTTTTCGCACCGTCACCATGATCGCCGACCATTTGGGATGGATCGCCGTTTTTTTTTTGCTTTATTGGGTGACCAAACAACGAGGCAAACAAATTGAGCGTACATAAGATTTAAACGGCGAAGGCCGTTGGGTTGTGGTTCCGTTAGCATATTGGTGGGAAATCACTGTTTAGCTGAAACAGGAAGCAACCGTGTTAAGAGGGATTGCCGTTGTTTGTTGTTTGTTCGACTACACCGACTTCATCGACATTCTATGAGCTGGGTGTTTATGGCCTCTCAGTCGACATATTGAATAATCACTTTTTAGGATAATAACCACAGGAAAATGAGATAAATATTTGATATATCTGTGACCTACACCGATTGTTCCTAAAAATTCATAATGAAATCATTTTCACCAATCGCTTTCGACCGTCGTGCGTTGGAAACATGAATGTCGACATAGCCGACATTTAGCCGAGCCACGAACCGAACTGTCGGAAGTCGACATTTTTTGAAAGCGAATGACGGTTAGGGAAAAACCGATGCAGGGTTTGTGCTTTAGTACAAGAAGCTTTGAGCGATGTGTGCCATTATTACAAACAGTTCCTCTGATATTTAGCAGTAAAATTTATCTGTTAAAGGAGCTATATGCGATTTTTATCATCATGATGTCCTTCTTTTCGCTCTACAATCTAGAGAGATGTTTGCAGCCATTTCTAGCTTATTTGACTCCGGGATTGCGTTGATTGTGCTAGCGATTGGTTTCACTATGCCAGTCGGTATTCCAAGATTTTCTTTCGAGCCTTGGTGAAATACCACTTCTCTGTTAAAATATGTCGACCTAACCCTCATATGCTAGACATGACCTAATAGGTCGTTAGGCATCCCCGAAAAAAAGTAACAAAATGAACATCTTATACTCTCAGAGCGCTTCCTTTTGAGGATCGCTTTTCTAACACCTTTAAAGGTTACTTAAAAAGTCATGCAAGCAGCTCGTAAAGTCTCCCATACTTCCCAACATTGTCCCAATGGCGTCGCTCGACTAGGGAGGTCTTCGAAATACGCGTCTTTCCGCATTATTTATAGCTAATTGAGCTATTAAACACCGTCGGTAGGTAGTTTTTGCCTGTTGCACCGTGTGCTGCATCTGCATAGCCATTGAATACCCACGCTGTTGCTGCATCTGCTGCTGCAACATCTTCCCCGAACGCCGAAAAGGGGCGGGAAAGGAAGTCATCAAAATCAGTTTTACATCAGTTTTCTAATCGAATTAGAAATTATTATACATTCGCTTAGTTCCCACCGAATCCGATGTGTTAACGGACGGCATCGACTCGTAACACAAGTCGCCTGACTTTTCTTTAGTGCTTCCTCTGTGAAAGGTTGAATGGTGGTGGTTTTGAAAATAGTATTAGAGGTGTATTAGAATCATATTACACTGATCGCTGTTTTGTTGTTTTGCGCATTTTGGAGTGGAATATGTGTGGGTTCAAAAAAAAAAACGGGGGTTCGTCGTCGCCTGCAGTGTATTGAAGTCTTTCGATTTTGTTGACATTTTTCCTTCCTGTCCACGGTTTCGCTGTGGTGGAATGTTCGTTTGACCGTCGTCGTCTCTTTTTTTTTGGGGTGGTTCAAATTTACCCTGCCAGGCGAGCATAAATTATGCAAATATACATATACTCACGCTCCCTCTCTCACACACTCACATAGCGCAGTCGTGTGATCTGCGCCGGCGATTATGCATCGCGAGTGAGAGCAAAACAAGAAAAAGGAAGGCTTTAAAAATCCACCATCCCATTCCATTCATCGGCTGATCGTAATCGAGCTCGAGCCGGCGCGAGGCTGTCCGATCTTCGCCGTGCCAAGCGCTTGTTGATTAGAGTTGATGCAGCTGATGTTGATGATGCTGATGATGAGCCCCTTTCGGGAACATCGCGGTGCACATGATGCAATCGGTAAATAAATGCTGCTGGAAGGAACGGGCGGCCAAGATGGATTGTGACCGTAAAGGATGGTCATGAAAAGTGAAGCTTCTTGTATGTGTGAGTAAAACAATCAGCCAGTATCGATAATGGAGACAGTGTTGGCTTATTATCGAGACGGTAATGCATCGTCCGAGTGTCTCGTGTTGTTATGAGGATGGGCCTGCATCTCGTGTAATGTTTAATTCAATTCAAATAACTCATCGTAACGAGTGGCGGTTCAGGCAGCGTTACAACACGCCCAAGGGTAGTTGTGAAGGGTCTCCAGCAATCCTCGTTTTGGAAGGTTGGAAAATTATCAAAACGCCAAAAGAGAGTCATTTGGCTAGACTTCTCCATAAGCTCATAATTAGAAATGGTGAGCTTCCTAATCATACGCCTAAGATAAAGCAAGTGATTATTATAACCGTTAATTTATTCAGCAAACAACGCCACCGATCTCTCCGAGTACCGTTTATTAGTGGCCAATGGGTCATTCAATTAATTTTCTATTTTCCTTGTCCGTCTCTCTCGCTCTCTTTCCCTCTCTCTTCCGTCCAATCGAAGATTGAATCGATTGATTAACAAAGTGTGGACATTTCTTCGATGTCGTCTCGATCGCATGCGAACGGCCAGTAGAAGCGTCACGATGCCTTTCCTTCCGGTGTCTTTACAGCTGTCGTCTGTCGCTTCTCATCGGGCAAGCCTCCCCAAAATGGCAATGGTTTGTGAGCTTTTATTTCCCACCACGGGGGGAAATCCTGATCCATCGGCTTTCCCAAAACCAATGCGAATAATTTATTTCGCTGCTCTTTTGCCATAAGCTTAATCAAATTGAGGAAAATTGCATCGGCAGCATCACCCAGCCCAGGGAGCGTGATTTATCGTCGATGACATACACGGAAAAGGTGAAACGCACGAATCGTGATGTGGAAAATCGATGATTAATTTAGCGAGCCGTACATCGCTTAGATGCTTATAGTTGCCTGCACGCTGACAATCACTCGGTGGTGCTATCCGCGATCGACCATGGTCACTGTCAACGAGCCGGCTCACGTTCGGTCCTCATAAATCTTTTAACCTACTCTCGCGCGTGTGTTTTGGAACAATTCAATTCATTAGCTGGCTGCGCATTCGCACCGGTACCCAACTCTACCGGTTACTCTGCTTGTGCCGGAAATGTACAGTGCTCGCTAACGATTTACAGTAAAAGGCGCGGGAAAAGCGCAGCTCCACATTTTCATCGCCCGTTCGCGCTCTGCTAACGAGTGCACACGAAAACGTTGCCCGAAATCGCGTTGGCTTTTGGATGGACCTCAACTCTCTTTATTGGGTCTATTTATTTTCGGTTAAAAGCCCGTTTCTCTAAACAACAACCTTCGCGCCCTATTTAGTAAATCTTTGCTTCATGTTGCTTCCGCGGAAGCAGCTAGCCCGCGAATGTGTTGGTGGTTTGTTTGTTTTCCGTTACCATCTGATTCCTCGGTGAGATACTGGTTTTGGCAAGTTCTTCTAGTCGGCAGCTTAAACTTTATGCTGACCTTTCACTGCCCCGTGCGGTGGGATGGGTTGCGTAGATTGGCGCTTATGGCTTCGGGAGCTTTGGGGCCGGTGGAAAAGAATTTCGAGGTTAAATGGTTTGATATTTCCAAAAACGAGAACGGGACGAAAAATTGACCAAAGTTGACATAACATACTTTACCTCTAAAACACCCAACCAAACAGCTTCCTGATCTTTGCGCCCAACCCGTTGGCAGATCATCTCAGCTGAATCGAACGCTCTTTGTTCATATCGCGATGTAAATATCGATACGCGCTCAGAAAACATAAATCCATTGACTTTATTGACAGACGGGCGGTGGTTCCTTGCTGTTTCTTGTATCCATCCTCCGACGCACGGTGTCCGATGGAGCTGTTAAGGAATTATCTCGCGCTGTGTGTGCCAAAACATCTTTAGGAAGCTTTTAAGCGTCTCGCAACAACCATCAAACTGGATTTTCGGCACCGGCTGGCTAATGAATTCGCTCAACACCATGCCCCCCCGTTGCGCAGGGCATCTAGGCCCATGTCTATGTGTTTGTTTGGGGAAGTTTCACCGTACGTATCGAACCAACACAGAAACCCAGCTGGGGACAGGCCCGACTGTTACTTAGAAGAAGTAAAACAGAACAAAATTTTGCATGACTTTTCTGCAAATGATGACACACAACACAATGTTTGGTAGAGACGGTGAGTTGTTCTCATGACATCACTGCCACTGTCGTCATCGATCACCTCTTCTCATTAGCACGGGGAGGACTTTCGGGAACATATTGCTCAATGATCGAATTGCCCAGGAATTCTAAGTACGATCACGTACATGGGAGCAAATTCTATGACGAGCTAATCGCAAATCAACAAATCCATACTCACGGCGTAACATTTGTTGCTGCCACACACACACACACACACACACACACACACACACACACACACACACACACACACACACGTGTTTGCCGATCCAAGTCAACAAGGATAATCCTTCCGTTGACAATTGCGTGTCTGTTTACAGTATCTGGTCGGGAGCAAGATCAAAGTAGGTCTTACGTTTGGTATGTGTGCGTGCATCTTTCTCTCTTTCTTTCGATAGCGAAATCCCCGTTAGCCCGCGATCGTTAGCAACCGATGGATATTTTTAGCAGGCGTCGTCACGAACCGCACGCGCTCCAACGCGCTCTCTCTCTCTCTGCTCTCTGGTTTGGCGTAGACGCTCCCCAACGAAAAGCGAGAAATTTTACAGTGCGGTACAAAACAAAAAGGTTGTTTGTAGCTTTCGAATGATAAGGCATATAATTCAGGCAACGCTCGACAACACTACTAACACCTTCTACCTTGGGTCCAAAGCCTCAAGAAGTCTGCTCTTTCTGACTTCCTTGGCTCAGTTAACTCGTAGCTGAATAGTTAATCCTGCTTCTGATCTGAATCACAACAGTGAATGATACGCTTCGCCGCCAATCGGATTTTTTAGGCATTGTCGCGTATTTGCGTCACGCACTGTAAAAGTGGAGAAAATCTCACGCAGCCTGTCGACTCTCCCTGTCGCGCTCTCCATCTCAGCAGCAACTCGGCACGCGCGCTCGTTTGGAGCCGGTCGCACGCAACATTAGTTCGTCGTATTGTGCCGCAGCGATCGGTGCGTTGTCAGGAGGTTGTGAGACGTCTGTTTTGTGTGCGTGTGTGTGGCGCGTCTATTCGGCCACATCGTTATTGTTGTTGCTGCTTTTGTGTGGTGTTGCGGAAAGTGGTGTGTTGTGTCGGCGGAGGAAGAATCATATTTTACCCCATGCTGGTGAAAATCGCAGAAAGAATCACCCGCCTCTGAAGAGTGATTGGACCGGTGCAGTAGCTGGTCGCCGTTGATCTTTGCTTTGGGGTGGTGCTGTGTTCGGTGTGTAGTGACGAGGATTCGTCTTCCACAAAGATGGCGCACGGATGGAGCCTGTTTTGCGCGCGAATGTGCGAGTGTGTGTGAGTGTGGAGTGATGGATTCAACACCGTGTCATTATGATGAGCGCCGATCCGGTTGCTGTGATGATGAAGATCGACATTGATTTCCATCGCAGGAAGCCGATATGAAGAAGGAGAAAAGGCTCCCTTACAGGTCTGCAAAAAACCCGGGCAGCAAACCCCATACTTCATTGAGTGTGTAAAGTGTGTAAGCGTGTGTGCGTTTTGTATGCGATTGTGTACGCACGAAGAAAAAAAAAAGGTGCGTGATCCTGTGCGTACCCTGACAAGGCGCAATTCACAACGGTGTGATTAACTAATTATCTCCCGTGTTAGTGTGTTGCGTGCGTGTATGCGTATTTAAGTTTCGGTGAATTGTTTGGAAAATTGCATCATTTTCCTGACGTTGGCGTCTGTCGATACACGACGGACGTCCACTGTGTGGCGGACGTGATCACCATTAGCACGCGTGCGGATTGCTGCATCGTCAAGCATATACTGTAATCGATCGAAATTGAACACCGGATTTGGAAGTACTTCGGGCCAAAACGATGTGGATGGGAAAGGGACGTCCCACCTCAACACGAGTTCCGGTAGACTCGACGTCGTCCAAATAGGGTGCCCTGAGCCCCGACACATCGTATCAAAAGCGAACGCCAGGTACGGACAGGTGACATCGATGGACAGGCGACAGAAAGCGAAACTTAACTCGAACGCCTCTAACGCCACGCATCCTTCACTAGCATAAGCAAAAATAGATCTTAGAATAGGGGCGGCTGCTTGGACAAAACGAAAAACCTTTTTCAATTTGATAATCTTATCAAAACAGGGTCGTACGGGATCCAGAAGCTAACAGCTCATATTTCGACGAAATGAGACTTTCATGAGTGTGTGCGCTTGGCTGAGCTGGCTTGGCTTTTATATTTTTGGAGACCAAAACTTTATCTAATCGAGTATGTAAATAGCACGTGGTACAATATTGATATTGTTAAATGTTCGGCAGCAAACTCACATCTGTTATCAGTCAGCAGCGGTATGGATGGACGTTCAATTCTACCTGCAACACTTCGATAATCGTGATTGCTGCAGCGAGTATTTTGGGATTATTAGGCAAAGCACCCACCCTATGCCCCATTGCCATCTTACGCAATCCACGTCTCCTGGTAGATACTTCATCTGCAAGCAGTCTCACCACACAACTCATAATGAGCCTCCCAAATGCACTCAAATCTCCACACTTTTCCGATACATCACGCACAACACCGCGGGCCACTGTGAGACGAGTGCCATTTTGTTGGACATCACTAAACGATCCTGCCAACAAAGCTCACACATTCCTTTGCCCTTTTCTCCACTCGAAACGGCACTGGATATCCACTGGTAACAGCTGGTCGATAAGGCGGCACAGGTGGCGTGATTTTTCACACGTGACCAACCGAACCGTGAAAGTCGAGGTTGTGTCCAAACACCACCCTACACGTGTGTGGACGATTTATTGGGCAGTTTGGGGTTTCGTTTACAATCCTTCCACTGGGAAAGGATCGTATGAATTTGCATAGAAAAGTGGTTTGTTTAACCGATTTTGTTGTTTTTTTTTTCGAGGGAAAAATGTGACTACATAATCTTGTTGAACTGTATTTGTACGGTTTCCTGGAAAGTCTCAACTCGTTGTGGCGGGAATTCGTTGATGGTTGGAATATTTACCTAAGTTAATTAGCATAGTGATTATGGAGTTTATGATTCGAGTTTCGTTATCATTTCAAAACGACGTGTTGTTATCAGCTCTTTTCGAGGGCCAACCATGAATCAATAGATTCGACTATAACCTCTTTGACAAGCGTTTTTGGTCGGTGGCCAAACCAAACTATCAACAAATCCCTTCAAATAATCGCCGAACCTCACTTAATGCCCTACGACAAAGTTTTCGTCCAGCTGGTCCGATGCTTATCACTACAAGGTTGTTCAACATAACTACCTATCGTCGTGTGTGTGTGTGTTTTTTTTTGCGCACACTTTAACCCTAGACATATCGACGGGGATGGATGGCGCCTACTCGCCTTTCTCCGACTGCTAAATCGATTCCCTGCGAGATTTTGTGGGGCCTTTACGCGACACTGTTTGTTGACCCAGATAACGGTGCATGGCAAAGGGTTATACGCTGACCGATCGAGGACACAAAGGTCATACGCTGGAGCTCTAATTTGACGGCAATGATTCATTGGGTTGACGGGGGGTGGTTGGTAGCTTATTCTCCGTACTCTATTCATGGCTTGCATTGCCCACTAAAGAAGAGCAAGCAAGAGAAGAGGAGTTGATGCGTCAAAAAGAAAGTCATCCGTTCGGTAAATTAACACCGACGTGTGAAATCGGCTTAGAAGGGTGAACTGACTCTTCCGATTTGGCGCAAACCGCACGGCCGCGCCACACCGGGCGGGGGAAAGCATCCCTCACGGAGCGCAAGAATGCAACGGTAAATGTTAAGAATTAAAGGCACGTGCTATGCAAACGAAACTATCTGGTCCCGCGGGAAGAGCGCATCCATCGGGGCTAAATAGGTTAGTTTGGAACCAGGTCTCGTCCGCCGCGTTGCCACCAGCACCGCGTGGTGCAAAGTTGTCTTGGGACGTGCTCCAAAAACGTGTTTGGCTGCATGTTAAACATATAAACAAAATAAACCCGTCCCTCCCCGAAATCCCGTGTCCTTGAGGGACCGTTACCTTTCACCCGGGGACGGCGCACTCAGCTTAAACCACACACCACTATTTCAAGGCGATGTAGAAGTCACTCCAAATGTCCGACGACGACGACGACGACAACGTGCGTGATCAAACCAGATCTTTCGCTTACGGGTTGTCCCTGTCCCCCAGCACAGGTTGTGTCTAATCTATTGCTTGGGCCCCCACCTCCCCCGGTTTCTTGGCCGACCGATCTGGCCGAGGTGTTATCCATGAAGTAAGATTACACTTTCTGAGCGCTTCTTGTAGCCCTCGACTATCGCATTTTCTCAACATCACCCAACAACGCACAACATTCCTGTCAACGCCCTCTTGCTCGAACGCAGCTGCTTAATGATCGGGGGTTGCTGCAGCACAGTAACGATAATTATTGCTATTGGAAGGTTACGTGAACTTTTCACAGGTCGAGGAAAATCAGCCCCGGGTGACGTGGGAGTCTTCCCGGTGTAACGTTAGTTTCTTCCAATTTGGTCGCAGAGTTGGGACCGATTTTTAAAGAGTTATGTGTTACCCATTCTCACGTCATAAACAACAGCATCGTGTGCTCCCCACCGCACGATGCACATTCCACGCACGCGGGAAGAGTCCCAGCAAGGTTACAATGCAGAGATGCTGCACCGATGCGTGCGTGTGTGGAACGCCAATGCCGGTTACATCGACAGCGGAGAGATTTAGCAGGTGTCTTCGGTAGCGATGCGATGCGGGTTGACACGTGGATGAGTTATGGCTTGTAAGGTGCGATTGTGGCATCCGATCACGCAGCCCCTATTGTTCGCTATTAAAAGCCACACAATCACGAGGTAATTTCAGTGCTGGAGACCTGTACATTGATTGAGCAGATGTAATCAGGTAGAACCTCGTCTAGACTGAGCTAGTTTTCTTTCTACTGCGACGTCTCGATTAGATAATCCAAGACTTGTTGCTTAAAGTTAAAGGACATTGAAGTCCAGGGCTTGGGCTTTCGAACAAGAGAGCGAGAAAGAGACCTTCTCCAACACCTTCCGATTGGCTTCACATGCGGGCATTATAAATATTTACGCACAGCCAATAAATAAAGTGAATGCGCTTTTGCAACACCCGTTGTGTGTGCGTTTGTTGGAAAATGTCATGCAGCATGGTTCACACTTGATCGTGCCAGCTCGCAGTGCTGTGCAAACATTTGCATGAGCTTTACAGCCGTTCGTCAAGTGGGGGGAAGTGGCTTAGCGTATAGCCCCCCGTGCAGCCGGGGGGCGATCGCACATTGATTAACGAATGTCCCAATGGCTGTATCGTTTGTTTGGAAACATGTTGGGCAATAAGTTTAACTCTTCACAATTCTTCACAACGATGACTGGGATGAGGGATTCCCCTTTGCGAAGAGGAATCATGATACGAGCATGTCGTAGAATGCTTATTTGAATTTTGTTTAAGAATGATGCCTTTTAAAGCCCGGAAGATGTGAAGAACCTCGCTCAGACTACTTTCCATGCCCTTCCGTTCCAGAGTGAGTTTTGTTTTGACCCGTAACGACTCTCCAGTGCGATCTACAAAGTGCAATCTACCGCACACATATCTGCTCTTGCCAACCCAAAAGCGCACGAAACGCGCACATCAGCTTGTGCGTGACTTACGATCCCAAACAACAACGCCCCGAGGCCTTCCTTGGGCCGAGTCGAAACTAATAACAATCTTGTTCATTTTGTTGTTTCAGGCACCCGCAGAGTGTTGCAGCCTTGCGCGCCGGTTTTCCCGGGTTCGCGTTTTGCATCTCCTTTCGGGTCTTCATGTCGGGAGCCCATCGCATTAAAATTAATTTGTTGTGCTGTGCTGATGGTGGATGAATGGTGCATACGCATGAGAGGATTCGTTGATTTGCTTTAGTTCGAAGAGCGCAACTGCACTTGTGTTGCGACGACTCTGCCCACGGCCCATGAATGAGTTTCGATTGTAGTTATGGGCTTCCTGGAGCCATTTTCGCAGAGAGACATCCAGTTTCCTTTTCGTCGGTGGACCAAAAAGCAAAATTCAAGGGCCCCGAGCCCTTCGTTAGACTATTGGACAGAAAGTCATCCACGATAGCGGCAAGGCACAGGGCTTTTCGCGAGGTAGTAGCGAGAGTGGATGAAAGCAATACTCCGATGATGATAACGAGCGACTCAAGCTGTCTCAAGTGGATCAAGTGGACAAAATGATGTCACTTTACGTAGGAAAGAAAGCGTGTAAAACGTTGCTAAATTGAAAAGGGGAACTGTTGTTTTGCGTCCGATACGCTGTTGGAGCACGGTCGAGTTGAGGCCTAAACAGCCGGCAGATATGTTCCACATCGGTTGTAGAGGTCACTCCAATAGCTCGCTCTAGAATGTCTAATACATTTTTAGCTTGTCTACCAAGGAATTCGGTTTACGTCACAGAATAACTTCGTCTTGTTGCCATCATCGTTGGAATGGTTATAATTAATTGAGGGCTTCTCAGGCTGCTAAAAGCACCTCATAAGTCTCCCATAAGAAGCGTTGGAGTGTCCACTGGAACTCCCTCCGTTGACGGGCGAGTTTCATGAGGTTCATGCTTTATATTCTGTACCATTAAAAAGCCATGAGCTAAAGCAGCTAATTGAAAGGCAGCATGTTTTGTTACAGGTCAATTATGAGGCTAAACAAACAGCCGAACTCGGAGCGTGGCATTTGGAGATCTGTCTGTAGGTGTCACATTCCCAGTCTAGGTGGCGGAGGCGTCTTCCAGCCATACCGTGTACCGTTTGACAATTATAATCACTATTTATGACATTCCACGGCGCGCGCCGGCTGTGAATTTTCTCGTCGTTTTCGGTGCCCTTTGAGGAGACTCCAAACGATGGGCGAATTTCTCTAGCGGAACAGAAAACTTCTACACTCATTTTCTCCACCAACGGTTCCAACTGATGGCCGGTGTCGTAAGTGTTCCGGGAGAGAAATTTGCCGTATCTCCTCCGGTTTGCTGATGCTGATAGTGAGCCTCAGGGACAATAAGCACTTGAGCCAGGTGAAGCTCGTTAAATACCGCTAGCGAAAAAAAGTCAAACGATGGTGGTGCTGGTCCAACTCACTCGTTTTGTCGCAAGACTTCGCCTCACGTCTGGTACATCTGCTGCATTTTGGGCTATTTGTGGAAGGTCATGAAGGAAAACTCACACAGGAACTGGAGAAAGTTCACCTCCACCTCCTCGAAATCCACCGTGTCTTCGAGCGTCAGATTTTCCGCGGGCGCGTGCATTTTGTGCGAGTGACCACTGCTCGTGTGGTCAAAGTGTGGATGGATGAAACTTTCACGGCACCAGCTCACCCATTAATACCTCCATCGCTCCATCGGATCGGAGTGCCGAAGCAACGGTTGAGAGCAACGGCTTATTCTGCACCATTTTCGGCTATACCATTATTAAAGCAATCAATTCTAATGAACGCGCCACGAGGCGGGAGTGCCGAGGAGCAGAGGTCCAGTGACAGCTACCGAAAGTCGGGATGGAGGATGAAGGCTGCGTGGAAAATGCATCCACTTTCCATTTCACCCGAGCACGGAAAATGTTCCGCCCAGGCCATTGACCACAGTGATCGACTCCCGCGCTTTTGGAAGTGTAGACAGCAAAATCAAATAATGGACCAATTTTCATATACAGCTCCTATTATAAGAGTGCGTTGGAGGCAAACAAGAACCGGGTCCCGCCGGTAAACGGCAATAATCGTTCGGTGCACCAAAATGAACCCGAACCACGTGCGATCACTGCAAAGTTCAAAACTTCGGCCTCTCTAAAGTGCCAGCGGTCACCACCATTGGGAGTGCTGCAATTATCATCTTCAGCAGCGGCATTTTCGCACACGCGGGACATTAACTCCATGTTAGAAATTCTCTTAATTTTAAGAGCTGTACCTGATTGGAATTGATTTCGTCCGGCTGGTGATCATTAGCATCATCACGACTTGAAGAAGGTCTTGGTTTGTCACCAAAACAGAATGGAGCTACAACAGCACCAGCACACAGCAGTGGCCTTATAGTGGGAGTTCGAATTGTGCATACTGATTGAGTTTGCCGATCGTCCTCGAGCACGCCCGACGTATTCTTGCGCGCAAACGGGCCGGGTATTTCCAGCCGGACCGTGGAAGAGCCAAGACACGACGGCTCAAAGCACGGTTCATTGGCTGCCTTCGGTAAGGGTATCATCTTTCACGGGTGTCGTGTCGCAACTCGTCTTGCTTGCCAGTGTCTCGCGTCCACCCGGTAGCCGAAACATGGATCGTAAAGTGACCAACGCCTCGGGGACACATGAGACCGCGAGCTCGGCATCAAAAAGCGCAATGCAAATAAATCAGTCACTTCATAAGTACGGCCTCGGTTGACTGACTCAACCGCTCGTAAGCCGCTTGCGTATCAAGTAAAGCCCGAGCTGCTTCCATACGGAAAGCCAATCCTTCTCACCCAGTTTCTAATGGGTGTGACACAATTTCTCCGTTATACCTTGTGGGCTAGTTTTATTGGCTGAAATCGAAAAGAGCCTGTAGGTAGTGAGAGAGAGAGAGTGTGCCGGCTACTTGTTAAGCTGTTCCCTTGGACGAACAGGTCACGCATTTCCTGGGAGGGTTTTAGATCATATGCTCGACACCTGATCTCGCTTGCCCTCCTCGGCAGGCCAAGCGCATCCGTGCAACTGGTTTGACCGGAAGCAACCGGACCTGCCGAGTGCTCCCGATACCTCAATCCGGAGATCTTAATAAAATGAAACAAAAAGTGTGCGGCCGGGCACAGCATCAATGAACGTGAGTGAGTAAGTTTCTCCGATTGGCAACAATGATCGCCGGCTCAGAGACCGTCGCCAGCGCCCAGAAGAACGCTTCATCCAGAGGAGGCGTCCATTAAAGCAGGCAAAAGCACACAGCACGCCCAAGCAGCGATTCGATCAAAGGTTTCCTCCCTGTCCGCGTTCCGTGGGGGGGTTCGCCTTCAGCTTGAAGGAATTTCTCCAACGACGTGTTGTGCGTGACACACAAAAACAAGCCCCGACACACCACCGTAGGCACTCGCTCACTGACTGGAATGGAACTTTCGACGCACCCGGTCATCCCGGTTTTGAGAGGCCGTGGAGTTTGTGATTTCGCTTTTTTCCTTCATCACTGCTGGCAACATTCTTCGTGGTCCTTTTTAGAGTGGTGGGTTCGCTCCTTTTTTTGCGACGGATCCCCCCCTTTGTTGGAATCGGGTTCTGCTTTCCTGTTTTGCTAAGGCCAGCCAACCGGACCCGTAGGAAGCGGGCCGCGTTGTATTCCTTGTGTGTTTGGAGCACCCTGGATTGGGTGGTGGGAGCACTAGACGTGCGATCATCATCAGCAGCATCAGATCGCCGCTAGTTTCGCTGCCTACCAACCGGCTTGATTGAACAGGTTTTGAAGCTGCGCGGCATGGAGTGTCCAACTTCAGAGAGTTCCACTCGAACGTAGCGGCAGAAACCGGCGAGTGCAGAAACAAAAGCACCACCAAACAAACAACCGACTGCCTTCCGGAACACTGATGGCTACATTCTCCACCCCACGGTACGGGATCTTCGTGTCAGCATGCAGTCGGCGGTGGTCGGTACACACATTCTGCCCGAATGACCATTCCCGATCCCGGTGGAATTCAATGGCATATGTGTGTGCGATTGGTAGGAGGACGGGTTTCGGGCTGCGCGGGGTCGAGTCGCGCTGCGGCATTTAACAGCGAAAGCTTATGTTTTACGTTAACTCCGGTTCGGCGGCGATCGTATGCTTATGGGTTTACGGTTGCTTTCTGGCGGCCACCGAAATCGGTCGTTCGATACAACCTAACGGGATGATGGGCATTTCGGAGCCGAGCGTGTCCAAACAAGTCGCGGTGGATCCAGCTTTTCCAGCCTGATCATCTCTTAATTGAGGCCATCCGGGGGGGAGTTGCTGGGTGGCCGGAGAGGTCGGAGAGGCAGCTGGGATGAGCCTATAAGAGCGTGGAAATGGGTTTGGAATTGGTGAGTGAGAATATCTCATACTCAATACTCGATTCTGATTTCGATTGCGAATTATACAGCTAGTTGTTGGATGGAGTCTTTAGAAGGAATTCCAAAACATCCTGTTGAACTCATTGATCGCAACGGCAACCACATGATGTCTCACACTGTAGTTGTGTCCCAGATAGTTCCAGATATCAATGTCAATGAAAGCGACACATACACTTTCTTGCGGAACCGGTCATATGCAGGCGCCACACTCTTGTCGTTGAAGTCAGGAAGTGATGATGAGCCATCGGGGACCCAATGAGTTCGTTTGATAGAAGATGGCTTCTGAAGTAGGTTGAACAGTCAAATTTTAGTCCCAAATTAAGTGATCGAAGCAGTCCATCCTTTTGGCTGTCAAACGCGGTTTTCCAATTATATCACAGGAAATGATGTCACATGGCGTCAGGACGACGCGGTTGGCACGCGTAACCGACTAAAAAGGTTACCCAGAAAAATAGGCAACATGCTCGGAATCGGAACCATCTCTTAACATGCAAAACCCATTACGTGGCGGTGAAAGATGTGTCTCGCCGGGTCGGAGTGACCGCCTTTCCTTCACCGTATCATCATATGCAAAAACATGCCTATTTTGCGCTTATTTATTGCCGGCCTCACGCAAGTCTTGAGAGAAATGTCGTCGAACCTGTACTGGCGGTGTCGACCAGCGCAGTTTCTCTTTCTTCCACTGTGCCGTCCATCAGCAAGAGCCATCGCGTAGATTATTAATGCCATTGTTTTCGATTTCATGTGTGCCCTTTCTGTTCGAGTTGCCGTCGTTTTGGATCGGCTTATCGGCTTGCACGTCACGTCACCGATGCATTTTGCGACACTTGTGCAGCATACGCACGTGCACGCATATCACGGTGGAGCAGATAGCCAGGCCCTACAGCTAGTTTCCCGGGCTAGGCTTGGAGCTCCTTATTTAGTGTGCTCTTCATAAACGAGGCCAGCTGGTGTGCCCCGGGTACGATCGGTCCAAACTCGGTTGATTTATCTTCCTGGTTGTGACTGCGTTCGGCGATATGTTGCTGCTGCTGCAATTACGCAATGGAAAAGCACCTGCCGGGCACGTTTTCCTGGGGCTTCCTTTGTCGATCGGACGGGTCGGGTCGGGTTCCAATTTATTGTCGACTCTTCTTCGACCGTGCGACACATCGCTTGCAACGTGTCGCATATTTGTTGCCTTCTGATACGTGGTACGGCAGGAATTCCTTTTGCTTCCTTTATTAGTCAAAATTAGCAGCGTAATTGCGTAACGGTGCCCACCGACGTAAAGCGTTTGGGAGAGAGAGGGAGAGAGAGAATGCCGCCGCGAATATTTGCCACCCTCCGCTGGAAGGGATATGAATATTGGATGAAATTGTGGTAGATTTGCAACAACTGCGAGCTTTTCATTTCGCTAAAAGCATTCCACGGACATTGGTTGGTGATCACGGTGCAGCCGTAGAAAGACGATCCGATTATTAAGGCACCAGTAATTTGGTAATGCGCACCCGAAAAACCGGTTGGTTTGTTGTCGTTTTGTTTGGCGTCACAGAGAGTCGCACAAACTGACGAATCGGAAATGGCAAACGATGAACCGAGGAGAGATGAGTTTTGAGTACCATCCGTGGATCAATTACTCGTAACCGTGGCCGTGACTCTGTACCGTAGTGACAAGCCAGAGCTTCATTGTGGCGCTCGCCAAGGATGAAGAAAAGCTTTCACCTGCGCGTGCAAGGTTATTGCAAAGGAGGAAGGATGGAATTGTGTTTTTTGCCCTGTTTGTGCTGCTTGAGCGGTGTACTAATTGTGTTTTGTGTTTCTACTTTTAGGTCGCACCAGCTGAAGGTGATCGATTTGTTGCCGCCGAGCAAGCTGCGCAAGGAATGCAATGATGCATATCAAAAGCAGTCCCACCACACCGGTGGCTGGTGAGAAGCGGCCCAAGCCCCAGGACAAGAAAGAACCAGCCCAGCAAGAATCGCGCAAGGTGTCCAGTTTCATTCAGCGGTTTTATCTGTTTGGCAACAACACGAGCACTCCGCTCGGTGGTCCGGAGCCAGAACCCGACGCGCCGAAGGTTAAGAAGGCGAAGGGTGCCGAGCAGCAGCAGCAGCAGCACACGGTCGACGCTAAGCGAGATCCAAAGTCGGAAGCAAGATCTTCCAGCGCTGAGAGTACGGGAGGAACGCAGTCCGCATCGTCCGATGCGTCTGCAGATTCGAGCCCGGTGCAGTATCCTTCGTACAGTGTACAGCGGCTGCGACAGTTTTGGAACAATCGGCTATTGGCGGGATCCAATCAGCCAACCGTAACGGGATCTTCCATCGATACGTTGGTGAGAAAAGCGAAAAGTGCCACGATTGGAGCACCAACCGGAGCAGCCGCTCGTACTGGCTTGCGAAAGTCACCGTCACCGAAAGCTGGCACTCGATTCCAGCGCAACGGCTCGATCACACGTTCGGGAAGGCGGCGGTTAACATTAGACAGCTCCTCCGATAGTGCTCGTATCGCACCGAACTCCACCAGTCTTCGATGCGCACAAGCACCGAAGCGGACCTCTCATGCGGCACTGCTAAGCCCTGACCGAGAAGGCGGCCAGCGTGCGCTGGTAGAAAAGCGTCCGTGTGTAGGATCTCCTCCTGTGGCAGCTGGAGCAACCGTGCGTGACTCGTTCCCACTCGCTGTATCTACCCCAACCGGTAGCCAAATCCATTGGGCACGGCGAACGGAACTACTCGGGATTCGTGCACTGTCCAAGCAGGAAAAGAAAACCGCTAACAAAATGCCACTGCGCGTTGAGAACTATGTGAACAATTACATCGATGTGGACATACAGAGCGTTGGCGAGCAGGACAGGTCGGCAAAGGAAGTGCAACAATCGACGCCCCAAGAGCCTCGGAAGGATGTGGTTGAGAAGCTGCCACCGATTTCCCATCCGGCAGCCCCCTCTGCCACTCCCGTAGCACGACCACCCAATACATCTTCCCTGGGACGCAAGGGTAACACTCCAACGCGTAAGATAAGCTTCTTGAACAACATTTCCCCCTACAACCGGAAGCTGCTGGCCTGCAATGGGACTAAGGTGGCCGCGCTGACGAGTAAATTCAACCAAATGATCCAGCAAGACGCCGGACTGCTGGAGCAGGTTCAGAAGCGTGGCGGATACCTTCACAAATGCGGCAACGTCGCATACAAAGTAATCGAAGACCCCGGGACCGATGGAGGCTATGGGTTCACGTCGTCGGGCCGCAATAGCGGAGCGAGAAGCAGCTTACGGAAGAAAAATTCGAACGCTTCCGCGACCTCGACCGGTACTGCTGCTGTCGCTGGTGGCAACCGGACAGATGAAAGCTCGGACGAAATTTCGTCCGTGTCGAGCAAGAATTCATCGATCCGCAAAACGGGACTGCGGAAGCGGCCCAGTCTGAGGAAGAACATCTATCGAAGGCCGGATTGGGAGGCGGGACGAGGTTCGCTCGGTGTGCGCATAATGTTGGAGATGTTCGAGCCCAACCTGCACCACCATGCCCGTGGAAAGCGAACGGACAACGGTGGTGACACGGGAAAACCACCGCCGGGACGAAGCAGTAAACCGAAAGTACCGGACAAAAGCGAACAGGTGTTGCAGAAAACGAGGGACATTAGGTCGAAGAAGGTTGCCGGTGAGCTTGGGGAAGGAAATGGTAGAAAGACGCGAAACGATCCCGCCCCGACGACTGGTGCGGATGTTGGAACGCGAGAGGAAAGTGTTGTAGATGGCGGAAGCCAAGAAGTAATCGCTGAAGAAGCGCCTCCATCTGTCTCCGGAGAATGCAATACATTAAACAATAGTCAGAAAACGATTGTCACACCAAAGCTAACCAGAACGCAGGACGATTCGTTCGTGCTTCAACCTTCCAGCAACGGCTCTCCAGATCAATCCATTCCAGTAGACGAATCTGAAGAACGGGAGGCTCCTTCGACTGAGGACAATAGTTTTGGGGAACTTTATTCTACAGTTCCTGCCTACGATCGGATCGCGTTTGAAGAAACTGCTGCTGCCATTCCGAATGTCACGGAGGTAACTGCTGTTGTCCTCGGAAATGAAGCTCCCGAGATAGGCAAGAGTAAGAGCCACGAGCGTCTTCCAGTTCGATCGTCTAAACAATCTTCCGCGGAAAACTCTTCTCCAGTAGGTGAGAAACCGGAAGAGAGTGCATTCTTATCGGAAGATGACAGTAGTGGCGTCGGTCAGCAGTACGCAACATACAGTTCGATAGAAAAGGGAAACAGAAACCCTGCCGAGACAGCTGTCGATGAGTCGCACACTCCACCAAAGGAAATCAAAGAGAAGAAGAAAAGCAAAAGCACCGTGTCAAAAATATACGAACGCTTGACGTTTCGATCGTCCAAAAAGATAGTGCCGCCGGTCGAGAAATCCGACGAGCTTGTAATCATCAGAGAAGAGGACAGCAGTCGAAAGGCTAGCGCCGGGTTGCGCCGGTCCTTTGTGTCATCGATCGAAATCCCAACGATGCAGCCAGATCCAACTCCAGCGCTTCCGTCACCAAGTCAACCAACCCCACCGGAAGCGTCGACCGAAAAGGACAATTCGGAACAGAAGATCCTGGACGCGATCAGTGCCGTTAGTCAGCGGATTGTTGATCTGTCGAAAAGTTTCAACGATTTAACGCTCAGCACCGACGTGACCGCTGAGCTCGGCCAGGACAATACTCCACCGAGTGCCACCGGAGAAGATGTGCAGCAAATGCGTCCGAACGCGTCCTTTCTTTTCCGTGGCATGGGAGCAAGCGGGCCAGGATTCGGCGATAAGGAGAGCAGACACGCCAGCCAGCGGAACATTGTCGAAGCCGTCAATACGGTTGTTATCAACAAGTCTATTTCGATGGACGATCATCATTTTCCGTGTGCGCGCGGTGAGACTGGCAGGCTGAGTCTGAATGAACGATCGCGCGTGCAGCGCTGCGTGGACGATGGTTACGAGCTGGTCACGCGCCCGGAAGACAAGTTCCCGCAAGCGGCAGTACCTGCGTTTTGCTCCACTCCCTCGATTACGATCGATCTGACCGAGCTAACCAGTAAAATTGAGTCGTTCGTTCACAAATCGAAACGAGAATCGGATAACATTTACCAGAGCATTCCAACAAAAGCTTCTACCGAGGGAAAGGATCGTCTGCTTCCCGAAGACGCCATCAGCGTGAACAGTTACGAATCGTTCGAAAACTACGAATCGATCGAGCACGAGATCTTGTCGAGCACGCGGAAACAGAACGCTGAGGAAGCATCGCGAGAGGAAGACACGTACGAGATCTGTAGTCCACCGCCGGAATTGCCACCCGCTCGGGAAGACAATCGAAACGATCTAACCCTACCCCAACCAAAGCGCAATCTGTCCACCTCACCGAAAACACTGCCCAAACACCTGCAGGTGACCTATCAGTCGAACTACGAGCGGATCAAGTACAGCAAAATCCCGCCGAGACCCCCGAAACCGGAAGAGATCCCTCTGCCACCGCGTAACAGCTCCACCACGAGCATTGCCACCCCGACGCCGAATGCATCGCTGGAAAGTGCTTCTTCCTCGACGGAGACGGCACCGAGCCCGGGTGCAGATTTGCTGGCCAAATCACCCCACGGACGGGAAAGCATCTACGAGGAGAACATCTACGACACGATCCGCAGTGCGGACGGTGTCGACTACGACGATCCTGCGTGTGGTGGAAGTTCCGCCGAGATGGAACCCGTCCAAGCCGCCAGCAGCAACCCACCGAACCGTGGCGGCAGACCACCGTCACGGGCGACCAGACAGCAGCCCTCTCCACCGGCGGACACCGTATCGCTCGTATCGTCCAACTGCTACGAGTCGATCGGTTCGCGGCTGGAGTACGAACGCAATCTGACGCTCACGCGGCGCAACATGGCCGGTGGTTCGACGACGACGCTGGCGTCCGATCAGATCACCAACAGCCTGTACGGTACCACGGCCGGACTGGCAAGCTTAACACCACCAAGTGAACGTGGTAGTGACACAAGCAACAACAGTGCCGACTGGACCGACATCTCCGACGAGGATGAGACGGAGCGTGCTGACCTGGTGGTGCCCGGGACCTCGGGATCGAAGCGACCGAACTTTATCGTGTAAGTACCGTACACTTCACCGTTCCGCTGCCCAAGACCATCGATGGTAATTGTATGTTTCTCTTCTCCTGCTCTTTACGGCTGCGTCACCCCCACGGGTGCAGTGTGCGGGAGCGCAAGCGGACTCATCATACACCGTTAAGGTCGCGGAAACTGGCTCGCATCTCGCACCCGAAGATAGACGGTAAGTGGCACGCGTACGCGCATCTGGTTATGCAAATCGATTTTCCCTTGCCCCAAGATCCGCAACGGAGTCTTGTGTGTTGCTTGTGTGATTGTACACGTAGTATAATTAATGTGGCCTTTAGTCTGTTTCTAACTGTCCCGGGTGGTTTCTACATTGTTTGCAGTGTTAATTGCGGAATTAGTAGTCGCCCATTGCATATGGTTAAGTTACTGAACAAGCATAACATTTCACCACAAAAATCCTGCCAAGGAATTTGAAGGAATTACAAAAATATTGATTGCATACTTTTAGGCGTTAAGAGAGCACCGGGATTTTGAGGGAGTTTCTATCAAAAAATGTAGTCTTAAAAATTATGTTTATTAAAAACGTTTTGCCAATGGAACCATCCAACAGAAAAAGCTCATGTTTCGTTGAGCTTTTAGAAGCTTTTTATAAAAGCACAACGAAAAGCTTCGAGAGGGAGCTTTTTTCTTCGCAGCAACCGTATGCTGCAAGGCATGAGTTCGTTTTGTTCATGGTTTCTAATTTCTGTTACTGTTTCTCTATTTTTTATTGAGTTTTTTTTGTTGAATAATTGCTTAATGCTTTAATTTATAATTTCTGAGCTTTTATCTTCAAATTACGATCAACGCTGATTGCGTGTATTTAAGCCAACCTTTATAAACTCGTGCCTCGTACTTTGTTGTAGTTATGGATTGTTTTACTACTTGCCTGTCTTGTTTGTTTTTACGCAACCGCACACGAACGGTTGCGTGTGTGGGTCGATTTTGCTAAACTACAAATTCCCCTCAGACGAACGCGAATGTGTCATTGTTACGGTGGTGCGTTTGATCTTCGAAAAAGTCTCCCCATGTCCCCATGCAAGTGGAATGTTCGAATATAAGTTTTCCCATCCGCCCCCGTTACGGGGTCCACATCTGCACACTAATGGTTCGTAATACAAACTTACTTTCGCAGCTTAAATGCTCATACGCGCCTGAGACAGAAGCAATGAAAGTCGATCAATGAATGGCGAGAACCATTTTACATAAGCGGCAGATGGCGTAGATATCGCCTCGGTGGTGGGAAACCATCTGGCTCGGGGTGTGCAGCAGCTAGGGGTGAACTGATTTATTTAATGTTTGTGGCCACCGGCGACAGTTACAGACAATCTCTGACAATCTCTTTGCGTTGCAGCCGCACAGGCGTTATGTGGCATCATCACCTTCGCATCTTCATTGTGCCGATAGCGAGAAGTTCGCTTCTTCGATCGTCATTACGATGTTTGTTTCAGCAAAGTGCCACCATCTTAAGCGACCTATTGTTCTTTCACCACCATGTACATGTGTGTGTGTGTGTGTTTCTATTGGCTATTGTCAGGGAAAGAGATACACGTACGCGCCCCACATTTCCCATACTGCCAGAGAACTCCCCGATTGAAAAATGGTTGGCAATCGATTACGCACCACAAGTGAAGATCGTTCGTCCCCACAGGAACACAGAAACAGCATTGGGGGAGGGATTTGTCGAGATAGATTTAGAAGACGAGTGTGCGAGCCCGGTGGTGGTTATGCGTTCATTGTGACTGGAGCCAACTAATTGACCCGTCTGATTGATCTTTTTCTACCACCGGGTAGTATGCACCGGGTGCGCTCTCTCATGAGCCTTCCCACCATCTCGATCTCGATCGCCGCGGCTTCCTATGCTAAGGAATGAAGACCTCTTCGTACCATCTGCAGCCGCTTCAATCAAGTTTTATTGTCTGCAGCAATTGCAGCTTTGCTGGCGGCACTGTAAAATGGTTCTCTGCTGTGCAGGCGCTGCTTCCCAACCGCGCCAATCGCTCGAAGATGATCACGCACTTGCGCTCGGCGATCTGCTTCACCGTTCGTTCTGTCGAAATGTCAAGCCAATCAAAGTGGGCAAGGTGAGATCAGCGCCAGCGTACCTTCAAGACACTCGGGCTCGAAGTCTAATTTAAGTCCACTGCCGTTTTCTACTTCATGCTTCGGTTTTACATCATGCTAATGGCATTGGCAATGCTTTTCGGTGGACCGCTTCCTACGCGATGGAAATTGGCTGACCGACAACCGTGCAGTGATGGTTCGATGATGCTTATTAAAAAATCTCCTCACCTCACTGTGTGTCGTCTTCTCCCGGGAGCCGATGCCGATCGATGGCCACCAGCACCGTGAGGTGTGGTGGGTGTGAAGTTTTGCGCGCTACGTTTCAAAACGATTCAAAACGCGATTTATGCAATTATCGGCTTCGGGCAGCACGGCAGCAGCGTACGCGAGTGGTGCTTGGTCGGTTGGTCGGTTTGTCAATGATTGACGCTTGTCAAAAGCCTGTCAACGATGATAGAATTTCGGAATCAATCATTTTGGACCTGTTGATATCTTCGCGTTTAGCAAAGGATGAGGACGATTTCGCAAAACCTGATTCACTTTGTTTGTAGTCTGTTTTAATAATTGATGTGGATCATCTAATTAGCAATTGCTTATCGGGTATGATAATTTTACGTTAATCTACTTCGCATTTAGCTTCAACTGTTGCAAGGTCATGCTTATCTAGACATCGTGAAGAGATTGGGTGCCAAAAACAACTTTGAGAAGGTGGCGGAAGCTTCTACCTTCCACTTCAACAAATTGCTGTCAGGAAACAGCACAGCGAAGCTTCGGTTGTCCGGTGTCATACTAGTAACGTGACCAGCCCGGCCTCATCAAATTTCTGCTAGGCAAAACTGGAACTCTGTTACTCTTACTATCACCAAACTTCTCCCCATCAGCATCACAAACACGCTTTCGCATGCAAAATTCCAATTTACCAACACTTTCAGCTGCATTCCTGTATGCTGTAAGCTCTGCTCTCGCTCTCTTTGCTCTTCGATTTATTCGACGGCCGGTGAGAGAATTGCTCATTTGCGCACGCTCCAAACGAAGGAGGGAGAAATAACCTTCGCTGTACTAAAACCAGTGAGCGACTGTTTGTACTAAGCGCGAATCTACCAGCTTGGCTTAATTCCAGGCATGTCAAACTCTAAACTCTCTCTTCTTCAAAAAATTGATACGTAAAGTAAAACTCAAACTAAAATTTAAAATTTATCCCTTATTCGGCTCGCAATAGTGTAAAGCTAATTCAAAGCTAAATTATTTGAAGCACCTCAAAAACCAATTCCAACACTCGGTCGTCAGCCACAAAGCGCATTGGACACCCTTGGCTTAAAGCCATCGCCAAGCCGTGGGAGCAATGGCGTAGCGCCACCATCACACGACCCACGACTGGCGCAATGGAGACCGCGCCAACGTTCGTGGGGATTTAGTACACTTTCGCGCATGACGGCGTGCGCACGCTCGCTCGACTCTGTAGTTCTCCGTGTCGCGACGGTTCGATCTCGTCACCGGGCCGCGGCTTGACCTTCCGTGACTCGCGGTAGGCTTTTGTGTGTGTGTGTGTGTGTGTGTTGCTTTGTAGGTGGGTGTGAGGTGGTACGTTTTGCGCCGTCTGTCCCCGCCAAATCCAGCGAGATGGATCGAAAAAAACAAAGCGTGACCGCCAACAGCCAACAGCCCGAACCCGAGTAGCGTTCTGCTGAACGAAGTGGTTGGTGGTTCGGTCATCGTGCGTAGGTTGTTTATTTGGTTCGAATTTGTTGGGTGCATTTTTATGCGGGCAATAACGTCATCGAGTCATGGAGTGTTCTTAGGGAAGAGAGTTTGAATTTATCCCCGTTAACAAATGTGCGTGACAAATCCAGTTCTCTTCCTGCTCAACGGCGACTGAGCAAATGAATTTCGTTGTGCGATTTAACATGCGCAAAAAGCATATCGTGCATGAGATGGTGTAGGTGATTCTGAGTGTTGGTGTGTGTGTGGTTAACATGCGTGCTAAATGTGCAGCATAGTGTACCCCCCAGTCCAGCGTAGCCCCGTAGGCACGAAAGCATGCCGTTGGATGGTTGACGATTATGATCGGTTTTGGAGTTTCGAAACTTCCCCCAATTGGGAACGAAGCGGAACGATGCAACGCACGACGGTGCATATAGCGTGTGGTGGAGCACAGAGATAGAGCGAGCTAGCGAGCGAGCGAGTGCAATAAGTGCAAGTGGGATGTGCAAAGCAACAAACCGAAAAAAAAAACGAGCTAATGGTGTGCAGTGGTACAAAATATAAAATCCGACCAGAAATACCGGATTGCATCAAATGTCGTCGTTCGATCGCAACGGTCGATCGTCAGGGTTTGGAAAAAAACGGCGGCCTGACATAATAATGAGGCATCTTCGGGAATAGCAAAGTGAGCAATGGGCTTTACAGCAAAAAATGAAAGGTGTAACGAGCGATTTAAACGCTGTTCGATAAGCATGATAAAAACATACAAAACGGTGGCCTTCATTTACACACCAAAAAAGTGATCCTTCAATTTAAATTTAAAAGCGAAAGAGAGAGAGAGGGAAAGAGCCAGTAAAAAATGAGTCGCCACGAAATATTAATTTAATAAACTGCATAACACGTGAGTGAAATCGGAAGGTTCCGGACAATCGAATTCCTTCGTTTATTGGCGTGTGTGTGCCAACGGTGCAACAGTTGCCAGTAGTAGTTTTTGGCACGGTCTCCACGCTGGTCTCCAATTTTCGTCTTACGTACGAAACGAAAGTAAAATGTAGTAATTTGTGGCGTGTGACGTCCAACAGCTGCTACAAAAAAGTATGAAGCATTCAAAACCGAAAGAGATGTTTGCTTGTGCATAATTGTCGTCCATCAGTTCTTACTGGAGGGTGGTACACCAAAAAAAAAAGGCTAGCCTTTTGGAGTAGGACCCACGACAGTGATATAACGTGCAACAGCATTTTGTACCACAATTTACATGGACCATTAGGTTTCCTGTTTCGAGATGTGGCTTACTTAAAAGTGGCACACGAGACACGAAGGAAGGCCGGCCGTTAGGCTCCGGCTGGTCGGAAAAGGAAACGGTTTCGGAATGGAATGTAAGGTCCAGTGAGGTCCTACGGTTGTGGCCTTATTATTAAACGATCTATTTTAACTGCACCGTATCGGGCACTACTTCGTTGATGATAGTGTTTTCAGGCTTTCCGTTTCTCAGAGCTTGAGAGCATTTCGGAATTCGCTCAACATTGCCGAACCTCCGGATGTGTAGCTCCGATCATGTATGTGGCATCTCAGCTATTGGAAGAACCGTGTCCAAATTCTTGAGCTTCAAGTCAATGGTCTAAAACTATTTGGAAAACTCACTGCAGGGCACGGTTGGAGACAATTGGGAGGTTTTGTCCAACAAAGTGCTAATTAGCTTCCTCTTCTTCTCTGAAGGTCGCATAGATTAGCCATTTGCCGCTGTCGGCAATTAACGTCAGGAGCTAAGCAAACGGGCTTACGGTGCAGTGAGGTGAGGCGATGTAGGATGCTGCTATCCCGGGAGCCGGGTCGTAGGTAGTTTTAATTAGCTGGCTAATCTTAGCTGGGCATTGGGAATCTATTTTAAAACCCAAACACACATTCTTTCCCGAAACCGGATGTGTTGGGTCATGTTGTTCCAAATTGCGCTTACTTCGCCCATGCGCCCCGAGCTCTCCGTACTGCTTCCTGCTTTACTTCACCGACGTGTACGTGTGAACGTATGTCGGGAGCCTCCGGACGGTTTGATGTGTTGTTTGCTGTCTGGTGAATGTGATCTCGCGAAAGCTTCGTTGTTGAGCTGGAGTTTTGGAGAAATCCACCTACTCATTTCGTTAATTAAATTGACCCCATGCGAGTCCCCATGACAAAGTCGACCAAGATACACCTAATCTTCAAAGGTCCCCGTTTTTGAAAGAGGTTTTAAAGAGGAAGCGATACACATGTATGCTCCCGGCTCAGACAAAGCTGACGTGCTTGTGTCTCACATGAACATTATATCCACGGCGTCGCATACAGCCGGCTCTCTGTAGAGGCAAATTCAAGGCAAACACGAAAAACTTGTTCTGCAGCACCGAACGCTGTACAGTACAAGTTTGTTGAGTGGCAAGAGGAAAAAAATCCACAGTACCTCTTCTCATTACCCATGAGATCAGCTAGACGATCATTGGGTGGGCTTATACAACGACAGCGGAATCGATTTGGACTGGCAAGGCAAAGCAAGGCAAGCGATCTTCGCACGTGGAACTGTGGAAGAACAGCGGAAGGCATCTTAATGGAAAGGTCAAATGTCCAAGAGGCGATAGGCAGTCTTGGTCTTGGTTGGGATTATTCTTAATCTTGAACCGATTGTCCGTCGTTGAATGAACAGAACTTCATTTATAACTGAAGCAGCAATTGTTCTTGTACTCAAACAAACCATCGCCATAATCGGGGTTGTCTTTGGAAGACTCCATTAGGCATTGCGACTCTGCATCGCTCACAGTACTTTATGACGCTCAACTGACAGTGATGCATCGTGATGTAAGCAGCGTCTTCAGCCTGGCGACTCAATCAAGCGTCACAACTTTTGAGGGCTCTAATAGCGAAGAAAGTGTACGAAAGGAGGGAATTCAAATGTGCATCCAAGCAGTACGTCGAGTCGGGTAAAGCACTCGCCGCTGCACCACGATACTCTAATGTCAGGGATCGTTGGTCCGATCGTTTGAGCGTCACAGACAGGAGCCACGCTTGACTGGTGATGATGTACCACTCCTCGATGGGTTGACCCTTGGCCCCAGGGCTTGGTACGCTATTGGAAGGTGGAAGGTTTTAAAGAGTCCACAAAACTGCCACCAGCGTCTTCACGCTCGAGATGGAGATCGTAAATTTGTTACAAACTATTTGTCCACCGTTTTTTTGCAAAATGGTGCGAAGATCCGGACGAAATAGCATCTGAATGAAAGCGAAAACCTTCCCGCGTGAGTCATCGAAATAGATAGATCAGGTTTCCATCAACGGATCATCCATGCTGGCTGTGTGGCTGTGTTTGTGTGTGAGTGTTCCCTCTCGCGCTCTGGAGCTCCAATTTTTATGCGGCTTTGGCGAGCTGCCCCAAGACAAACACGTCTTTGCGTCTAGCCAGCGCGCGTTTTAAGTTTTTGCGCCCGAACTAGTTCTCTTGCCCTCGGAACCGGTTTCTTGATACAACGCGCGTCACAAAACTTGAGGCACCGTTGAGAGAGGGACACTTAGCTTCAGGGTGAGAAAAAGAACATCCAACCAACACGGCCATATCATACGCAAGCCTTGAGGTTTTTGTGGAGACGGTGACCCGCGTGTGTCTCTTCCACGGCCATCATCGCCGACATCGGCGCATACCACCACCAGCGAGAAGGCGAATAGTGTCGACCTTTAGGATAGCAACTCACCACCGTTATGCAATTCGCCCGTTCGCCACCAAGATCCACGCGATCGAGCACGGTACGCAAATGATATGGAACGGAAGCGCCATCTGGTGAGGAAGCCCCAAGCGCCGTGGTGCTGGAGGTAATGATATACCACCACACCGCATCTCGTCAGTAGCATCGAGAGCACCGTTCAAGGTTAATACGCCACGCTATTCCAACGCCCGGCTGGTGGTTGATTTTATTTTAATAGACCACCACTACTTCCACCTCGGCGTGCGTCTTACCGGTTGCGATTTGTCACAATGGAGGCCCATCATCGGGCGCCTGAATCCATACTACCTAGCTAGTGGCGGCCTAGCATCGGATTAGCAGCACTGGTGGGATAATTATCGGAGGAGCTAAGGTTCGTCATTGTCTACTGGCGGACGTACTGGAATTATAAAACGATAAACTGAAGATCGTTGGACGACAGGGTGACATAGCTTCTCACCCACGAAAATAAGATGTCAAACGAACGAATGCCACAACAGCTGGGAAAGGAAGTGGAATAATTGGAAGTGGAGCTGAAGGTTGCTCTCGTGTTGTTGGAGGATCTAGGAAAGCTCTGGGTTATGTGCTGTAGTACTGTCATGCTCAATCATGAATGATCTTCTTTCCGAAGGAATTGGCGCGTTTTCTCACGCTCCCACTGGCTGTTCAAATTAGTCTTAAACATTAACATAATCGATCATCCGATCAGCACGCTACGGGATGCCAGCCGCATCCCCAGTGGCGATTAACATTTAAATTAGAAATGATTGTGTTGCGCAGTTTTGTTTCGCTCCGTTTGTGCGCCGCTCATCCTTCGGCCTTTTGCCGCTGATAACGATTTTTCTAATTTTCCATTTCCACGCCATAAATTCAATAAGTGTTTAATCGATTTTCCAATAACTCATCAATTTGGCGCGAAGAGAAATTGGAACGGTGGGAGGGAGTTGAAACAGTGAGGTTTATGTAATTGCTGGTAACTGCTTTCGCGCGGCTAATAATCGCCCTCGTACCATGATCGTGAGTTCATCCATTTGGGCTTGAGGCAAGACACACAAAATTCCCCCATTTCCAAACGATTCATTAGGTTCCCGTTTTGGGGTTCTAATTACCGTTGATGGTTACGCTTCTGTGGCTTTGGCCATTGCTATACTCTGCCAGATGCATTCGGTCGGTGGAATGCATTTCTCCCATTTGTCTTGACGCCGGACGGTTTTGCTAGCGTTTGAAAATATTTTCTCACACACAGATGCATCATGTAACCTGCGTTTAAAAATTGACCACTTTGCGTAGGTTCGGTCCGGTGGAAGAAGACAGCAGGAACGATCGCAGCCGTTTGGCAAAATTGCGCCACTGCCAGTTGCGGCACACTACCCCCCGGGGTTCACAAGCGGCCGCTGGAATGTTTTGCCTTTTGTTTAGGTCGCCGTTGACGCACGCCGTTATACCCGACGCGCTGTGAAGATGTAATGGACAAAGTTACCCCTTTTGTGACGTACCCCCAAAACAAACGCCATAAATTAGCCGCGATGTACTCTCTTTCTTCGCTAATCTATCGAAGCCCTACGTACGCGGCCCTCGTGTTATGCAACAGAGTCAGGTGAAGACGATGCACTTTGTGGTGTGTGGTGGAGATTGGGGTGGCCGATTGGCGAATGTGCGTTTTGCGTGGTGTGGTAGCTTTGGCCGGTGAAGAGAGGCAAGCCCTATGCCGTTTGTCTGTTTGTGTGTGTGGTGATTTAGTTGAAAGCCTCCATAACAAAACAGGCCTGTGCCACCTTTTTCTGTCCGAATGCGCTAGCAAATAACGAGGGCTCTGTTTGTGGTGCAGCAAGTGCATTCCGTGGTCTGGTGCACCCAGCAGCTGCTGCACTCGGTATGCGCGTGTGTGTAGGTCGTGCGCGGCTATTACACCGATCAAACGCCAACGTAACAATACTCACAGACAGGCAGAGAGAGACAGAGAGAGAGGTTGTTGTGTTATGTTACTATCGGGCGGTACTTCAAATTTCGCTGAGAACAAAAGATAAAACTAAACAAACGAACACATATGCACTGGGTCGAGTGCAGTGAGATCACCACCTCCCTGGACGAATCCAACCCCTTGTATGAAAATGCAAATTTCCACCGGCCAGGCGGCTCACGGTTGACCTTCCGTTGTTTTCATAAAGCTCGACCGACTGATACACTAACACTGTGCTGTGGTGGGCGCGTATTTAGCACCCGTACGAACTGTCATCGCGTACTGTCTGTCAACGCACGGCTGCTGTCCACCAACATGGCCGATTGCGAAAGTTAGTGTACGCCTTTGTGCGGCCAAAAAAAGGCTGCCATTTAGTTGTTTTGTTGGGTAGGTTAAGCATTTAGTAGATGAAGCGTGATAATATCCGCCGAGTGACGGGCGAACGGTGATCCACACCTTATCAGATCGTCGTTCTAGTTCGCATGAGCTGCGTTTGGATTGGGCTAGAATTTTAAAATGAGTCCTCCAAACAATGCTGAGCAAATTTTATGAGCCTCTTTGTCCTCCTTTTGGGCTTTGGGGCTTCACGTTAAATGCGAATTCTTTTTCGAATAGATCTCTGATTTCACTTTCTACGAAAAAGCAAACGCCGGATGACGCGACGCGCTGTTTTCTCCATTCTACTTTAAAGTCGTGCGACACACCATTCAATGGTAAATAGTCGTTAAGCTGCCGGAATGGAAGTGTGCGGCACAGTTTGTAGGTTGCTCCAGAATGTATCCAGACCAGACCATCTTGATCTTTTCTAAGCTCCATGAGTGAATTCCACCGAAGCAGGTCATAAAAAGGCTGACCAAATTTTGGAGCTTCATTGCAGCAAGGCGAGAGGCTCGCTCTTTGCGCCACAGAGCAATAAGAAAAAGTTAATTAAGAAATTAAACTGCGCCAACGGCGCTCGGCGCAATGTGCACGGTAGGAAATCGGTTCACCCCGCCTGGCAGGAAAAAAAAACACCGTAATCCGTAATCTTTTCCAAACAAACGCGAGCAAAAAACCAACACCTCATTTAATGCTGATTGCACGACGGTTGCCAGTTAATCGAAAATTCAAATCCTCCGGTTTTCTTTTGTGTGTGTGTGGCTTAGCTGCTTGCGCAGAGTCGCGTTTGTTTTTCCTTGCTGGCTGCCATGTTCATTTGAAAATGGACCTAACCGGCGTTCACCGTCGTTCGGTGTGGGAGAAGGCGATGAGGCTTCTTCACATTCGGGGGGTGGGCTTACTCACCCGCTCGCACTGACCTTCGCGCGGTGTTAAAATAGAAAATGTTTTCGTAATTGATGAATTCAATGCAAACCACGACTCCACCAGCTGCTGCCTGCCGGGAGCTGAGGAAGAGAAAAAGGAGATGGTTGATTTATTCAATGGTGTGAACGAGTTTAACAAATAGCAGGAATACACAGCTGCCCCCACCATGAGCGGCGGTCACGCAATCGTTTTCAGCGCGATTTTAAAGTTTTAGTATTTGCGGTGGAATCAAAAGCAAAAAAACATACAGCAAACAGTAGCTTTAACTAACCGGCGGCGGAAGTATAAAAAGGTGTTCGGCAGGCCACAATTCATCCGAACGGCGGGAGATTTGTTTTTGGTCGCCGTTAAAAACTGATTCAACCCGTCGATCTCGCTCGCGCACAGGTGCCGCCGATCGAGCCCTGGCCATTATGCGAATCTTTCGACGATGGCCGAGAACCAACCGTGCGCGCGTAATAATCGAATGATTGCCTTTAAATTGAAGTCACGGGGTCTGTTTTGTAGTGGTTTGTTTCCGGTTGGTTAGCAACAAGCGAAAATGGCCTTTTCCGCAAGCTGGGAAATAACAAAATCGAGCGAGAGTGCTCCGATTTGCGGTTACGCAAACAACAACAATCGAACAGCCGTCCAGAGGAAGAAAGCTAACAGCAGCAAAACGACACACAACGTCGAACTGTAATGTTGTTTCCGTTGGGCCATCGTTGCTAATATCTGGCTGTTGTCATAGGCTACTGCGATGGCCGTACGTGATTGGTGAGATCATGTCGTTCCCAGGAGGAGTTTGGGGTGTCGTGAGTTCGAATCCCCAAATAAGATCTGTGGAAAACGGGATATTATAGCAACAAAATTTTTTCAATGACCGAGGAGAGGAGGATCATTGATAGGAGTCATTTTCGTGTGTGAGCAGGAAGGAGGGCTAAATGTTCTCTTATGTTTGTGTCATCACTCCAACAACCAGCAATCCTTTCGATTTCCGAATGAGATCGTTCGGTGGTGGTTGTTAGTCCCAATAAAATTGCTAGCTCTCTCGGTTTTTGATGACGGATGATCAGACGTGATCGTTAAATTATTACACCCGCTTCAAACCCTCGTCGCACAGACACCCTTTGGTGAAAGTCTTTATGGCACTGGTCATTGTTGTTTCCCCCGAAAAAGACAGGGCACTACTGCGCCGTGGGGGTGTGCGTATAAATAAATTGTAAGGGCCCTAATGAGACGTGTCTCCATTTCGATCGCTTTCACCCCCTAATGTGTGTGATCACGTGCTGCGACTGTGGCTGATAGAAAATCGACGAACAACAAAGTACTTATCACCACCACCTCAGCGCTTGACTATCGTGGTACTATTATTGAGGTCTTTGAATGACGCGAGTGTTTTTCGTCTGCAGGGACGTACATGCCTGTTGGCTGGCACTGAGAGCACCTCTAACCTTGCAGATTTTTCTGTTTCAGTGTGTGTGTGCGTGTGTGTGTTTCCTTTAAAATTGGACCAAAGTTAGCACAAAGCAAGCGCCGTGTAAATGTGAACGTTGGTTGGTTACTTTCGCCGGATGCGGAAGAAACGTGGCGGTGGTGGAAAGGTGGACGAACAGAGTGAGATGCGTTCGGGAAATCGAAAAGCATCGAATCGATTTCCTCAAGGAAAACGATCGCTGGTTTGATGGAAGTTGAAAGTGATGAAGCAAAAACCCATCTCCGTTCGGAATTTCTTGTCATCTTGAAGCTCATTTCAAACGTTCTAGTGATCGCCACGAGTGATCGCCGATCCCGTGCGATCGCCAAACTGGTGTGTGTGTGTGTTTAGTTCAACGATGCTCGATAACCGATGCCACCAATGCCAGTGGGCCAATGCGAACAGAAGCCCTGCGCAAGGATGGCGCTAGGGTGCGCAACAAATCCGGCACCGTCGTCATCCAGCGCCGCCGGTACAGTGCCTCGCAAACGTCGGCCACGAGCGGTTGGCGAAGTGTCCGTTTCTTCCACCTCGTCCGTGTACATGTACGATCCCAATGATCCTTTTGCAAAGCCAACGGGAGAGGAAAGCCATCCTTCCGCTGTGGAGGTCACATCGGCCGGTGGCACACAGCAGCCCGACGGACGACTGTTTCCTGTGTACGAGAACTTTGCCGACGAATCGAGACAGCGGAATCGATCCGCACCACGGTGTGCGGTACCGGTTCTGCCCCTTACGGTCGTGCGTGTCCGTCACCCGGAACGGGCGACCGTAGCGTCTTCGTCCTGCGCAACGCCCGACGCACCTGCCAAACCGCCGGAAGTGCCACCGAGAAGGAAGCATGCCGCTAGAGCGGCGGTCAGCAGTGTAGCGGCGGCGGAACAGTCTACCAGCTCCAAGCCGTGCGAGAATGATGCCGAGGGCAGTGGTAGCCGCTTCGAGCTGCAATCCGTGTCCACTTTTCTGGGTGAGTGTGTTCCGGGTTCTAGCTCGGGTTATTATGTGCAAATAACTGATAAGCGTAGGACCGTCTCGTCGCGCTGCATTTGACATTGAAGTTCGTCCTGAGCAAATGTCAGCTGCTCGGCGGGAAGCATCCGCTAAACTTGGACAAGCTTGGTTTCAGTGTTTTGTGCCGTGCTCCGGACAGAGGCCGTGTCGGTGTACGATGGCGCTAAGCGTGCAAAAGCTGTTGGTGGTGCTGTGTGGCCTGGCATTTAGCAGCATCTCCCACTGTTACCAGTGTTCCGAGCGAGCATCCGATGGGTACTGTGTAGTGGGCAACGTGTCCGAACCCTTCGAGCAGGCCACCTATCCCCAGAACGAAACCTCGATCTGGATTCGCAACAGCACGGTTCCCGCGTTCAATCGGACGCTCTTTGCACCGCTCGGTCACGTCGCACACCTCATGATACACCGGCTGGCGATCGAGCAGCTCGAGCTGGACGGTTGTGACGCGCTGGAGGTTCTGTTTGCCTCGTACAACGCTATCGAACGGGTGAGTGCCGTCGAGGGTTTGCCACTGCGCCAGTTACATCTGTACCACAACCAGCTGACCGACGTCAGTGCGCTGCGAGCGCTGACCGGCATCGAGCAGCTGTATCTGCACGATAATCTGCTCGAATCGCTACGCCTCGACACGTTCGTGCCGATGCGAGAGCTCAAAATACTCACACTGCAGCGCAATCGGTTGCGTACGATCGTGGCAGGAAACGCAAACCGGCCGCTAGTGTTGCCTCGGCTCGAGCAGCTCTTCCTGCAGTTCAACCGGTTGCCCCATCTCGACACCGGCCTGTGGCGCATGGAGCGTCTCCGCGTGCTCGATCTGAGCCACAACCAGCTCGGCTATCTGCTGACCTTCCTGGAGGAATTGCCAGCCCTGCGCACGCTGGGACTTCATCACAATCCCTGGCACTGTGGGTGGCTGTTCGGGATGCTGGAGCGGGTCGGGACGCGCGAACTGGACGCCGACGATGGTTCGATTGGGTTCGACGAGGAAGCGTCCTGTCCGGGGCTCCGGCTGGACGATCGGCTCTGCTGTCAGGAGAACGCTACCACGCCCGATCCGGTGCTGCTGCTCGTCAGCCGTACCGGCATCGTTGATGAGCTGCAGCAGCAGCTGCGTGGGGCCAGGCGACGCATCGAAACACTCGAGGAGGCGCAAAGGAAGCAGACACACCAGTTCGGTGAGCTGGCCGGCAGATTGGCCGCGATAGAACGGCTCTGTGCACAACGATCCACAGACGCTCGCTGATGCGTCACTGGATCACTGGAGCGATAGTTAATGCATTAAAAAGGAAACCCAAACCCAACATACACACGGCTCTGTACGATCGGTACTGTTGTTGCGTTCACGCTGTTTTATTTCAAGTGCGAAATGTGACGTTGGATGCATCTCGCTCAACTACTAAACACCGAGCATCCGATTCACCCGATCGTCCGATACGAGGCCCGATAATGCCTTCTATCGTACGTTCGAATTCGGTCAAACTCTTCGTCCGAGTTCGATTGCAGCATGTCCTCTACCATCCGATGAGCATTGTGTACGCGCGGTTCCAGGTAGTTGACCTGTTCGCTTAGGGACTGCTCGAGCTGCTTGAGCTCGCGCAGTTTATCCTCCAGCTGCTTGATCTGTTCGCTTTGCCGGCGCAGGCGTCGTTCGCGGTCGCTGGTCTCGTATACGTACCTTTGTACCCGACGGCGCAACAACTCGATGTGCGTCTGAATGCGCCGAATGCTGTCACTGACCGTCTGCTGATGAACGGCGTCCAGCGTCGGCTTGGGACGCACAGCGCGTTCGTGCAGCTCGTCGATCGACTGTCCTAGATCGTGCACTGTGCGCTCGATGCCGTGCTGCAGCCGTTCGAGACGAGCGCTTTCGTCGGCCAGTGCGTGCCGCAACCGCAACAACTCACTCGTGATCGCGTCCTGCTCGTGGGCAACGGGCCCCACCAGCTGGCCGCGCAGTGCGTGAGCTTGCCTGGTGATGAGGTTCAGATCGTTGTCCTCCACCTGATCGTAAGCGAACTGCACCAGCTCGTACCGGCGCCGCAGCTCGTTCAGCTGTTCCCACTTGCTTTCGAACGGATCCTGTTTGAGGTCCTGCTCGAAAGCCCGATCGTAGCAGCAGACTCCGTTCAGTGATTTCATCTGTCGCGCCTCGCACCGACCGGCCGTGTCCTGGGTAAGCGTCACTATGCCCCGCTCGCGCAGCACTAGCTGTGCCTCGCTGAGCCACCCACAGTTCCAATCGTTGCCGGCGTAGGACACGTTCAGCAGTGCACCAAGCTGCCGGAGTTGCGACGGCTCGTCGAGCAGCATGTACAGATCGTTGCTGGACAGATCCAGCGATACCAGCGACGGCATCTCCCAGTCACTGATGTTCACGGTGATCAGTCGATTGGAGGCCAACGATAGATGCTTCAGCTTCAACAGCTGAACACCGCGAACCGCTCGGTTCGGCACACGCACAGTCGGTTCGACGATAATCAGCCCGTTGCGGGCGAGCGAGAGACTTTGCAGATATTCCAGCTCGGCAAACGCGTCGAGCGCGATCTGCTCCAACCGATTACCGTCCAGCGAGAGCAGCTTGAGCTCGTTGAACCATCGGCCGAAGGACGGCACCTTGCTGAGCCGGTTGTCGTC
The DNA here is from genome assembly GCF_013141755.1 of Anopheles stephensi. Taxonomy (NCBI): domain Eukaryota; kingdom Metazoa; phylum Arthropoda; class Insecta; order Diptera; family Culicidae; genus Anopheles; species Anopheles stephensi. The sequence continues at coordinate 2,541,789 of NC_050203.1, forward strand.
CAGCCGTAGCGATCGCAGCCGATGCTGGACGGCCGCAAACTCCACCTCACGAATGGAGTTGTTTCGGGCGGACAGCTGCTCCCAATTGCTCCCGACGTACAGCCTCTGTATGCCTAGCGCATCCACGGTAAGATCCTGGACTTTTGGGAACTTGCGCGCCAGATCCCTCGTGAACGTCGGTATAAATCCGTCCACTATCGCCAGGGCGACGTACCGCACGTCATCCGGGAAGCTGGCATTCGCTATCTCCGCTGGTGTGAGTAGCGTTACGTTGGCCACCGTACAGGTTGCAGCTATGAGCGGAGCGTTCGGATCACACCTGTACGTTGCTGTCGCTGATTGGGTGTACAGTGCGCACACCGCGATCAGGGCTAAAACACTGTTCGAGATGGAGTTAGTGATAGAGCCACCATCCGGCACAAATCTCGCGCACTACTTACCGAGCGCTCTTTGCCATGTTGCTCTGTTCCCGCCAGCAATCGTCGCTATACTAACGTCTATCGGCCTGACGAGATCAACGCCGTGCAACCGATCAGATCGGGTACAGATCGAGTGGCGCTGATCAGCACTTCTTTATCAGTCAGTTCGAGAAGAAAGAAAACCAACAACCCCCCCAAGGCTTATCAGCAGCAGCAGCCCGTGTGCAGTGACGCGATGCTGCCTACTATGCGCTTTATTGAGCTGTGCTTAACGTGTATGTCAATGTTGCTGCCGCTTTTGTTTCACGTGCTCACGCAGCATGGACAGCATTGTGCTGAGCTCCTTCAGCTTGTACTCACCACGCTTCACAGCCGTGCGGAACTCGTGCTTGGCCAGCAGGGCCATGTACGACAGTTGAGCCTGATTGTCTCGCAGCGCTTGCAGTGTTGCATTGTTGGCGCTAATGTTCTGCTCCAGCTCGACTAACCTAAGCTCTAACGCATCCATACTGTCCTTTGAACAGATACATTCCCTTGCTGCACTTGGGGCCGGTTCAGGGTGTGCTTCAGCTTCCTTCGAATCCGGTGTTTCTTCCTTCGAATCTTCTGGCTTTTCCTCGTCGCTCTCCGTCCTTCCAGTACCAGACGCACCACCATCTCGCTTGGCGTGTGTTTCCTTCAGCTCGTTTATTTTGCTTTCGAACGCCTCGATCTCGCTCTTCACTGCCTCCTGCAGTCGGACTTCCGCCTCATCGTACCGCTGCTTCAGGTCGCCAAGCTTCTTCAGCTCGTCTAACAGCGCACCCTCCGAGGACAGCTGCTCGTGGGCGCAGCAAATCGTTCCATTGCGGATGCCGACGCAATTCTGGTCGCCATCCTTCACGGACACACCGTTCCTATCGAGCGCCGCTAGCATTTGGTCCAGTTCGACACAGTGCCAACGGTTGCCGGCGAGCGAAATGTCCGACAGCATTTCGAGCCCGGCCAGGCCCCGCACGCTCGTCAGGTTGTTGGAGGAAAGCTCGAGCACCTCCAGTGCGGGGAGCGACCAGCTGTGCAAATCGAGCTCCGTGAGCGTGTTGTTCTGGAGCCCTATGAAGCTGAGCTGCGGCAGCTGCAACTCGCTGATAGTGGCGGTGATAATGTTTAGCCGGTTGTAGGCCAGATGCAGCTTCTTAAGCTGTCGCATTTCTGCAAAGCAACCCATGTTCAGCGTGCTCAGCAAGTTGCGTTCCAGATGTAGCTCCTTGAGCGCGACAAAGCTGCACACTGCATCGACACTTTCGAGCAGATTGTCGTTCAGGCGCAACTCTTCCACACGGTATGCGGCGTGCACGGCGGAAGGCGGCGCCACGTGCAGTGTTTTGAGCCGGTTGTGTTCCGCGCTCACCTGCACGAAGCTGGTCGCAAAGCACAGCTCCTCCAGTCCTACCCGGCCGATCATTACCTTCTCGAACATGGACAACCCCTCACAGTGTTTCGCACGTAAGGCCCGAACTTTGCCTCCCTTAATGTTGAGCGTTTTTTTGTCGGCCACATCCTTCAGCGTTAAGCTCGCCGTTGCGTCTTCAAACGTGACGGAGCTTATAAAGCACGTGAGAGATGGCGATGGGGCACACCTGTACACGACCTCACTGTTACCTGCGCTAGAACCGTACGCAAGCCCGGCAATGGAGGCGAACAGACTGAAACGAACGTAGAACAGCGATCGTTCGATCTTTGAGTGCCAACGTTACAACAGCAGTTAGACTGTTTGTTACCCGAGAATGGTGCAATAGCGAAACATCACCATGATGCGGCCGGCCGGTGCGTATATAGCGTATGTCCGTCCTCGTGGATCGATGAAAGGGAACTGCTCGCGAGTTCCGGCTCGCGAACTGCAGTATCAGGAAAGGATCTATCATTCACAAAACATGCAGTGTCGGGAGTCTTATCAGCTCCCATTTGCCAGCGAGATGATTTATCGGTCATTCATCAGCGATCGCTGGCAACTAGGTACGGTGTGCGATCGAACAAGGGAACAAGGCTCAGTGCTCGTTTTCTTCTCGAACTCTAGAGACGGTGGTATCGCTCGACGCAATGGCTGCCTATCCTGGTGTGTAAGTAGCAGCTTCCGAGAGATCGTTGCAGATGGATCCATTCCACTCCACTCTGAAACCTGCCCCCTTCTGTGTGTAGATATTTCAGTGTTATCGTGTTGTGCCTGTGCTCACCGACCCGAGCGGGATTGTTTCAAGATTTTAAATGTTATTCCTGGTCGGAAGTGTGCCGTCTTAAAGAGGTGGTGCTGGAAAGTGAGAAGGAGATCAATACGGCAACCTTCAGCAACATCCGCGATCCGCTGGTGATCGAGTCGGGAACTATTCCCCAGTTTTCCGACGAGCTCTTCTCAAAACTTTCAGCCGTTTCGGATCTAACGATCGACAGGGTGGGCATTAAGCAGCTGTTCGTTCGATCGAGTTTGCTGCATCTTTCGGCGGTGGGAAATGCGATCGACACGGTGGTGCTGGACTCCGAAGCGACTGTGTTCAGCATGCTCACGCTGCACCTATCGCACAACAAGCTAACATCGTTACCGCCGCTCGATCGCTTCGTCCGTTTGATGACGCTGGTCGTGGACCACAATCTGCTTACATCCATCGATATGGGCAGCTTCGGCCCGTTGTCGAATTTGCGAGCGCTCTCGCTGGCACACAACCTTCTGCTGACGGTCACCTCTCCGCCCGACACACCGATGCAGCTGATCAAGCTCCGGCGGCTCTCGTTCGCTGGCAATCAGCTCGCAATGCTGGACATCCGCACGTGGGAGCTGGACTCGCTGGAGGTGTTCAACGTAACCGGCAACAGCCTAACGCGAATCGAAGGCAGCTTCACCAAGCTGCCGGTGCTGAGGCGGCTGGAACTCGCACGTAACCGGTGGTACTGCGAGTGGCTCATGATGCTGTACACCGAAACGGAGGCGGCACCAGGAGGGTTCAGGCTCGATTCGGACGAACCAGACAGATGCCGGGACGAGAACATGATAACTTCGCATCACCACTGTTGCAACCCGGCCGGTGCCGAAGGAAGCGGGCTCGTCGACATCTTCGGCGAAAAGTGGGACGAGCTAAAGCGTCTGTCCCGTCTGCTCGACACGCTCAACAGCACCGTGGCGAACGGGTCGGCATCCGTGAACCGGGTACTCAACACCCAGAACGCATCACTCTCCACGCAAATCGCAAACATCTCCGAAACGCAACGGGAGCAGACGGCGCAGCTTAGGGAGCTGGAAAGGGGCATCGATCGTTTGAAGGACAGGCTGACCGATCTCCAGTCCGACCTGAAGGAGAAGGTGGATCGGCTTAGCCTGGAGGTGAACGGTCGCTGGAACGATACGATCGCGGACGCTGGTGAGCTATCGAACGCCACGCAAATGACAACGGGCCCAACGAATTGGCCGGCGGTCGCTTCCGAAAACGAGAAAAACCTCAGCCGACTGCGCGAGCTGCTTGTAACGACCACCAAACAGTTCAACGACTACGCGAGCAGAACGTTCGAGCAAGAGGCCTTGGTCAAGTCGCAGAGGGAACGAATAGACACCGTCCAGCAGGAGCTGGACAAGGAACGCTCGAACGGGAAGCAGATGCAGCAGCAGATGGACAAACTGGTAAAGACCGTGGATCTAATTTACAACTTTTTGCGCGAAGTCCGGGATGGTAGCGTGGAGAAACTAGACTAATAAAGCACTCTTACTCTTAATCTGTTCTTGCTTCACTCGGGGAGAGAGAGCAAGAGCGAGAGCGAGAAGAAGCTCTCGAGCTGTTTTATTGCAATCGTCACTGAAAGCTTTCCACATTAGGCCTGGGAGTGGGGTGGGGCCGCTCCTCAAACAGCCGTTCAATGTTAACCTTTTCCGCATTGGCCTGCACCCAGAGGCTGTCCGTCTCGATGGCCTGGCGGAGGAGTCGGTTCTTCATGTCCACCATGAAATGCAGCAGGCGTTTGCGTTCCTGCTCGATGCGTTCGGCATCACCCGTGGCGGAGCTCACCGTCACATATCTGTCGCGTAGTTGACGTTCTTTCTGCACTATCTGCGTCGCCCGAACCGCTGCACGTTCCGATTCGTTCTCTTGGTCGGCGAAAAAGGACTGCAGGTCGTCCAGCTGGGTTTGAAGCGTTTTCTTCAGCTCGTTCAGCGTATCGGTTCGAGCGCGCAAGAACGCTTCGTGGCGTCGGTCAATCTGTTCAATCGCGACCCGTACCTGACCAATCTCTTGCACGAACAGGTGGCCCTCCGGTTGGCCGGCCATTGGCGTAATACTACAGCAAATGCCGTGCACCTTCTCGATCGAGCAGTTGGCGTCCGCATCGAGCGTAACACCGGCTGAGGCAGTGGCATCGCTCGACGGCCTCCGGACGGTAATGTTGCCGAGTGCATGCAGAAGCCAACCACAGCTCCACCTATTTCCGGCCAGCTCCATCTGCTGGAGGTCGAAAAACTGCTCAAACCCATCCAATCCGGCCAGCTCCTCCAGGCTGTTGTTGCTCAGTCGCAACGTCCGCAGCGAAGGAAGTTGCAAGTGCTTCATCTCCATCGAGGACAGTCGGTTGTGTCCCAGGGACAGTGTTACCAGTTCGTTCAGCACAAGCATACTGATCGGGGGTACAATGCGCGTCAAACCATTGCCTGCCGCTGACAGCACGCGCAGGTTTGGCATTCTCGCGAACACGCTCATGTCTAGCTGCTCCAAATGGTTATCATCCAGGTGGAGTTCCTCCAGCTGAACGAACGGTTCCAGCTGGGCAGCGGACTTGAGCCGGTTTTGGCGCACGTCAAGCAACTTCAAGGCGAAACTGCTGCCACTTTTCGTTTCCAGCGTGGTCAGTCGATTAGCACGAAGATGTAGCTCCTCGAAGCCAGGAGCAACAAACGCATTCTCCATACCGAGCTCTTCCATCCAAAGGATGCGCACCGTCAGCGTCAGTGCGATCGGTTCCGACAGATTGCTTAGTGTGCCCTCCAACACCTTTAATACTTTTCTTCTGGATAAATCGGGAAACTGCACTGCAGTTTTGTCGTTGCCTTTTAAAGCTGGTAGCGCTTGGATGATGCAGACAGTTCCTCTCGGCTTAGTACATTCTACCGCGCTGGTGCTGCTGGCGGACGCCGCTACCCAAACACTGCCGAGGAATAGTGCAACGCTGGAATAGGCAATCGTAACAGTTACAGCATGGTTGGAGTGCCTTGCCGGGGTGAGGCTCAATACTTACAGCAGCATCGGACCGCTGTGCTTCATGTTGGAAGTCATCTTTGAAGTTCTTTCTCCGGAGAACACTATTATTTGGCGTTGATGAAATGGCACTGAATCGATCGCAGTTGCACCGTCCAAATGGGCAACGCATGGACGACGTCTTTATCAGCGATCGTGCGATTATCAACCCCTGGCCAATGTTTTTCAAAGTGGTGGCCTACTATTTAGCTTACGTTTACGTTGCGTTGTTTCGCTTTGTTTGCGGGGTTATGCAAACTGCTGTCAAGTTACTTTGTTGCTCACCGAGCACCACATGTGAATGAGCATTGGAGGATGCAGTGGGGGCCGATAACAATCCACCTTATCACCTTATCACCTTATGCTAATCAGTTCTGTTTCGCTCTGTTTCGCTTCTCCACTTCCAGACGATTCCGATCATCACTACGAATCGCTGTACTCGATCGGCTCGAACGAAGATCGTTCCCGGCAGCAGGATGCAAGCTACCGCACGTCATCGCACCAGGCCGACGGATCGACGGTGCTGGCGGGCGGTGCGGGTTCCAATTTCCATCAACACCGAGCCAACGGCGATCCAACCGCGGCCATCCTCCTACCCAACGACGATGAGTTCGACTCGTTCGACAGTGACGACACGGAGGAGGACTTTGAGGACGAGGACGAGGAGCGCAACCGTGCCCGGACGGACAGCGGGGTGGACATACGGAATGCGAAGCTGCCCGACCCACCGCCCTCCAGCAGCCAGGTGTACGTGCTGGTGCAGAAGATCAAGAATCTCGGCACACTGTCCGAGATCGCGAAAAGCTTCCACAAACTGTCGAAGAAAAAACCAACCAAAGGCGCAACGTACGAGAACGCTGCTGGCACCGTGACGCTGGCTCCGAAACACCCCGGCAAAGGTGCCAAATCTTCCCCGTCCAAATCGTTCAAGCTACCGATCCCTTTAGTCAGCGGTGGCGGCGGCGGCGGCGGTGGTGGTGGTGTGCCGAAACCACCGCCCGAGGACTACGAGAATGCTCCGTACCCGTTGGCGGGTGGTGGTGCTGCGCATCCGGTGCCGTCTGGCTCGTCCTTGCTGCTAGCTACTTCGCAATCGTTATCCTCAGTGGCCGCTTCTAACCCGCCGTACGCACCCATCTCTAGTCCTCTAGTGCCGGAGCAATCGCTCGGCGGCTCGTCGTCCGCCGGCGTGCGCAGCACTAGCGAATCCAGCAACGTAAGCAGCAACGTGCCGAAACCTCGTAACCAGGAGGGCGGTGGTGGTGGTGGTGGTGGTGGTGGTGGTGCGCCCGCCGATACGGCGACCCGCAAAAAGTCCAAGAGTACCAAATCGTTGCGCTCGAAGCTGCGCAAAAGCCTCGTGTCCGATTCGACCAGTCTCAACATCGGCAGCTCGTTCAACGGGTCGCGCAGCACGTTTTACGTGACGTCGGCGGATGTCGATTCGGGCATATTTAACGGGTCCGAGGGTTGCCTCAATCCACCAGCTTCCGGCAGCAACAGCACGTCCCAGTCGGAGATGCTGTTGGGATCGTCGAAACCGGTGGAGGATAACAGGAGGAAATCGATTGCTTCGGCCACCGGCACCACGAGTCATCATCGGCCAAAGATTCCTCCTCCGCCACCGCCGGCCGAAGCAAGCAAGAGGGCGGCCGTGTCGTCCTCGCTATCGCCACTGCTGGTGGGCACCAAGTCATCGAACAAGAAGCTTGGGGCCACCTCGTGGTACGCCGAGTGTGGCGTCTTTAAGCAGCCGCACTCGTTCGGTACGGGTAGCGATCAGTCGCTGAGTGGCGGCAAGGGCAGCAGCATTAGTCCTCGAAGCTCATTGCCACCGAAGGACGGTGTTGGCGGTGGTGATGTTGCAGGCGATCGGACGCTGACGAACAATGGGCACACATCGGCCTCGTGGTACGCAGACATCTACCAAACCAGCGGAGCGTCGGTGGCGAGCTCGAGTGAAAGCTCCGGCGTTTCGACCGGTGGAGAAGGCGGACCCGGCGACGATCACTCGCACAGCATGTTCGTCAATGAGCCACTGTACCAGATTTACAATGCTGCCAAGCTGGAATCGATCACGCGCGACATTGATGCGGAGATTAGTGGCCGCACGGAGTCGGAGCTGTACGATGATGGGTATGAGAAGATAGCGGAACGCAACCGTCGGCGAACGGCTGGCGAAGCGGATGGCGACGAGGGTGGATCGACGAGCTCCGGCAGCTCGTCCACGGAGGGAGACGATCGTAACGACGAGTCCTCCCTGCATCTGCGCAAACCTTCCCGTCCAACCGCGCTGGAACTGATCGAACCGCACATCGGTAAGCTGCGCACGCTTTGGTGTGAGGTGCCGGAGGTTCGGAACTCGGAAATTCTAGGTAGGTGGGGGGCAGCAATCCAACGGGAAATCGTTCAATTTACAATGTTCTTTTCCCCTTCGGTTCTTTTCATCCTCAGCAACCTTAACACCGACGGAGAAGCGACTGCAGGAGGCCAAGTTCGAGATACTGACGTCCGAGGCGTCGTATCTGAAATCGCTCAACCTGCTCCGGACGCACTTTGTCAACCATCCCGCATTCCGGGACACGCGCATACTGAGCTCCTCGGAGCGGAAGACGCTCTTCTCCTCCATCATTCCGGTGCAGGAGTGTTCCGATCGGTTGCTGTGCGATCTGGAAAACTGCTGGCAGGATAACATTATGCTGCTCGGCCTCAGCCACAGCATCTACAAGCATGCCGAGAAGCATTTCCACGTGTACGTGACGTACTGCGAGCATCAGGCAAAGATCGATCGGACGCTAAAGGCGCTGCGAGCGAACAAGCCCGAGTTTGCCCGCACGCTCGCCGCGCTCGAGGCGGACCCGGTGTGCTGCAGCCTCAGCCTGTCCTCCTTCCTGATGCTGCCGATGCAGCGCATTACGCGCATGCGGCTGCTGCTGGATGCGGTGCTGCAGCGCTGCCATCCGGAGGATGACGATGAGTTCAGCAGCTGGGAGAGCACGTTCGTGCTGATCAATCGCATTCTGACCCAGTGCAACGATGCGGCCCACCGGAGCGAGCAGCTGTACGAGATGGAGCTGCTGTCGCGCCAGATCGAGTTCCCGACGAACGTGCGCCCGTTGGCGATCGTGCCGTGTGGGACTGGTGCCGCTCCGAGCACCATGCACCGGAAGCTGGAGAAACGGGGCGAGCTGGTGCACATGCTGTGGCGTGGCGATGATGCGAAGCTCACGTTTGGCAAAAAGTTCTCCAAGAGCAACGTGTACGCGTTCCTGTTTACCGATTTGCTGGTGCTGACCAAAAGGAAAAGGTAGCCGAGCAGCTTTCCTCCGGACTGAAGTCGTTTGTGTGCCGCTTACTTAATCCCTTCATTTTGCTCCTTACAGTGATGAAAGCTATTTGGTGATAGACTACTGCCAACGGGCATTGTTAACGGTCAGCTCGGGTGACATCGTGCCCGGGCTGCCGGCGAAGGAGATGCAAACGCTTGGTAAAAACCTCATCATTATGACGCTGTTGGAGAACCACGAGGGCAAGACGATAGAAATGGTAAGCCCCCGCCCAAACGCCCTCATCGAAAGCGGATGCCCCATCACTTTTACCCCCATTCGTTTGGACAATCGTTCTAGATTCTAAGCTGCCCGTCCGAGACGGAACGCGAGCGTTGGCTGATGGTGACGGAACCACCGGCATCCGAGAACCCGGACGAGAAGATCTACGAACAGTGGGACTGCCCGCAGGTGATAGCGGTCCATCCCTACCAAGCGCTGCAGCCGGACGAGCTCGATCTCGACATTAAGGATGTGGTGAACGTGCATCGGAAGATGGCGGACGGTACGATTGCACCGACGTTTGCCACGTTCGCAAACACGTCCATTGATCGCCATTCACCTCTGCCCTTTGCCGTTTCAGGTTGGTACGAGGGAGAACGCATCCGGGACGGTGCCGTCGGTTGGTTCCCGAGCAACTACACGAAGGAGATCCCGTCGGCACACATACGGGCGAAACACATAAAGCAGCGCCACCTGCTGCTAACGTACACCTCCAAGTACATTGACACTGCCACTAAAGCTCATCACCAGCAGCAGCATCATCACCAGCATCAGCACCAGCAGCAGCATCAACTGCCACACCATTATCATCCGCACGGCAAAAAGTGATCCCAGCCGTGCTTAGAGTAGAGCGCATTTGAGTTTTGATTGATTTGTACATGAAATCTAGGCTGTATAGGTAGCGTTACTATTGCGCACAGCTTTTTAAACCGGCCAGTCGTGCCGGAAGCAATAGTAGCTCTTAGTTTAGGGTAAGAAGATCCGTCGGTCCGCGTAGAGAGAATATCATTAGTGTGTACACCCTGTACATTTGTAGATTTATTTGTTCCATGCCACATTTCGTTCTATCTAATCGTTATTGAATTTAATGTGAAATAAAATGTTATTGAATTTAATCCCGCTCACCGCAGAGGAAGCTTATGTTTAGCGCGTTTGCGGACGCCACAGAAGAGAGTGTGAACCTTTCAGTAGTGCCAGTGAAAGGTTCCCCACTAGGCAAATGGTTCGCATTTGCCGTGGCAATAGCATACAGCAGTCCCGCTTCCTTCGGAAGTAGCACCGGAGAACACTGTGGCGAGATGCGATATGTTGCTGGCAATGCTCAGGTTAAACGAAAACCCCCACGTTAGCCATCCGCCAGCCGCTCAGTCGTTGTGCTTAGCTTTCGTTTGAAGGGACACCTCACACAGCCGACGTAAGGCACGGTAACACAGCGATAGCCCTCGCTCAATGCTTTCGGCCCTTGCCACGCTACGCTCAGCTCAAACCTACCGCTCCGAACGTGCTGTACGTGGCGCTGTACCCATTCACAGTCGATATCGGCGCAAAAGCAGCTAAACTTGTGAAGCTTCGGAAACCGCTCGAGCAAATCGTCCGGTAGCGCAACCAGCGGGTTCACGCTCACCAACAGCGTTTGCAGCGCCGGCAGCTGCCAGCCCCGTAGATCGAGCACCTCGATCTGGTTGTGATGCAGCTCCAACACCCGCAACAGCGGTAACTCCAGCGTGGGCTCGGCATCGTCCTCAACGTTGAAGCTTTTGAGCGCATTCTTGGACATTAGAAGCGTTCTGAGATTGTGCTGCTTCCTCAGCTCGGTCGCATTAAACGTGGTCAGCTGGTTTCCGTTTAAATCGAGCACTTCCAAATCGGTCAGACTGTCACCCAGCTGGGGAAAGTTGCTGAGCATGTTTTGCGAGGCGTACACAAACATAAGCGCGCTACAGTTACAGCCCGCAAGATTGAGCTCGGTCAGATGGTTCTGCTTTGCGTGCAGTGTTCCCAGTGCCGGCAGGGAGGCGCTACCGGTGATCCGAGCTATCCTGTTTCGTTGCAGAAGTAGATCTTTCAAGTTGGGAAAGGTACGCAGCACGTCCAGACTGAAGTATTCGATTGCGTTACTGCACAAGTTGAGCACTTCCAGCGGGGAGCGTGTCTCCGTTTCGTTGGAAGCTTCCACTGGTTGAAAGATAACCTCCGTTAACCGATTACTTTCGAAACTGAGCGAGGTTAAATTCTTGAGCGGTAGCAACTCCACCAGATTGAGCGTGCCATTCATTCGGCAGTTTTTAACCTTTAACAAGCTCAACGCGTGCAGGTTGCTAAGCGACTTTACTAATCCGTCCAGAGGGCAGAAGCGTAGAATCAGCAGCTGCAGGTGAGAGTTTGGGAATAGCTCAAGCTCTTCCAGGTTGGGCGCTTCCATGAAGGTCAGTGACTGTAGTGGATTGTCCGAGGTCACCACCAGCTTTCTGCTTTCACTGCGCCAGATTTGTAGATCCCGCTTGTTGGCCGCCTGCTCCGCAAAGAACTTTTGATCCATATCGTCCGTAACACGCATCACGAACGAGAGACCGTTTCCGGGCACTATGAGCAATATGGCACACGCGGACACGAACTGGAGGACGGTAATGTCCATCTCGTGCTGCTCGTTGGGAAATAGGCTACACTCAGAACACTGCCAGCGACTCGCGGGTTCCTTTTATTCGGTAATCGCTATCAATTACCGATGCATATTAGCCAGGCACCCGTTTGCTATTTACGATCCTCCCGAGTTCAGCGAAGCCTTCGGAAAATGGCCAGCCAGAAACGACCATTTAAAAGCTCGTTTGTATTGTCATTTTGATGATTGCACAACTGGACGCCCGCTTTCGAATGAAATAATTTTTCATTTCGCTTTTGTGTAGAAAATGAATGTATGACGGATCACCCGGAACCCGACGGCAAAATCCACTCGCGAGCGACACAACAAACAGTAATTGTTTTTGCGTCTTTGCCTTTTAGACCATCCACAGGACATCCCGAAGACACGATGAGACACGGTACAGCACAGTACACGCGACACCGAACACCCCACAGAAAGGCGGAGTTGTCTCGAGTAGGACGACCCCTTGACAGCAAAAAAAAAAAAAACACACGCACAAGCACACGACTCATCGGGAAATCGTGGGAAATCAAATAGAGGCCCGGTTCACACACGAGACCGGCACGCGTACCAAACTGCTGCACCCCAGCGCAAGTGTGAGCTGCCGAGGGGTTGGGCCACCGAGAAGACCAGAGTGAAACGGCACCATATTGCATGCGTCCTCTGCCGCACTGCACCGAGTCCTGTGCCAGGTTCGTCAACACAGGGGTGTGCCTGTGGAACCTATGGCTGGAGGAAGGATTTTCCCAAAAAAAAAGGGAACATGGGAAATGGGAAAAAGAGAACGAAACTTAATGCTGCTTCGCCGTCGTTGTGTTGCTCTGCTGCTACAAGTGACGAATCCACGTTCGGCAGTGGCCGGGACGGATTGGCGATGCGTTCCCACGATTCTTGGGTCGTCGGATTTTTATCGCACCTGCCGCACGGGCGAAGGACAATACGACAAGGGAAAGGAGGAGATGCATTGTCGTGAAAAGGACGATAAAAAATAAGCATTTCTTAATTTTATTGTTCGCTTCCCGCACAATTTCTGCATTAGGAAATGGAATAGGAGTAGGAGAAGAAACACAACTAACAAATGAAATGTTAAGCTAGGACAAAGTGATCTGAAGCAGTCCAAAGCCTAGAAACTTGCCAATTGTAGAACTACGCTTGCGTGTCACCATAGTTAGTGATATATGTGGGACCTAAATTGTTTGATTAGAATTTTTGATCTGGTCTCGAAAAGATCCTTCCGCATAACGAGTTTACTTATAAAGTCTGAAGCAGATTAACGCCTTCGTTATGACAGAATTGACTATGCAGCAGTTTTCTAATCAGGGGCAACTTTCAAATATTCAACTTTTGAACACCTGTTCGTTACTATGAATTTTATAGCTGGGGGAAGAAATTGAAATCCCATTTTTTATCAAGTCTCATGTCTAAAAGCCCAAATTACAGACCCTTCATCTGAGGCTTCCTATAGATTATCCTGAAGACATACGGTCAACTGAGATGAAGTTTTCCAAATGACAATGAATCAGAATGAGCAGCGGTCTCAGTAGGCTACCAATAGTCACCAATAGTTTTACTTTTCTTAAAGCAACCCATGCCAATGTTCCCAGCCGAGAGAACCAGAGCAGTGATCTGAGAGAACTTTGCGACTTAAATGGCAGAATTTTCTTGCATCTTCCCATAAATCAACCCTGACCACCGTCAATCAGCTGATGGATTGCTTTCAATACCGGAACCCACTTCCGCCGAGCATCCCTCCCCTTTCCATCTCCAAAGCGTGTACCTACACTTGCTCCTTCCAGACGCCAAGGTCAAGTGGCACCAGCGTTGTCGGGCAACAAGTGACCATGATGTGCAGCAGCCTGCAGAAACTGGAACACAGCAGAAGACGATAAACAAAAACCGGGAGCCACGGTCGCCATCCTGAAGCGGAAACGCGTGGCACACACCGTTTGGGGCCACACGCCGGTCCACGTGGCCAGTCGTCGTCAGGGTCGTCGTTTCGCCCATCGCCCATCCTCCGCTGTCGCACACGTTTCATTCGCGTGTCATCTCTTCAGCGTGCTTCACTCAAAGTCTCTCTTTCTCTCTCGGTCTCCCTCTCTCTCTCTCTTTCTATTATGCTCGCACAGTCTCGTTTGGTTTTATGCTGCATAGAAGCATAAATAGACAAACGTGTTCATCCGTTCCATTTGCCGCGCGTTTGTGGTGGGAGAACCCGGAATGAACCTTTCCCTACGGAACCGAGTTCCCCCACCATCAGCTTTGGGATGAACGCTCGAATGGATTCGGAGCGTAGCATAAATGCAACATAAAAGCCCCGATCCGCTCGCCCCCTGCCCGCCAGCCTGCCAGTGCACCGCAGGCCATCCCTTCGCCTTCGGGAAATGGAAACACGGAACGGAGGGTCGCGTGGCGTTCGTGCGTACGTCGTTCGTCCCGGTCGGCGATCTGTACGGCATGGTAGGGCACGAAGTGGACGGGGTCACGAGAGCGGGATCTGGTGCGGCATCATGCATTGCATGCGCTCGGCGTACGCTCATTAAATCAGTCGGACGCCGCTTACGCACATGACAAGTCACGTGTAAGTCGTCGTCGCCCCGGAAGAGACAGTGTCGCGCGCGACTGGGCCTCAAACACCGGACCCATAGAGACACACGCACATAGTGTGCCAAGTGTGTGTGTGTTTTTGGCACACACTTGCGATTATCGGCTATTGTTACAAATTTTTGCCAAGTGCCACCGCCCACCCAACATTAGTGGACTTTGCGGACAAGTGAAGGTGTAAAAGCGTTACACAAACAAGTGTTTAGAATATCGGACAAGCATACGGCTGATTGTTTCGTTGCCAACAAGAACAACACAATTTGAGCAACAAAGTGAAAGTGAACGCGAAAAACCAAAAACTGAACGACAAAACAATCATGGATCATCATCTCCCGCATCATCACCCGCACCATCATCACAGTACACCCCTGCACTGGGGCTACTCCACTGCGACGACGCCGAGTGCCACTTCGACGCCGACGCACGCCGGCCACAACACGTGGACACCGCCGTCGTCGAAAGGCATCAAGCGAGCGCTGTCTGAGAGTGACTGTGAGGATCTGTACTCGGAAGAATCTTCAAAAGAGCAGTGAGTATTTGGATCAGCCTGTGTGATGTGTGAGTTTGTGTTGAAGATCAAGAGTGCTGTTTTGGCATAAGTGATCGTGATATCTTGACTCCTGAGTGGGTTTAGTCTGTTAGATCTGTCTGCTTTTGCTAGTCTGCCTATCAACTCCGGTCGTCAAAATATGTGTCCCGTACAAGTGCTACTAACTAAATTCCTAAACGTTTATTCACTTCGCAACACTGTCACTTATCTCGCTTAAAAAGTCACCATAACCGCACCGTTTAACGTCCCCTCGAAAGTAACGAGCACCGACAGCAACTCGCGTGAGAACAACTTTGCGCGCTCGGAACGTTCCCACACAACATTGGCAAGGACATGTATTACCCCCTTCAATTCCCAGCGCACACAAACAAACACACACAAACTATCGGACACCCTAATATGCATAAAACAAGTAAAGTGTACAGTTACTCATTACTTTCCTCTCGTTTCTTTCCCACACACCAACTCGCCCACAGTACGTCACCGGGAGAATCCGATAGCTGTCAACTGTTGAGCCGCAAAAGGAGGCGCGGTGTGATCGAGAAGAAGCGCCGTGACCGGATCAATTCCTCGCTCACCGAGCTGAAACGGCTCGTTCCGAGTGCGTACGAGAAGCAAGGATCGGCCAAGTTGGAAAAGGCCGAAATTCTACAACTAACAGTGGACCACCTAAAAGCGCTACATGCACGAGGTAAGCTCCTATGTCCTCTCGCCGGTCTGTTTGTTTTTCCGTGTGTGTGTGTGACAAAAATTGGAGATCTTCCAATCATGCGATAGTGTTAAAGATGACTTCCTGTCCCGAAAGGGCAAGCAGCAGAAGAACATGTCTTTCGGGCATCTTTACGTTGCTCCGTGTTCGTGTGTCATCTGGTGCGGAGATGATCCTTTCTATTCGGGTCCCGTTTCCGAACCGGTATCGCTAGGGTCGAAACATCTCACGTACCCTTGTGAGAACCTCGCTGAAGGGACGTGCCTATTTGGGCGTCTAATTAACCGTAGTCACTTGGGTTGCCGAGCTCAATAGCAGGGAAGGATCTTTGGGTGCGTTGCTGTTCCTTCCTTCCGACCGAGCACGACATCCGGTTGTCGTCATCGTCGACGGTGGCGGTGTCCTGTTCCCGTAATGTGTGTGTGTACCTTTTTGCTCGGTCTTCCTTCTGTCCCAGTTTCTTCGACGGAGCTTTGAAAAGGGTACCACGCTAAGGGGCCGTGCTATTGTCGCCCAGGTCCTTAGGAACGAAAGCCGTACTTCCCTACGTTTCCCACGGTTACTCGATGATTGGCGCATATGTGTGTGTGTTTTCTACTTTGGGACCTGAAGCGTACCGACCTCTGTGCTCTGAGGTGGAAAATGACAGGGAAAACAACATAACTGGACAATGGAACTCACCGATCATGTTCGCCAGACGCAGCGAACCGTCGCGAGGAGCAGGTTCTCATCAGTTGGGGCAATTTCTGCAAAGGTAAAGGTGGTGAAGAGTAAATGGTAACTTTTTCCTATGTCTTTTGGAACTATACCTTACCTGGTGTGTTCTTCGACTATCTTCTGCTGGTTGCCACTGTGACCTACATCTCTAGGTCGAGATAAAAGCATCCAACCCCGAAACGTCACTTTCTATCTCTGTTTCTCGCTTTTCTAATCAGCCCACCCCGATCAGGGTGTCACTTGACGTTACGAAGTGGAAACAGAAAAATGTCCCCACTATTCTCCCCCCAAAAAAGGGGTCTCTCCGTATGTTAACAGATCAGAATCACACGATAAATATCAATTTATCGGTCAACACCACACGATGCAGTAATGCTCAATCTCTCAAATGGAGAGACGGCCATACGTTTGGTGTCGCCCATGTATTAGAACCAAGTAACCAGATTACTGCATCTCCATAGTGGCGACGAGCTGTGGCTGCTGAGACAATGCAGGCTTCACAATTTAGTCCTATCATACACATACACATACAAACACAGTGTTAGCCACCGAAAAAACACCCGGCCAGAACTTTCCCACGCCATTACCCGGCGCATTAAAAAAGACCACGCACCCCTCCGCAGGAAGGTTCTGTATCCGAGCCATATCGAAGGGGGCGCATCGCTCACGCAATTCACCCATACAGCGATACAACCTATTGAGCGTGTGTATGTGTGTGGGAAAGAAGGAAAAGTAGAAGAAGGCGGCAACACACACCGCTGTTTTGGTTTGTTGTTTTTTGGCGTTCGCTTGTTATGCTCCTAAATATGATCCGGACGGAACGAAAACGAAAGGGTTTTTTTTTTCGCTGCTGCAGAGGGTCTCTAGCCGGGTCTCTTGTGCTGGTCCGCTATTACGGGCTCGCGCACAGAGAGATGATTTAATCCCCCTCGGGTAGTAGAGCACCCGAAAGAGGAAGTCAACAACGGCGAGTGAGGGAGAACGAGTGTAGAACGCGAAGGGGGAATAAGTTGAGTGTTAAGTGCCGCAGGATGATTACGACTCCGGTGATGATGATTCCATCTGTGTACGGGCGAGTGAGGTGGGCGATCGCGAAGGAAACAGCGCGTTCCCACACACATCACCGCGTACGAACGCATCGGTCCGGAACACCGTCCGTGCGATGGTTGGTGGTCGTTGTTTCCCGTTCGCTTTCGGGAAAGGATCCTTATAGTGCGCGAGCCTTTTTTAATCGCACGAGGGGATAAGAGCGAATGAGCGTGAGAGCGCACTGCGCCGCAAGTTTACACGCCACGTTCGGAAGTCGTTGGAGGGTCAATGAGTGTGTGATGTGTTGACTTTTTAATGCCAACAGACAGGGGACCTGCAGGACTCCCTAACTTATGCATCGCAAAACATATTGGTGGTGGAAATATGAATCGGTAATTAATTCTGTTTTTGTTTCTTTCTCCTTGACAGGACTCGACGATGCCAGCTACGATCCGCAGCGGTTTGCCATGGACTACCATATCATTGGGTTTCGGGAGTGTGTGGCCGAAGTAGCTCGTTACCTCGTCACGATCGAGGGAATGGACGTGCAGGATCCGCTCCGGCTACGACTAATGTCCCATCTCCAGTGCTTCGCCACCCAACGGGAACTCTCATCCAAAGCCAATGCTGCTGCAGCTACCAGTCCCGCTTGGTCTCACGGAAGTAGTACGGCCTATCCTGTGGCTGCCGCAGCAGCAGCAGCAGCCGTCGCGTACCCGAGCACACACCATGGTACTGGTGGCTATTATCCTCACCCGCATCAAAACTACGGACCACCACAGAGTGCAACCGCACCGTACATTCCACAGGTGGCCACTATCCCCCCTCCGCACGAGCATCTGCACCAGCAGCAGCAACAACAGCAACAACAACAGCAGCAGCAGCAGCAACAGCATCATCAGCAGCAACAGCTGACCGGACATACCTCCACCGGTGCTTCCTCGGCAGCTACGGCCGCCATTTACTCCACCAGTGCGCAATTGCATGAGCTGTACAGCAGTCAGCACGACTCAGCAACCTCCGGTCAGCAGCAGCAGCAGCAACAATCGGACCAGCAGTCTGCTGCCGGCTCCTCCAATGGAGCTCCGACATACACGGATCTGTCCAACATCAATCCGAACCGTGGTTTGTCCGCGTACGGCAATCCGCAGTACCCGGTGAGCACCTCGACGCACGGATACAGTGCGTCCACGAGCTCGTCGTACAACACGGCAGCTAAGCCGTACCGTCCATGGGGTGCGGAGATGGCATGCTGAAGAGCGAGGTGAAGGTGGAGGCAAAAAGGTGATAAGAGTACCTCTCCCTCTCGCGCTATTATGGCATAGCAACCAAAATGCGTGGAGCACAGTCGACGAGAGGAAAAAAGAATCTTTCCCATACCGGGAATCGAACCCGGGCCTTCTGGGTGAAAGCCAGATATCCTAGCCACTAGACCATATGGGAGACTTGTGAGAGGGCTACTCTCATTCGTATTTGTTCCACGCTCCCTGAACGTTGCCTTCGCAATGTAGTGAACAACGTGATTCTGCCAAAGATAACTGCCATTTTAGAAGACGCGCGAGATTTCATACGCCAGGATCTCTTTTTTCCAAAGCAAGCAACATCCAACGACTTATATTCTCAGGTGTAGAAAGTGTATGCAAAAACGAAAGCATATCGAACAACACAGTTCAGTGTCCACACTCTCCTCTGGATAGGGGAATATCATATTTTTCTAAGCTTTAACTGCAAGGTAGCACTTAAACAAAGGTGTCCTTAAGAACCGTTCTATTTTGTATATACACAAGTGTGACTGTGAGCGAGTGAGTTTAGTACCTATCGATTAAGGAAACAGCGAGAATAGATAAAAAAGGAACTATTTATTAAACTAAACAGAGGGACGTCCCATCCCACAGGGTTGAACCCCCCGGGGCAGGGTGCACGACGTTTGTCCCAAAAACAGCTCCCGACACTCGTTACGAAACGTTTGTTTAGCCTGTAAGTGAACCCAATCGAGTCAATTAGTTTATAAGCAATCTTTTCACTTATCATTAGGCATAGATAGAGAGATAGATGAACGTTCCGTTCGCGTACCAATGAGATATGCATATTGACACCCAAAGAAACGTAAGATGTGATTTGTGGACGCCACATTTCGCAACCGAAAACAAACAGCAGTACCAAAACGCTGCACGCAATGCACGGCAAAACACAAAGAGCATTTTACATATTTTTATACGCGTATTTTAAGCTGGAGGAACTATACAACCGAACCAAAAACAGATTATTAAACAACCGTTTGAAGTTTTAAACAAAAGATGCATGCTGTTGGATTATTCATGATGAATTGTGCACTATATTTATCATTCCAATATAATTTTCCACTTTTATCGCAAAGTACGACATAAACATCGTGCACGTGCTAAATGCATTAAATTCGATAAAACTACCACCGTATTTCCGGTACAATAAAGCGCAACCGCTAATTTTCCCCAGCACTGCTTGGGCAGCTGTTCCGCACGCGGAAGAATCCAACTATGCGCCATAAACGATGGCCCACCGTTTGACAAAACGTCAAAGCCCGCCCGAAAGAAATGCGTGTGCTGAAGAGTGTGTGTGTGTGTGCGCGCGTGAATGTGTGTGTGTGTGTACGTCGGATTGGTTGCTGTCGTGTGATTTGCTACTTTTTTTCGGTGCTCCTATTATCGTATTTAGCAATTTCACCATCCGTACACCGAGTTCCAGCATCCCCGGGAGCAAATCAACAACGCATTCCGGCCACCATCCGCGTGACAAATCCGTGCGTGTAGCGTCGGAGGCTGCCCGACCGTTCCCGGTGGTGGTGTGTCTGCTCCTGCTCCTTTTGTGTGCACATCATCAGCGAGAAGGCTCGTGTAGTGGAGAGCAGAGGGCTTTTTCTTTGGTCCGTCTGTCCGCTGTTTGTCGCCGTCACCGTCCGGTGTACCGTGGGCAGCCAAAGTGGATCATTCCGTCGGTGTGCCGGTCGCTGAAGTGCCCCCGGGTGGACTCGGTGCTAGCACTGCCGGCCGCCATCGGCGTTACCGAAGTCGTAGCGTAGTCTGTTCGGCAGTTCCGCATCCGCTGGTGGAAGTGGTGTTCGGGTCAGCGGCGGCAGA
This sequence comes from Anopheles stephensi, assembly GCF_013141755.1. Lineage (NCBI taxonomy): Eukaryota > Metazoa > Arthropoda > Insecta > Diptera > Culicidae > Anopheles > Anopheles stephensi. The sequence goes on from NC_050203.1 coordinate 2,562,149, forward strand.
TTGCACGCGTCGACCGCTTGGGGGCGACAGGTGACAGCTGAAGGTTGTGCGAATCTTGAGCCAAGGCAGCTCGGACCGGCCGGCAAGTTGGATAGCAGGGGGCGGCAATGTCCGATTCGTTCTTTGGGTTTGATGCGTCACTGCCTGGTGAGGACGACGATGGTGGAGGAAGGGGTAGAGGTGGCGGAGGTGGAGGACGAACAGGCGGCGGGCGCGTGTTGGGCGGCGGGAGCGGAGGTCGTGGATCGGATTCGGAGGAGGAGTACGATGCGCTCAACGATGAAACGTTCGGCCAGGCCCGTGAGGACGATTGGGAAGATTTGCACGAGAATCTGGTGCGATTGGACCAGCGGGAAGGAGGAGACGGTGACTCCGGGGCCGATTCCGATCTGGATATCAACTTCTCCTCGGTCGGGATCGACAACTTTGAGCTGGACAATGACACGGAACCGGAGGCCCGTTTGCAGCTGGACCCGAGCGTGTGGACGATGCCCAGCAAACCGGAAACGCCGCGACACAGCGTGCCGGCTGTTTCGACCCAGATGCCATCAGCGATTGGCAGTGCACCGACCCCAATTCCAGCACCGGGTAAGTGCTTCTAGTAGACTTCCAGCTGCGGCTGATGCCAAACGGCAACTAACCTCTTGCAAAACTTCACTTCTTCTCCAGATCGTTTCGGTGCACCAATAGGACGGTTCCCGGCCTTACCGAATCCCGGAATGCGCATCTGCTCGCTGGAAGAAATCGAGCAAAACATGATCAAGCAGCAGCAGGAACAGATGCGTCGCGGGTTAACTCCACTGCCCCGTCCTCCGCCCGGCTTTCCACCACCTTCCAACGCGACCCCAACGATGCAGCAACTTCCGCCGCCAATGATCCATCGTCCGCTTCCGATTCCAATCGGGTTTCCTTCACCCGCACTGATGGGTGGTGGCGGCGGCCCGGGAGGACAACCGGGTCCGATGGGCGCACTGTTCCCGCCTACCAACATGCCACCACCGAACGCTGGTGGCCAGCCCGGTACCGGTGCACCTCCGTTTCCATTTCCGGTGATCTTTCAAGGCCCGCCCGGATCGCTGCCTCCCAACAACAACATTAACAATAACAACAGCAACGGTAACATCAACAACAACAACAATGCAAGCTTCAGCCAGCGGTTGGTGGAGGAGATCCAGCAAAATCATCCCATGTTGCCGCATTACCGACAGCCGCCACCGCCCGGTACGTTAGCGCAGCCTCCGCTTCCGATGGGAGTACCGCCGCCAGGTGGTCCAGGTGGTCCGGGCCAGATGCCGCCGATGCCACCGCACGGTGGCAACTTTAAGCACCCGTTCATGGGTCATCACCATCCCGGGTTTCCACCAAACTGGAATGGTCCGCCGCCGCCGCATCATCCGCACCATCCGCACGGTGGGCATCACCATCCGGGCTTTCCGGGCGGTCATCATCACTTTCCGCAGCAGCAGCAGCAACAACAGCAAGGAGGTCATGGCCAGGGCGGCCATCATCATCATCACCAGCAACAGCAGCAGCAGCAGCAGCAGCACCACCATCAACATCAAGGTGGCCATCGATTGCACAACGGCAAACAGAACCGCAACTACGAGTACGACGAGTACGCTAACATGATGACCGAGCGGGCGAAGCACTGGCTGCTCGGCATCCAACTGTCCCAGCTGAACAAGGACACAGCCTACTACAATGACTATTATTTCTGCGTGATCCGCGATCGGAAGGAGCGCGAACGGGGCGGCGAGCGGGAAAGCAAGGCCCACAAGGACAACACGTTCTACCATCCGTTCAGCCAGCAGCAGAACCAGCAGCACTGGAACGGGTTCGGGCGGGAGCGTCGTAATTCGGAAAATTCCACATCGACCAAGGACGGCATCAAGGAGATACAGCCGCGCCGCTACAAGCTGGTGCAGTTTGAGAATTCCCTCGGCAAGCTGCAGTGCGGAAGCGTCATTGCGCCGCGCAAGATCATCGATCAAGATGTGGTGGTGGATCGATCGGTCGCGGAAGGTGGAGGCCCCGGTGGGTCGGGCAGTGCGGGAAGCGGTGGTAACAGTGCGCCCGGCAGCACGGACTCGGTGCACAATCAGCGCCGCTCGAGACAGATCTTGCTGCACGTGGAGAACCTGTACCGGTTGGTGCTCCGCCTCGAGGACATGTCGAATCAGCTGGCGATCGAGGCGAAACAACAGATGAAGGAAAAACGCGCCAAGGAACGGCTGTTGGCACAGGAAAAGCTTGCCAGCGGTACGGACGAACAGAACAACGTGCAGACCAGTGGTTCCCAGCAGGTGGCAACCGTGCCGGCAACGCCTGTGTCGGAGGTGGAGCAAGACACGGTGGAAAATCTGCTCGACCGTATTCTGCCGGCCGTGAACGCGGAAGGTGTCCTGCGATTGCTGTCGGTTCGCAAGGGCAAGCTGCTGTTGACACGCATCCAGAAGGCGCTGGGCGAGCATTCGGCTCGGTGGACGATCTGGTGCACGGTGCTGGCAACGCTGGTTGCGCTGCCGAAGCGCGATCGGGAGGATGCCGACGATCAGCTGAGTCCGCTGTTTGCCGAGCTCGAGCTTCACGTGAAGTACGCGCAGCCGGCCGATCTGATGCCGCTGTTCGAGACGCTTCTCAACACGGATCAGCTGCTGTCGCTGGTGCCCCGGTGCAAGTTCCTGCTCCTCACCATGCTCACCTTGATCGCCCAGATGGAGCAGTTGACTACGAGCGATTCGTCCCTGGAGCAGGCGGCTGCCCTGAACGGACAGGCGGATGATGGCACTAACGACGAATCCACCGCTCCACGGCTCGTCTGGACTCGCTGGATGAGCCTGCTGCGGGAGCTGGCACGTGTGCTGCAGGGTGCTGCTGGTGCGGCCGTCGGAGCAATCGGTAGCAAACCGCAGAAAGTGTTGCTCAAGCTGGATGCGTCCTGTGGCAAGGTGAAACAGCTCCGTTCGCACCTACAGCGACACCCGGAGCTGGAGCTCGAGCACAAGCTGCGCGCTGTCGTATCGATCATCGATATTGGACCAGCCAGCAGCGGTGTTGATCCATCGACTTTGACCAAAACCGCAGAAGGATCCGGCGCATTGACGCCGAGGACGACGACGATGACGACGGATGCGAGCAAAAAGTAAGCAATCGTTTTCTTTGCAAAGGATGTCCTTTTGTGTGAGTTGAGTGTTGAGCGAACAAAGGAAGGAACTCTGTTGTTGGTGGCGGAGAGGCGAGCAGTGGGAAAGGAGAGGTTAAAAAGTGTGTATGTGTGTGTATAGGATCTATACTCCTTTTTACGTTTCCTTCCAATTAATGACGAATTCGTTTCTAACGTACGGAACGGGAAACGGTCGCAGTTTAGGGGTTTTAACTTTAACTTTTTATTTTTTCTCCTTTAATATTCTACTTGTAGTTGGGTTTATGTTCTTCTTTTACATGTTTTCTTTTTTTTTTGCTACCATTCAATGTCGGTCCCCTTTAATCCCTATTTTAACTGAGAAAAACAACAACAACAACGGCAACGGCGGTCCTTTATCATTTCTGTAATGCTATGTTTGTTTTTCTATGGACGCATGTAAACGAGCGCGTTTTGTTTGTGTAGAAACTCTATGTAAAATGTATCCAACAATGAAACTGTGTAAAACCTCAATATAGTAATCGCTAAAATGCTTCCTGCGTGTGCGGCCGCGAGTGAAGCAACCAGCAAGAAGCGCAATGAAATAACACGGAGAAATAGTAGACGCAAAACAAATTGTTAATAGTGCGCGGATAAGAATATTGCCAGCGGCGTCCCATGCGTACACGCACACACATACACACAGTGTGACAGTTAGTAGTAAAGTAGTTGCGTGAGAAGCAAGTACACAGCGGGGGCAAAACACTACTCACTGGCCAGTGTTATACTAGCCCGAGACGAGAGAGGCAGGTATCGGTTTTTTTTTTTTCGTTTCACATAATAACCGGTTAGATTTTGCTATTGGACATTTGCCTGGACAAGTTTGGGCAAGGCATCAGGAACGTTTCATACTACGATTTTTATGTGTCAGTTCAATCAACCGGTCGAATTCTTTGTTTAACAAGCAAACACGTGTGCGCTGCTGCTAATATTGCATCCTATAGGACACACGCATGCAAATCCACATTCAATAGCAAGTGTGCGCGAGAACGAGACGATGATCAATTTAAGTGGTTTTAGTGAAGTTGTAATATTGGATTGAAAAAAGGTAATAAAGTAATATTAATTATGCGATTGTTAAACCATACGCAAACGTGCGTGATTGTGTGCGTGTGTGTGTGCGTGTAACGTTGACGACGTTCAGCAGCAGCAAATCCGGTTGGCAAGCGTCGTGCTGCACGGATTGAGAAAAGGTTTAGAAATTTACGGACGGCTAGCTCTTAATCTTAATAGAACGAACTCAATTGATGAAAAATGCAGTAAAATATACAACTCTAAGCAATAACAAGTGGTGTAGGATGGGGTTATATGTGTGTGTGTGTTTGTGTGAATGTAGTAAGAAGATGAGAAATAGTGTTGTACGGGTAAAAGGAGTAGCGTGCATGGGGGAATTAAGTGACAAAAGTAGACGTAGTAGCTAGGAGCAAGTGAGTAGTGGTGCAAAAAAGTGTTGACGCATCCTTCGAACCGGATTTGAACCAGTGACCTATGGATTACTATATGGTGCGCAGTGAAACGCGCTCTAGCCGCTACAGTCCACCGCTCTACCAACTGAGCTATCGAAGGCGATGAGAGGAGCGTGCTCGAACGCACCCAAGAATCTCCCGGGCTCACTCATTTCGTTTACCTTTTGTTCTTTGTTACTTTGTACTTATCGGTTCCAGAATATCTGTTCCTTCATTCCGCGTTGCTTGCAAGTGAACAAATTTAAAGCATTATATGGTAGCATGACTAATGGTGAAATTCTAACATAGAGTGCTATCTGTATTTGCTTCATTCATAACCCTTAAAATCGTTCTTGTTTCTTTCTTTCGTTTAAACTTATAGCTTGAAATTGTGACTTTAAGAAGAAAAAGTGTGTGAAACAAAATAATACAGGTTGGGATCGTCGTGCCGGCCAAAAAAACTCCCGTCTCCTTCGAACCGGATTTGAACCAGTGACCTATGGATAACTATGTGTGCGCCCATGTGCGCGCGCTCACCGCTACAGTCCACCGCTCTACCAACTGAGCTATCGAAGGTTGCGAGGAAGAAGGTGCTACACAGCAAACATAAACTGCAGCCCACAGGTAGGTAGGTGATGCTTTTCGTTTTGAATCTGTACCGATTTCATTCATCTGTGCGTGCTTCTTATGCGTAGGAAGCATTTTGCCTAAGATTTATTTCATTCTTGAAGAGACCTGCTTTGCTCGATTCGCTTGTTTCGTAGAAATCACACAATTATGATGTTAGTTTTGTTCGCAATGAGCACACGGTCGGTGGTGACATTTATTTCCTGCGACACGTTCCACCTGCACAAACATTGTGTAGCCTAATTTTAGCGCAAAATATGTTACCACGACCGCTGAACCGCAAGCCACCTGTTGCGACCAGCAGGGACGGTATTATGGAGGAAAAAAAAACTCGACAAAATAGCGAAATGAGGGGGCTCCCCACGGCGGTCACACACAAACAGCATCTGTTATCAGGTTATGTTTTCCCCGTTTTGCTGGAAAGTTCGCACACAGGCCCCCACACATTTGAGGGCCCCCACACATTCCAAGAGCCTCGAGAATCGAAGGCCTGCCCGAGTGCGCTGGCTGGGGTTTTGGGTGAAATCCACTTGACGGTTTTTCAAAGACTTGCACACAGCAGACCACTCGAACCGCTTGAACACAGCACGGGTATGGTTTGCTGGATGGAAGCATTGGACCACCATCTTTTATTGTTGTGTGCACAAAGGGTTGGAGGGAAGGAGGTTGGCGTAAAGAAAAGCCTTCTTATCATCATCGATTACACCGCAAACCGTTTGCCTGCCGAAACAGGGCTCCTCCAACTCCTCCCATCAACTGGAGTTCCAAGTTCCTCCAAGTCCCGCGAGCTGCACGAGGGACGAGCTAAAGTATGAAGAAGTGCAGAGCAGTTTGAGGTTTAGCGTACTTCTTCTTTTTCTTCTTGCACTCTCGAACCAAACGGTGACCGGGTTAAGCCGTGCAAAAACAGCCATTCCAACAGAAGTCAAGTATCTGCTGGCGAGTCCTGCTCTTGGCTCTATTTATTTTGCAATGTCTCAGAAAGCAGACATCGCTCGCCAGTGTGTCGACGGTGTGTCCTTTGTGTTGCCGGGCGTTTGCTGGAAGTTCATTATGCATCCCACGAAGTACTTGTGACATATATCTTACCCCCTTCCATCTCCTTCACACACACACACACACACACGTCCCATACGCACTCGAACTCGCGTATTGTCTGTTGGTGAACCTTGTACAAATGTGTGCAGCGTCCCTCTGTCCTTGGGCATCATAACCAGCCGGGCTCGCTGGACTTGGACCATTGGAGCCTAACTAACCGAATGGTGTAAACGACATTTGAATTCCAGCTGGCCCGGACCGACCGGCATTGCCACCCCACGTCCGGTGGTGGGCTGCTGCGGGCATGAATGCGCTCGAATGCAAATAATCATCATCCCCACATCCCACGGACGGACGCGGCCCTATCGCGAATGTCCTTACGCTGTGGCGGTGGCGTCAAGCAGTCCTTTTGTGCTCCGGTGCCGTGTACTTGCTTGTCGCCCCAAGTTGGGCCTATAGTGGGTGGGCTCTACCTTTTTTTCTCTCGAAGTTTTGTCTGCCTTTTGCTCGCGGATGTGGTACAAATATTGTGGCTCGATTCCTGACGTGTGGGGGAAATTAACGGGTAAATCGTTGCAGTGTAATATTGGACCACCGGGACTTTGCACAGTACGCCGAAACACAAACATACACAGTGGTGCGAAGACGGAATAATGGCGTCACGTGGTGTTTTTTCGTGGCGGTTCGAGGCCATAATTACAATTAACCACGTGCTGGTATTGAACCCGAATAGGAGGCTTATTTGCCGTGCTGGGATAGTTTCGTAGTCTAATTCCTTGGTGTAGTTCTATTTAGGTTTAGGTTGTTGACTAGGTCACAGATTGCCTAGTGAGGGGTTTTATTGCTCAGTTTTTATTTTCATAGAGCCCCTCGGTGCTGCGTTCGGTGCGAAATATTGGTTGAGAGAAAGGTTAATTTAATGACCGAACCTGTCATCATCTTCCCATTGTCAAGCTAGTCAACGTCATTAAATGTTCTGTTTGGGGGAATAGCAAGATAAGTAAATAAGCTACTGAATCGATCGATGGAAAATTGGTTCGTGAGTGTATCTGCACGACCAAATGGCCATAAGCGCTGCTGCGCTTTTTGCAATGCCGACATCGCAAGAGGGTGCAGGCATGTTCATCCTTATGGGAAGCAACATAAATTATCAACCTACCACACCACCACCATATGCAAAAATGGTCGCAAAACTCGATCGTTAAATTTCTAAATCTTAACAACTAAAATATTGGTTTGGTAACCCCTGGAATAGCTTTTTCGGGGTTCGAAATGTGTCGATTTTCGATAATTTTTTTGACGGGTTTACGTTGTACGGACGCGCAACGGTCGGTTGGGTTTCTCCCTTGCCTTTTTTTTTGCTACAAATAGGAAAACAGGGTCGACAGATAGCGCGGTTATTTTCCCATTTGTCAGCAATGCACCGCGGGTTGTAACATTATCCTTCCCGTTGGACAAAACAAAACCGAATGGGCTGTCGGTTGTTCTACCGTATTTGTGCGAGTAACTATGATTGCCATTTTATTGCCAGAACTCGGTGCATATTTATTTTACCCTCTAATCGAATGGTTTTCTGTGACAAAAAATTGCCATTGCCAGGCCGTTGCTACAACAGTTTGCCCATAAGCGAAATCCTTGTGCTTGTTTTGCCTTTTCATTAATGAACGGTTCGGTCCTTCGGTGTGCATACACGGAATAGCGAACCCTTACGCGAAAACGCTCCATGCCTTCGTCTTTCGAGCACACCCGGTAGAACCGCGTGTCCCAAAAGAACACTCCCGTAGGTCCTAAAGCGGAAACGAATTACTACCCCAGGGCAGGCAATTTTGTTGGTGTGTATCCCCATTATCATCGACCAAACAAACCAGTGCGCCATTGTTTCTGCGAATCGGAATATTGCTGTCCTGCTGTTTGAGGTAGTAGTAGCGATAGAAGTAGTAGCAGCAATTAGTGAGTTATACTCGGCATAAAAAATTGGATAATCGAACGCAGAACTCATGTCAGACGAAATCACACGTAGAATAGACTCTTGGGTTAGCCTTTATGCCAGAGACCCTGTGGAGGAGTTCTCTGAGCTTAGGTACATCTCATCCTCATTAATTCGTAGAAGTTCTGAGTTAAAATGCTTAACATTAACAGCCATCAAATCACAACCGCGCTAAACGCTTCTTAATAACCGGTATGATTCTTGGTGTCACTAAACCCGCACTGAATAATTAACCGGTCCCTATAAGTCATCATGATTGGACGCGTTAGTGTTTTGAGCGTCATGCCCTGAGTTGCCCTGCCCTGCAATCCTCAGCAATCGATTATCCTTACTACCAATTTCGACTCCAAGCGGTAGCTTTGATACTTACGAAACAACAGTCCGTGCCCGTGAACGTGCAACGAGTTTCGTTTCGGGGTGTTTCTTTTTCCATAAACCAGAACACTTTATGGTCCCCTTACTGACACGCTGTTCTCCAAATAGTGAGTGAGCAACGAGTACAAAGCTTGCCGTCAAACGTGTGACATGGCACAAAAAAAGAAACTCAAAGAAACGTCGCCCAAAAATCGATATCCGGCGTGTAGTATTGTGTAGCCGAGAGACCGGTCCGTGCCCTCGAATGTACCAACTCCCATTTGATTCCGATAGGCTTGCTTCCGACACGACACACCTCAGAATTTGACCACCGACTTTTGCAGACACCTGCACCACCGCACCTGGTTGGGAGGGATTTTTGGTATCCTTTTTTTATAGCCCACACAGCTCAGCACACCGGGTCCTGTCCTGGCGCGGGGCCAGTAACGAAGGTGAAGGTGAGAACGTATTATTAAGTTCTTGTCGGACCAGAAATATCCATTACGACTGCGAGCCGACAGCCCGCCATTTTGTGCGGGGTGTCCTGATATCCTGATTAAACTAAATGATGGCTTTACCATTCGTTTCCGTGGGGCGAGAATTAAAACCAGCGACCTTTGCTTCTGGCGCCGAATTTCCATGGGTTTTGGGTTGGCGCAGTTCCATTAGCAACACGACACGCGACCGACCTGTGCAGTGTGCTGTTGACCATGGTGGATGGGGCCATCCATTTTTTTTGGAACCGTGTTTTTCGTGTGTCCAGGCATTATTGATCCTTACACTATTCCCTTGAGTGTTAGGGAAGGGTCTCTACTTGCATTGAAGCAGAAGAAGTTTGGCCGAGGATTTCTAGTGCGATGGTGGTCCGTTGTCCGAAAGTTTGCCATAGCAGCTCTAAATGACTGGCCAAGGTGCTCTAGTAGACGCTGATTTTGATGAGGCGAATCGTTTTATTGCTGCCCTCGAAATGCTGGCCACAAATTAGTCAAGCTTAGCGTTAGACCTGCTATAGATTTTCGTTCACGCGCTCGACGCAATCTACGAGAAGCGTGCGTCGGTATCGTTTCGTAAGGGGTTGTTGGCCATCTTCAAACTTACATTCGGCCATCGCTGGTGCACCGGTGGCACAATCGTAAACCGGTTGCCTTCTAACGTGAGATGGGCTAGTTTGGGCAGGTCCCAGCGATGGAAGGTGTCGAGTTCGTGTAGCAAATTATCCTTCAGCACCAACCTCGTCAGTGATGGCAGGTGTACGTTGCGACTGGCTGTAAACGAGGTTAGCACGTTGGTCGACACATACAGCGATTGTAAGTGTTCAAGTCCTGCTAGAACAGTCAAGTCCAGCGTGGCTAGCTGGTTACGACTAAGGTCGAGTAAATCGAGACGGGTGAACTTGTTCAGGCCAGAGGGAACCTTGTGGAGGCGATTATTGGCCAGTAGCAGCATACGCAGATTTGGAGCGTCCAGCAACAGAAGATTCACTAAAGTGAGGTGGTTGTGTCCTGCCATAAGAGTTTCCAGCGCTGGCAGCGTCACTGATGCTGAGGAGTATAACCGTAGCAGGTTACAACGGTGTAGAGATAGCTCCTGCAGCTGACCCATCTGGCGCAGACTGCGTAGATCCAGATACGGTAGGAGATTTCCGTCCAGATATAATTTCCTTAGGGAGAGGTGCGAACTGCCAACATGCGAAATTGTGACAATTTGATTTGCCTTGAGATTAACCATCTGCAGTAAACTGTGGTTGGCGAAAAGCTCCAGATTAAGCTGAGTTATCCCGCAATTTTCCACAGTCAAGCGCTGTAGCTGCGTTAAGTTTCCGATCGTGGCCAAGATCGAGCGATGATTGCAGTCCTCAATTGTCAACGTTTCCAGCGTTGTGTTGGGCTGTGTGGAAATGCGCTTCAACTTCCTAGCTCGGCGTAACCACAGCTGTTGCAGTTTAGTATTGTTCGGTATCGTTAAGCTCGTCTCGTAAAACTTTTCAAACAGCAGACAAGAGGTGAACGCTGACAGCCTCTCGATGAAGCTATCAACCGAACTTTCTACAAGTATCACTCGTTCTACGAACAGCAGCGAACTGTTCCCCACCAGCTGGTCTTGCAGATACTTGGACGTCTTTTCTGCGGTTCCGCGTAGTGTTGTGAATCGTTGCAACGTTGGTTTAGCGATAATCAACTTGGACACCGTCGACACGGCCCCCGCCGCCAAGCACACTGAAAATGGACATCCGGTTTAGCCGTCGTGTTCGGTGAAATTATGGCAGCCAACTCTTACCAATTGCGTAGCCAACAATCCAAACCCATCTTGCGTTAGCCATACCGGAATGTCCTCCCGCTTGTCGCAGAAGTTCGCATCACAATAAGCTGGGGATTTTGTGGCAAATTACCACCGCCCGTGTCATGGCAAGTTGCGAGTAATGATGATTACAGTTGCTTTATTTGGTTTCGATTTTTAGGCCCTACAACAAGCGCGCTGCGTGGCGGAAAGTGTGAAGTATTTTCCGGTGGAGCAAAGTTCCAAATTGTCCCCTAACCAGCTAGCAACGATCACCCCCCGCTGAATGTGCTTCCTGTGCGTGTCATAGGTGGCGCAGGTTAGAGGGTTATCCACCACGTTCAACGACTGGAGCTGTAGCATGCCTTCCTTCTCGAACACGTTCGGGATCGTCACGAGAAGGTTGTTGCCGAGGTCTATGGAGCTTAGGCGTGGAGCGGTCAGCTGCTGCAGAGCGATACTTTCCAGCTCATTGTTGGCCAGTGCCAGGTGGTTCAGGTTGGGTAGAACTATCTCGCCCGGAAGATCGACACTTCGCAAGCGATTGTTGAACAAGTCAAGCGATTGAAGATGAGCTAGACTTTGCAGGCTGGTGAAATCGAACGATGCCAACTGATTATTGCTGAGCGTCAGCAGCTTCAGATTGGGAAAGGAGTCCAAATGCTGCGGCACGGTGTTGAGCATGTTAGAGGAAAGCACCAAAAACTCCAGTCTGGTTGCGTTAAGCTGCGCAAAGGAGATGCGCTCTAGTTTGTTGTTGAGCAATCGCAGCGTGGTGAGACTGGGTAGTGTCACCGTCTCACCTGGCCGATACCCGATGGTGGACAGCTGGTTGTGGTCTAGCGTTAGAGTTTTCATCAGCTGCAGCGATCGCAACACCGACATGTCTAGCCGGCGAAGCTGATTGTACGACAGATCGACTATGCGGATGTTCGCGACGATCGCAGTTTGTGGTGGATAAATGCTCGTTATGTTGTTATCCGTGAACTGTACCGTTTCCAAGTGCTGCAGGTTAGCGAGCAGCGCCAGATTAAACGTCTTGACTGCACTCATCTTCAAGCGTAACCCCCTCAACGCTACTAAGTTGCGCAGCGCTGGTGGAACAATCGTGATCGGACACTTGGCGATTTCGAGCTGCTTCAGATGTCTGTTAGTTGGGACAACGATCGTGCGTAGATTGCGCGCCTCTTGCAGGCTTAGCTCCTCCAGGGTTAGTGTGCTGGGTAGAAAGATGTTCTTCTCGTGGAACTTCTTGAACTGCACCGAGTTTGTGATGGTCGATGCGTTGACTAGCAGTGCAGCAATCGTGCTCGCCCCAATAGTGAGTCGTTCGATCGTGATGCTAATGTAGGTGCTGGACGGTTCCTTCGCTAGAACAGCCAATCCTTCCGGTGTGGCAGTCATGTCCAGTTCGGATATTCGACAGACTGCACCAGCATCACACAGCGTACCAACTGTGGGTGCTGCGGTGGTCAACAAAACAACCACAGAGACAGCGCATGGCATCCATTCCATACTGGATGACTTGTGTTGGGGACTACGAGCAAAGCGAACTAGCCCACTGGGTTTTCAGCCAACAACTGACCACCTTTTTACTGATCTTCAAATGCCGTACTATATGTCGGTTGATAACAAAGCGCAATTCGGAATAGATTATCCAGAACGAGACGATCGGTGAAGCGCCGCTCCGCTGATTATTTTAATGAGCTGCCGATCTAGGCTGGCAAAAGGGGAACGCCCTTTCCTTACCGCATACAGCATGCAGCATTTTTTGATCTCAGCAATATCTGTCCGGTGTAGTTCATTTCGCCGCACCTGGTGGCCAATGTAACCGTCAGCCTTTGAACGACGTGCTTCGCCACGAGCAGTGGTACATACTCGCGCAGTGAGCTACAACGCAACGGATTCATCTCCAATCTGAGCATACATGCAGCAGGAGACACGGCACTGAAGCAGATTTCCCCCGGCACCCGCTGTAACCGATTGTCCATGAGCGAAATGGACTTCAGGTTGGGAAAGCTGCAGTTGGCCAGCGAAATCGATTCGAGCAAATTATGGGCCACGTAAAGCGTCGTCAGTGTAGGCAGATGGACGCGTTGCCCGCAGCTGACGGAATGTAGCTTGTTTCGGGCCAGATGGATGCTGTCCAAATGTTGATGCGGCGCGAAGTGGGCGAGATCCACCGTGCTTAGCTTATTGTCGTTGAGATAGATGCTTTTTAGCTCGCGTATGCCGTTGTGGTTCAGGTACGGCAATCGATCAAACTGATTGTCCTGCAGGTCGATGGTAAACGAGGTCGGCAGATGTAGCTGGTCCAACGAAATCCACGTCAGGTTGTTTCCCGGCCCTAGCGCTAACAGATGAAGAAACGGAAAGCTCGTGGCGTTGGTGCAGACGATCGAGTGCATACGATTTCGCTCGAAGAACAAGCGTTCCAATGCGACGAACGGTGCCAACAGCGCCAAGTCTAGCGTTGTGAGCTGATTGTTGTTGAGAAACAGCTCCCGGAGTGTGTTGTAACAGGATGGGTCCGGTGCGGGAAGCAGCGTGCTGATCTGATTCTTGACCAGCTGCAACATTCGCAGCTCGGGAAGAGCGCACACCAGCCCGAGATCGACCATGCGTATGTGCGCCTGGTCTATGCCGAGGAATTGCAGGTTTGCGAGATTGGCGATCGTTTTGGGGATGCTGCGCACAGCACTGTTGACGATGTATAGCTGCTGCAGGTGTGGGTTCGGATGGATCGCTAGATGCACTAGAAACGGTGCGGAGAGTAGCTCGATCGACTCGCTCTTCACTCGGTTCGTTATGGTGAAGTCCTTTTCGTGGTACTGCTGGAGAGTGGTCACGCTAAACAGCTGGCTTATGGCGACGAGCAGCTTGTGCATCGGGATGCGATTGTACAGTCGGCATCGTTTGATGATCACCATTGGCATGTCGCTCACTATCGTGGTGAGCCGATCGATCCAGCTGTCATTGGCGACACGAACGGTATCGAGCGTACAGGCACCAACATATTCTATCTGACATGCTGAACTGTCGCCACGGATGCTTTGAAGGAGTAGGATGACTGCTGTAGAAGAGGGCGACAACCGGATTAGTGATTCAAGGGAGCCAAGTCCAGCAAAGCATGGACACACGTGGAGTACCTAGTAAGCAAACACACCCGCATTCCGATACACCGAAAGTCTTCATCACCATCGCCACCAACGTTTGCCGACGTGGAACGTACGGCGCATTGCTTTAAAGCACTTTTTGATCTTTTTGTCTGAGGTCTTTGTTGGTGGCAAACTTCGAGCGGACGGACGGATGATTGCGTCAATTACAAACGCATCGAAGCCCCCTACTCACACTGAAACTGCGCCACTCTTCCCAAACCCTGATGGTGGGCCTGATGGCCTGGTGGCCGATGTGTCTACTTCCTGTGATCCCATAAGCTAGCGATAAACTACGAAACATCACAAAAGCCGCAGCAAACGGCTCGTTAAGCGCGTACCATCAAATCCGTACCCGACCCCGACCTGCCGCGACGTCGTGGCCCGCTGGTCTGGCGAGACTACTCTGCGGATTGCATGGTACACGGCCTGTGCTGTCCCGTACACCTGGGGATTTGGACGAGGAAGCGCCCGGAAGTGGATTATATTGAGTTCCCATACCAATGGAGCTTTCGTCCTGGGGCTTCCTTCGCCCGGATAGATTCGCTTTCCGAACTGCTTCCGGTCACGTAACTCGAAGTGATCCGTTCGGTCGTTCGTGTCGTCAGTTCGGCCAGAGTGCTGCTGCTGGTGCTGTGGTGGCGAAACTTTATTTCCCAGCCATGGGGTGCGGTGTGGTTGAACTTTCCGGTGTGTTGCCTTCGTGGGAAGGACAGGGCCGCACCGCAGTAGCAGTAGTCGTCGTCAGGCAGCACAGTAATAAATACCGCAGGAAACAGTCGTAACCGAACTTCCTGGGGGGGCGGGTGTGTTCCAAGGACAACAGGCCACGCCGTCCAATCCGGCGAAAGGATATCGTTTGGCGCATCGACTCTCTAGGCTAGGCTGGCACCGGGATTATATCGATTACCGGTGTTTGGCGAGCAAAATCAATGTGCTGGCAGCGCCCAGCAAACGGTGAAGGATCTACGCCACAGTCCGCACCAGCTTTGCCCGGGAGTGCTTTCGTTTTTATTTTCGATAATCATGATGCGTCTTCGGTTTGGTGGTGCACGGTGGCACGGACGGAAAAGGGATTGGCCCGGTACGCGGAACGTTCAAACTTCTCCAAGGCGCGCGCGACCTGGCGTGCTGGTGGTATTTCCGTCCTGCTTGCCGACGGAGTCGCATGCGAAGCACGTGGTTATAATTTCGGCCGCATCCAGAATGTGATGCCGCATTGGGGTGGGCACAGGTTGTTGTTGCTAATGAAGAGGGAAACTTTATGCGACTTTATTTTTATGTCTCGCTGCTGGTGTTCCGCGGTGTTCGAAGGAGTTGGCCCTCGGTCCTTTAGGTTTGGTTCTTCATTCATTCATCCATTGCTGTGGGGTTCTTTTTGCTGCTTTCACGTTAGTTAATTTCACATTCTTGCGACTGTAATCGTTGCCGGTGTGTATTAATAGAACTAAGCGGGTTTTTTTTGTGGGTTTGGAAGAAAGTTACTTAACTCTTGTTTTTTTTCTTCGCTCCGTCGATGCCACATAATGATGCAGAGGAACTGTGTGCGCAGAACTTTTTTGTTTCTTGTTTGGATAACTTTTCCTCAATGGGATGGAAAACTTGTATCAGCTTATTATGTGTAATTGATTTAATTGGCAAAATAACATTTCTGCTAATGTTGTGTAATGTGAAAATATTGTTGCGACGACAGCAAAACGACTTTAATCAAATAAATGTCTCTCTAATTCTCCTAGCAAAATCTCCTTTATGTGGAGAGATTAGTAAAGTAGAAGTAGCAAACAGAAATGTATAAATTTCAAACGTAATATATAAACAAGAACCGAAAAATCAGCCCACATCAGCCGCCAACACCATCCCTCGTGGGGATCGAACCCACGACCTTTGGATTAGAAGTCCAACGCGCTATCCGCTGCGCCAGAGGGACATTTGTGGTGGGGAACCGTTGCCATGCTATCGGCCGATATGTAGCTTCACGGATATCGCCACCAAGTTCTTGCCCACAAGCTTCTCTCTCTCGTACGCCCATCTACCTACACCAGTTGCCATGGCGCTTCTTCGTAAGCGAGGATTTGTTGCAGAAAGCATTTTAAGTGGAACGAAATGCATCTGGATTTGCATAGATCCACACCGGGCGGGTGCAGCAAACCGTAACTAATAAGAGAGAACACGGTAAGGTCGAGTTCTCGCTACACCACCCGGCAGGACGACACACTCTAATTAGGAGTTGTGGACCGACACGGGAACACAGACTCTCTCGGTATTATTGGTCAGCGTGTTCGATCTACGGTGGTCAGCAAATTATCGATTCCGATGACCACTGGGCGGTGACCGACCGTTCCTAGGGAAAAAGGTTTTTCTTGACCCCTTTCACACTCCTGCTAATTGCTACACGTTGAGCATTATTTGAAGTGTGCACCATGTGCCCGCTGCTCACTGTGGACAGTGAAGGGATTTACATAATTTCCGGGCGCGCGCGCACGTTCCCTTTTTGCAGGACTCCACTCGGAGCTGGGGTTGGGGATTGTGTTTACGCATCATTATGCGTATGACGGAACGGGAAGGCTTAGCCTGGCCGGACACAAGGATTAGTGCGTGTGCTTACGTGCGTGTGTGTGATGTTGATGGGAATCGGGAAAAGAAATGGACCATGGCATATAAACATTAAAAAAAAATCTAAACCAGTTTTACTCCTTTCCGTTAGATGTCCTTTCTTGCTCTGCTGCTAACGAGCATCCTTTTGTGGAGGTTGTTGCTGCATGCATACGTGTAGTGGTTTGCGTCCTTTTATGATGCGCCCGCGTTAGGTGGACGCGTTTTGCCAATTAACGGCACCTGAAGTTATGCATTCGTGGCAATTTCCTGGACCTAGGGTAATCGCCTAGGACCTCGGTGTTTTCCTTTCCATTTCTGTTGAGCCATTGAGCTACAAATAGATTAGAAAAAGGACACATCGGTTGGTGAGGTGGGAGAAGCAAAAGAGCTGCCATTGTTATATTTAAACCCGATGCAACTTCTTTCAAGTGCGCTTAATTAGACGGCGAAGAATAGCTCCATTTGGTACGTCCAGAACTAGCTCCCACACCCAGTGTCCAATTTTCTTGAGCGATCCGACTCACTTTATTAGCCGCTGCTTCGTTCTGTGCTCGAGAGATAAGATACCCGTGCACTGCTGGCCAGACACAAAGCAGCCAAGGACGGGAATAGTAGTGTTGCCACCCGTGTGCCGTGATTTGCTTTCTTTTTCTTCGCGCCCCACGGTAAATGGTGAAGGAAAATTGTAATTTTCCCAACACGCGAACTATGAACTTTGAAGGCGATTGAGGCACCCGTTATGCACCTTCGGAGAATGCGCTCCAACGCCAGCAACCAGGGTCTGGGAAGCATTGCACAATGGAGACTTGGGGGAACTTGAGGGGAGGGGGGTTGGGGAGGACAATTTTCCGCGAAGGAAAATGCAATGGCAGAAATGCTCGGTGTGTATGCAAAAATGTTTTTCACCACCACCGACCGGGTGCAGAAGAAAACGCGCAAAACGCGATGGTGGGAAATTCTTAACGTTCTCCCAGTATCCGCCCGGCGGCCGATTGTGGCGAGTCCTTCCTTTTGGTGTTGTGCTGCACCCCCTGCTGCAACTGCATATAACTGCAGCTGTGCAGTCTTGTCGGGGGACCGGGTTTGGTATTTAATTTTTGCACCGTTCCCGCCGTTTGCACTTTCCGCCCGTGGTGAGCGGTCAGTCTCTGTTCCGTTGACTGACGTTCAACCAGCTGCTTTCCCGGCTGGTTCCAGCGGGAGTGCGTCACGTTGACCTCGGTCGTTTCGTTCGATTTTTATTTGTTTGCTGCCTGCTTTGAAAGACCGGCGTTGTGAAGGTAGCTGGCCTCCGGTCTCAGCAAGAGGCCACTCTATTTCTTCCTCGCCAGCGAGCGCGGTTTTATGCAAATTTTAATCACTAGCTCGCGTGCCCCGATCACATTCACCATTCTGGGTGGGACAGTGGTGGCCGCTGCTGGTGGTTGCCTGTGTTGCTATGTCACGAGCCAGAGTGGGCCAAAGCCAAAGTCTTGGTCCTCGGTGAGCACTTACGCTGATTGTTGAACCCTTTTGCTGGGTGATAATTAGCTTCCTTGCCGCAAAGACCGTCCGTGGAGGAGTTCCGTTTCCGTTCGTCCTTTTTTCCCCCCGCCTGCAGTGTGTATCGATCGGTCGAGATTTGCAGAAGAGATTTAAGGAAAAGTAACACATTTGAACGGTTGAAGAGCACCACGTGTTTTTGGGTGGTTGAGGGTAAGTTGGGGACTCCTATGTTATTGATCATTTATAGGGCATGCCATTTATTCGTATTCTGCCGCGCCTAAATGTATGCAAATTTGCTGTGATCCCTGATCTTCGTGATCTCCTTTAGCGATTCGAATATTGTCTCGCATACCTTTACGCCGTAAGAGTCATCAAAGAGCATCAAAACCTTCGTTTAGCTCTCATGCTAATCCTTCCCGAAACGGCATTTGATGGGTTGCGCCATTTCCAGCGGATAATTGTTTCCCCCCTCGAAACAATTTGCGGCAGTTTTCGGCTCCCTGATTGTTCCCACACCCCCCGATTTCCACCGGCAAATCGGAATAAATTTATGGCCGAAGGAACTATTTTCAATTGCATTCCAACGCACACGAACTTAAACGGGGAACAATCCCGGATCCCCCCCCTCGGTCCCGTCCATCATTCGCTTTCTCACGGTTTTCAGTTACATTCCGACGCTGTATTGTTGCGCCGGGGCGGAAGTCGTTTAGCATAAGAGGAATTCACACACACACACACACACACACACAAGGACGAGAACACAATCTCATCAGCGAAGCAGACGGGATCGGGTTAGTCAATCCACCCGTCCGTCCGTCTGCTGGTCGGTATCGCCCTGATCGCAGCTACAGGAGCCACCGAGAGAAGAGGCGTGTTTGCAGTTTTTTTGCCTCCTGTCCCTGTGAGCCCCGAGAGCGTGGAATTTGTCACTGACATAATAACCCGGTTGTTTTGTTCCGCCGCTCAAGGGGGATGGAATCCTTTCCCCGGGACGGTGTCCTTCTTCTGTCTCGAACAATGTCCGCTCCTTTTCCTTCCATGCCCCTGGCAATTCCACGACAGTCAACCGCACTGTCTGCGCATCCTTGTAGGTCTCCTGTGTAATTATGGCCCGTCATTGGGAAGATACAGGGTACAGTTCTTCGAACCGAGCAAAAACTGATGCTGCCGGAAATAGTTTTGAAGTTGCGCTCGATCCGGAAGTCCTTCGCGTGATCTACGCGTGAAAGGGTTTAGGCTGCGCGTTCGGGTGGAGAGTTTTATCTTACAGGAAGTGAGTTAGATCTCCTGAGCTGGATTGTTGTCTTTTGAGCATTGTTTGGAAGAGCCTTGGGGAGTTCCGGTCCCATAGGATCGTTATTTAGAGTATCAAGGCATATCATACATGAAGCCGTTACCCATCAAACTCTATTCCATTTCGAATGTGAGACTCTTCTAGACACTCTAGCCAATCGTACATTCTTTCGAGCAAATGGCCCGCACACGTGAGCTCCAAATGACAGTTTGATAACGAGCTAACAATTCTACTATTCGCGATAATGAGCTTTAAACACCTCATTATGACAGCTCGATTTCGACTGCTCGAAGTTGAAAATTAAACCCTCACAATCGGCCGTTCCCGAACGCGCGCCCGAATCGATTTGTGACCTGCAGACTGGCAGACAGTTACGCTTACGACCGGCGAGCAATTGCCGTCTGGTGTTGTTAATTTACATTTGATAAGGCCGGCTGCCACAAACATGTGCAACAAATGAAAAAGGAAAGGTTTAGCAGTCCGAGGGTACATTCCGTCCAAAAAGTTGGACAAGAAAGATGGCACGTCGCGTGGTAGGTAAGTAGCGTAGAGTAGAGCTGCTTGTGTGTCTGCGAGACTCTCACTCTCTGATTCTCCTGTTGTGCGGGTGTGTGTGTGTGTGTGTGCGGTGTGTACCGTAGCTCTGCTGCTGATCACGGCCGGATGTCTCCCGCTAGCGTACGGCGTGTGTGTACCGACCATGGGAATGTCCTGCGTGTTCGAGAGTCTCAACATGCTCAAGGACGGTACGGCAACACTGCGGCAGCTAGAACCGAACAGGTACTACAGCGTCCGGGTGCAGACGCTCCGTGTGGCCAACAATCCGTCCGGCCCATTCCTGTCCTTTGTGTCCGAGTTTTTCGACAACGTGGAGTTTGAGACATTCCGCGAGCCGGTGTTTGCAATACAGGCCCGAACCAATCTGAGCAAGGTTCAAGTGTACGATGCCAAAGCGCTGAAGCAGCTTCAAATCGCCGACGGTGGGGATATCGGCATCCAGGAGCTGACTTTGTACAACTGTGGGCTGGATCGTATCCCGGTTACGATCGGCAACCTGCCACTGCTGGACTCTCTGACCTTGTATCAGTGTGCGCTGCGCAACGTGTCGCTCAAAGCGTTCGCCAAGAACACGCGTTTGACCTCGCTCGATCTGTCGTTCAACGAAATCGATACGATCATGCCGCTAACCGTGGCGGACAGTGATATCGCGCTGGCGATCGAAAACCTATACCTGACCTCGAATCGGCTGGAAAGCCTCGACATGACCGCGTTCGACGGCCTGTCCAGGCTGGTGATGCTCGATCTGCGCTACAACAATCTGGCGAAGGTAGCCGCGGAACGTACGATCACCTGGTCCATGATGGAGATATTCGACGTCAGCAACAACCAGCTGCGCACGCTCGATCTGCAATGGTTGTCGGCACCGAACCTGAAGCGGCTGCTGCTGAGCAACAACCTGCTGGACAAGATCCCGGCACGGTTGCGCCGGTTCCCCCGGCTCCAGCTGGTCGGCTTCGCGGACAATAAGTTCGCTGGCATCGATCTTGCACCGCTCAACGGACTGCCCACGCTGAATTCGCTCGACTTTTCCAACAATCCCAAGACGCGGTACATACGCAGCTCACGCCCGATTCGGTTGCCCGAGCTGGACTCGCTGTACGTGGAGTTCTGTTCGGTGAGTCGGTTCAACACCAGCGGGATAGAGCTGCCAGTCGTTAGCTTCATCAGTTTGGCACACAACAACTTCAGCACGGTTCCACCGCTCGGGCTCGCATTCCCGTCGATCACCTCGTTCAGCCTGTACAACAATCCGATACCTTGCGGGACGTTGAAGGCACGATCGGAGCTGATCCTTTCCGGGCGACTGATTATGGGCCCACCGCAGGATGCAGCGAGCTGTCCGAGCGGTTCCTTCGACATTGCCCAGGACTACGCGGTGTGCTGTAAAGCTTGAGAGATCCCTACCGTCACTGTTGAATAAAGAGTCCATTTCTCCACACCATGTACGGGGTGGGACACTGTGCGAGCTTTATTATTGCTTCAGGATCGTGCTGCACGGCCTACTCGACGCAGCAAATTTCGCGGCCGGTCGGAAGGGTAAACGTAGCGTTGGTGGTGCACGGTACACCGAAAAAGTTTGAATCGACGTTGACCTTAAAGTTCATAATGTGTTGCTGCAGGCGGCGCACGTTTCTACACAGCAACGGATTCTGCACCGCCACCACGCGCCACAACTTGGGGAACAGCCGGAACAGGTCCGGCAGTTGGCGCAGCCGGTTGTAGGCAAGCGTGAGGGTGGACAGCTCCGGAAAGTCCCAGCGACCGAACTCGATCGTGGAGAGCTGATTGTTGACCAAGTGCAGCTGTTGCAGGTTGGGCAGTCGGACGCGCCCCGTGCCCGAAACGAGCACGTTGCGTATCCGATTGCCGGTCAGATCGATCTTGCCAAGATTGGACCAACCGTCGAACCGACGCAGATCGACCGCGGTCAGCAGATTGTTCTCCACAACCAGCGTGATCAGACTGGGCAGTCGCTCGATCCCGACGGGGATGCGCGTCAGATTGTTCGTATCGAGAAAGATCTCGCGCAGCTTTGGCACCTGCCACTGCGATACGTCCAGCTGCGTCAGTTGGTTCTGGACGAAGCTGATCATGGTGAGCTGCGGCAGCACCAAAGGGCGGCCCTCGACGCGCTGAATGCGATTGCCCTCGAAGGTGACGAACGAGAGGTTGCGCAGTGGCCGAAAGAAGTCCCCGTTGATCGTTTCCAGCCGGTTGTAGCCCAGCAGCAGGTCAACGATCGGCAAAACGAGGCTCGCGTTCCGGCTCGGTATCAGCTGCCGGATCCTGTTGTAGGTAAACAACAGGTTCGTTATTCTGGTGCTGTTTGCGAACGGATCCAGGCTCAGCGTCTCCAGCGATCCTTCGTCCAGGATGAGAAACTGTAGCTGGTGCAGTTTGCGGAACTCGTCCGTTATGCTTCGTATCCCGGAGCCGGTAATCTCCAGCGAGACTAACTGAGCGTTGGGAGCGCCCACCAGGATTAGCTGCGTTTCGGGAGCATGGCGCAACGTCAGATCGGCCAGCATGGCGTTGGCAGGGATGCGTAGCACACGCTCGTAGTACCGTTCGAACACGACTTCATTAACAAACTCCGACACCAGCTGCAGCATTATCCCATCGGGGTAGGGAGTGATGAGCTTTTTCACGTTAATCTGATTCAACGGTGCAGCGCCCCGACCGAACGCACGCAAGCGCTGGAGCCCATCGGAGGAGAGGTTTAGGCTGTCGAAGACACAGCTTGGTCCCACCATTGTACACGGCTGGCCAAGCGTTGATCTGTTTGTCCAAAGCCACAGGTTCACTGAGGGGGGAGATAGAGCAGAGGATAGAGATCGACGGCTCTTTGCCGTAGGATTTCTAGAGGGTTAGGTGGCGCTTTACCTAGTGTCACTAGCAGAGAGATAGTCCTTTCACGATTCGCTTCCATCACTGTCCCGGCACGGATTGAAGGTAGGCGTCGTTAAGGCGCTACACAACACCGCAGCTTAAAAACTCATACATCGGTCATTATAATTGAATTACTCTGCTCGGGAAATGGCACGATCGTTAGGCAATCTGTTTTGATTGTCACGCAGCAAATGTCACGAAATAATCGATCGTAGCTTCATAACACGATCCTCAACGATCCAAAGCAAATTGATGGAAGATGTTTTCCTATGTCCAAGCAAACCATTTTATGGCGAATGTTGCATACTTTCAGGGACCATAGAAGTAAACAAAGTGCCTAAAGGTATGCAATTCGCAAGAGATATTGCCAGCTAGAGATATTGGTAGTAAGGACAGATGAGCTGGGACGTTTGGGACTTACCAAAGGTCTTTCACTCGTGTTAGGGTCTCTTCTTCTATGTGGACAGTTAAACTTCTGCCACATCAAGCTAAACTATATCGTTATGTTATAGTCGTTATGAATTTAACATCTTCAAAATTGTCTTGGGAATTGAAAGGTTCGATAGGTGTAGGGACTTCTCACACAGACTGTGAAGGAGTCTTTAGTCCTGAACTTTGAACCTTGGACCTGAGCAGATGCACTTTTGAGGCCTTCAACTACTAGATGTGTCCCTAGACATCTGCCTGCCTTACTGAGAACAGTATCACTAAGCCGAACTAATGTCACAAAAACACCGATAGGATATTGTTGTGAAGCATTTTGCCTACCGTTGGGCGCCAGTTCTTCTAAATCGTTTGAGAGATTATCAAAGTTTGAGCTGTTGTTCCCTTAAAAACAAAACAAAAGGCTTCCTACAACGAACAACATAGAGAAAAGAAGAGTAAAAATATTGACCTGTTTCCGCCCGGGATCGAACCGGGGGCCTTCCGCGTGTTAGGCGGATGTGATAACCACTACACCACGGAAACAGATGGAGAGCTGGCCGTACTCATTGCAACCAGTGCAGTGCTTTTTCCCTTCACACGTGAAAAGAGAGAGAGAAAGAGAGAGCGTGCCAAGCCGATCGAAAGTGGCAACCGTTAAAAATATAAATCACCACCACCACCAGCCACCAGGAGGCGAATAAACCCCAAGAAAAGCAGGAGGGTCGGTTGGTCGCATTTTCGTGCAAGTATTTTTAGTGCAGCAAAGGAAGGGGCAACAAGCAACCCCACGGGACTGACTACTGGCCAACACAACATATAATGTGAATTTGTCGCAACGCAGCACGATTACGCTGGTGTTGTGCAAATGGAAGGAAGGACTATGGGACAGGAAAACCCCGGGGTGCGAAAGGGGAAGGTGGCGGAGGTCAAAAACAAGTTCCCCTACACACTGTTTTTGGGACACAACCTGTCCAAAAGATCGGCGGGGAGTGGGGGGGGGGGGGGGGGGGTGGGGGGGGGTGGATTTAACTGGGTGCTGCTGAAAAGCGATAAATTTAAAGCCCACTGCAGCAGAACGAGCGACAACAACAACCGGGTCGTCGCGTCGTTGTTTACGCGGATTGCTGGTGATTTTTCCTGTGCACCGTTTTTCCGCTCGGAAAAGCCACTGTGAAGGTGTGTTTTGTTGGGGTAGATCATGCACGAAAGATTTAATATGCCGAAGCAGAGAGAAAAGAAAAGACGGGTTAAATATGCTAACACCGCCTGATGGTATGCAATGCGCAATTATAAACGCCTGGCCTGAAGCAATCCGCATGGCGCGATAATTAGTAGGCTTTGAAAATGTTAGTTGTGAACAGCTAGCAGCAGCAATCGAACACTTTTCCTCTCTCTCTCTATCTGTATCTCTCTCTTTTATTTGTGATTTTCTTGGAAAATTTATTACATTATTTACGACTTATACTTTTCTTCTCATTTTTCTCACTTTTTTTCTCATTTACAGGGCATGGCGGCAAAGAGACAAAGTCCAAAAGAAGAAAAAAAACGAACGATGGAGCTCTTCAAAGGCAAAAGTTTGGAGGGAAACAGGGCGGGAAAAACTTTCTTCGACCGTGCGTTTCAAGTTTTTCCTTCGGATTGGCCGGAGAGACCGATACCGCCCATCATCATCATCATCATCATCAGGCCGGCCAGCTAGCTGCCTTTGGATGAACTTCCCGGAATTCCGCCAGCTGTACACGCGTTTCGGTGTCGCGCGCGTCCGCCGTTCATCATTTGCTACCGATCTATGCCGATCGATAATTGTTCGCTCAAACAAACCGACAACCGATAACAAGCTTAACGGAAAAGAAAAGTGGAATCATTGAAAGGGAAAGAAAGAGAGAGAGAGAGGGAATACAAAATCGCAAAAGCAATTACATACTATGGGATGCAAACATTGTACAACAAACAAAACATACAAAGCAACAAAAGCAAACAAACAAAACAAAACATACAAAGCAAACAAGAGCAATAAGATGGTGTAAAAAAAAGCAAGTATAATGCAAAACACAAACAACCTACGCGTATGAGTAATAACAACAACCGTAACAACAATAACAACAACTCGATACACTCAACACAACCTCCATTTTTAATAATATTTATAAATATATAGCCTATATCGTATGCTTAAACAACTTCGCTTACAATTGTTATAAAAAAAAACATAGCCCCCCCCCCCTCCCTCCACAATTCCCCCCACAAAAAAAACATCACGTTTAATATCTAATTAGTTGTAATAAAGAAAATACTGATTTTAAAACCGAGACTGTAATGAAAAGTATGGTTAAAAAGTGTATTTGTTTCGAAAAATTTCATTTCCATCCGAAACGGCGTCATTTTGTGTTGCTCGAGCGATAAAATTTATCTAAAATTGATTGAGCGATGAGATTGATCGATTGAAAGAAATGTAAAAATTTCTGTTACTTTTGGTTGGTTTCGTTGAAATCGAAAAAATGTGACAAAATGACAAAGTTTAAAAATCTCCAATTGCTACCTCTTCGCACGTTCTTCGCTCCTGTTACTTTTGGTCAAATTTTCGACGAGCGAAAATTTTTGCTTTTTTGAACCCGAAAAATTTGCCAACCAGCTACCAGTTGCTACCTCCTGGTGTGTTCTTCGCTCCTGTTACTTTTGGTGAGATTTTCAACTATCGCAAAATTGGACCGAAAAATTACCAACATGTTACCTGCATGCACGTTCTTCGCTCCTGGTACATTCGAGGATCGGGGTTTTTGGTGGAAATTTTTTAAACGATTTTAAAATGAATAATACTCAACGCCAACCGTAAAAAGTTACCAGTTGCTACCTCCTGACGTGTCCTTCGCTCCTGTTACTTTTTGGTCCAAAAATTTTTGTTTCTTTCAGACGGTCAGCTTTTTGTTTTCTTTCTAATCGAACCACCTTTTCGGCCACACAAAGTCCGATGCGCCAACGTGTTCGCGGCCGTGTCTTGGTCTCCATTCTTTCTTTCCAATGTTTCGGTTGGAGCACAGCCACATGAGCGCAGCCACACGGGAATGACCTTTCGCCGACGGGACGGACAAAAGAGCGCGCCTGAGAAACGATCAAATCGCCGTTTCCCAACCAAGAACCGATGCTTACCTTTTGGTAGAAGGAATCTCGTTTGGTCACATTCCACCAACGTCAGAGTCTCCGGCGGCCGGCTTCGGGAGATACGGTGAAGATCATACCGGTGGGCGCGGGGCGGGGGAAAGAAGAGGGAGGTGGTGGTGGGTGATATGCATTCCGTGGGTGGGTTCTGTTGGGATCGATTGCAGCAGCAGCACTGGCACGACGCGAAATCGGATTCGTGATTCATGCATTTAAGGGTTGGGACGCAGCCACTTTGTGAGGTTAAGCGCGAATCGTGATATCCGAGGAAGCAATCAAGAACGGAACGAAAGAAGAGGAAACAAACACAGCTTTGTTGTTTTTTTTTGTTGCATTAATTCATCTCATTTTTTTCTCTCGTAGTTTTTGTATTTAATAATCATTTATAAGCTTTTCGGCTCCCGCGGTTTCGCGGCTTCTGTACAAACTAATCCTAACGACTGTGGGTGTAAGTGTACTGGAATTCTCTCTCTTATACAGTTATCAAGAATATAATCACACTCCTTCTTCTTCTTCTCACTCCCAAAATACAATCATTTTCTGCTTCCTCTTCCTGTTCTCCCCCCAATTCCCGACGCGCGGAGTCGGCCGGTCGGTAAAGTAAACAGGTTTGTCCATCTCCACGCCGAGACAGATCAACCTGATGATGAGATCAAGCATCCATTGCTTCTTCTTGCTTCTGTAGCAATACACGCACACACACACACACACACACCATCGCAACGCGGCGGCTACTTAGATCGGTTCTAACCTCACCTTTCACAGTCGCCACAGGGTTTGCTTTTGTACGTTCGTTCGTTCCCACAGATAATTATCCCTGATCGTTGCTGCTGAGGTTGCTGAGCCTGACTTCTGATCTGATCCCCCTCTATTAGCTTCGTTTCTTCTTCATGTTTGTGTGTGTGTGTTTGCTTCCCTAATTCACCGTACCACGATTTCCTTTCAATCACGAGCCGAGTTTGCCTAATGGACGCTGTTTCGATGTTCCTTTGCCTAATCTCTTTTAGGTGTTTTCTGTGTGCGTGTTTGTTTGGATTGGTAGGTGAGAAAAGAAAACTGAACGTGTTTAACTAACCATGGCGACACACACACACCGTGAATACAAACACTAATTAAAGCTTCACGTTCTCAATTAAAGAGCCGGACTTCGGGAGTCTGCTTTGCTTGCTGGACGTTTTTCCTCCCAAATGTCTATGGCTCCCTGCTGATTGACTTCTCTCTTTCTCTCTTCCTGATTGCATCATGACAAGGTTCTTGGTAAAAAGGTGTGACATAACCTCCATTAATATATGATCGATTATTTACATTAGGGCAATACTGCGTTTGAACTCTTCAACTCGACCATGTAAACACACATTGTGACAGCTGGTAGTATTCATCCTCTTTTGCGTTCCTCATCGCCTACTACTAATCACTCCCGGTCTTAGAGCTCTAAAGGTGGCTTACAAAAAAAAACAAAAATTTAATTGTAATTCTGGTAATAAAAGTTAATTAAAGCACTACTGTAAACAGCAAAATAAAAATAAAACATAAAAACGCATACTACACGGTACTCTAGGTATCACAAGAAAATAATTATCATGTACGAAATCCTTCCCCTTTCTTCGATGGCCGCATGATATCTCTCTCTCTCTCTCTCTCTCTCTCTCTCTCTCTCTCTCTCCCTCTCTCTCTCTCGAGGCGGACACGCACGCACTCACTTCAAACAGTCTTCCAACAAGTAGTGTTTGTCAATGGAAGAGAAGGAGTGTCGCTTCCGCTCTAGTGGTCCTCTGCTCTAGTGGACGGAATCATGATGTCAAATGCTGCTGTTGCTGCTACTACTACTGCTCTGCAACTTACTCGCAGATCTTGAGTGTAGCACAGCGACGCTCCAGCTCCTCGTTGAACGAGTTGTCGAACGTTTCGTCGTCGATCCACGTCTCCACTGTGCTGGCGCTGGTGCGTCGGGAAGAGCAACGGGTCGATCGCCACACCACATCCGTATCGATCTCGTAGTGTTTGCTGTTGAGATTCTCCCACACGTCCGTTTGCACCTGGAACGCTGGCCGGTACTGCTGTGGCTGATGTGGCGGTGGAGTCTGCTGAGACCCTGCCGATGCAAGCCGTGCCAGATGTGCCGGCGAATACTCGAACGGATTCCAGTGTGTTCGCATCGGTTGATGGTACTGGGCTGGGATGGTTTGCTGGTGCTGCTGTTGCGGGAGATCTAAAGCTGGTTGAATGGAGGCGGAGAGCGCCTTACACACATCCGGACCACCACGGACAGGGCTCGGTTTGGCTGAGGAATCCCAAGGACTCTTCGACACCTTATCCCAGCTGGCACCGCCGCGAATGTTGTAGTTCTTCCAGGGGTCGACAAAGTCTTCACTTTTCGCCAGATGGAAGGGCGATGAGCAGCAGGACGAGGAGCTCGGGGTACCTCCGCCTGCTCCTCCACCCGTACCGTCCGTAAGCTGATCGATCAGGTAACGCTTGGTGCGATCGTACTTCACCTTCTCGAAGAGAAGCGCAGCGGCCGTCTCGGCTACCGTAAGCCTTTCCATCACCGACGGAGTCTGCCCGACAGCGTCCTCTTCCACCATAGTGGACAGGGTCGTTTCTTGCTCTAGCCGGTGTTCCCTCCTGCCCAGTGTGGTTGTACTGGCCGCCGATGTTAGGATTAGCTCCTCGTCCTGCCTCCAACGCGGTTGCAGATCACCCGCTCCGCCACCTCTCGCCGTATCCTCATCATCACCCTCGATGTGATTGTAGTTGCTGCGCCGATGTTTGCTCGCCGACAGGAACAGTGGTTTCGCGATGTCCAGCGATCCTTCCCCATCGCCAGCACGCATCAAACTTTTGCTGATCTTGTCCAGCTTTGCACCGATCAACCGGCTGCTGCTGTTGTTGCTCGCCAGTGTCATCGAGTCAGCGGTCACCACTTCCCGCCGTTCATTCGCCACACCCGCTGCATCAACGATGGAGGGTGAACTTCCGAGCGTTTCCACCGCAGTTCGTTCCATCGAGACGCCATCCGTTAGCGGTCCATCGAAGGTCTTCGAGCGGAGCCGGAAGCACTTGCGCAGGTTAACGTTCTTGTTGCTCGTGATGTTGGTGCGCTTCTTCGGAAGGTTCTTCATGCTTCGGCTGAGCTTGTAGTTGTTCTGCGTCTCGGGAATGGGCGGTGGAGATGGATTTGGAGATCCTCCGTCGCCAAGCGGATAGAACCCATTGTCCTGTGCAATACGCGTTTCCATCCAACCTTCCACGGCTACATCGTCCACGAGGGTCGCATCTCTCGGCTGAACCTTACACCGGGTCGGTGTGCAGTTTTTGTGGAGGACGTACTTCGCCGTAATGCGATTGTTCAATCCGTGGCCGTTGTTGGTGGGTGACTGATCTGCCGCACTGCTGCCGTTCGTGGTGGAGACTGGGTTGAAGGAGAGCTTGCGAATGATCTGGAAGCAGAGGAGAGCAAAAAATGCAAGAGAGTCTATTAGAAGAGAAGTTGTGCTGCGGACATTAATTGCTGGACATGAGGATTAAATCGCAACTTAAATTTAATGCTTGATGAGCAACTTGGAAGGTAAGGTTGAAAGGCAAGGCATCTCCCGTTTCGTGAGAAGTCACTTATTTCGCCCCGTTGCTTAATCTCAGCTTCCCCCACCTCGGGGACAACAACTGCGGGCAGTGTGTATTTAAAAACGCTTGATGAGTTGGAACCTGTTGTTGTTTTCCCTTGGCTGCCGGCTCCAGTCCAGCTGTCGAATTTGCGAAATCATATATAAAACAGCGATCAAAGAAGAGCAGACAAGACCAACAAAAAAAAAAGGAACAGCGCCGCAACCATATCGCGGAACAACACTTCGGTTCCCAAGGATCTCGATTCCCACCGGATCCGGTTGTCGTTTCGATGCCCGTTTCCTTCTTCCCCTACCAGACATCCTCCCCACTACCTCGAGAGTCCCAACGGGAATGTCAGATTTGTGTTCCTTCTTATATCCTTCTTGCAGGCGCGACCCAAAATTCTTACTTTGTTTCCTTCATTTATGATGTGCGATGACTTCCCCATACCAACCCCAGCAGAGCCTTCCAAAGCAACACCCAAAAAAAAAAAGGGAAGTTGAAACAAGATCCCAAGGGACAGAAAGAGCAGCCAGAGAGCGATTGAGGTGTTTTTACTGGTTTCGTATGCCACTCGGGCAAAGCTTGCCAAACACGACCCCGAGAATCCTTGCAACAGGAACAAACAAAGCACGACGAAACACACAAAACTTGAATCACGACCACGACCGTACGCCATAACGTCTTCGGGACAACGAGAGACACCGGGCGGGCTGGGGCGGCGATGAGTTTTGGGGTAATATTATTATTGCACGCGAAAAAAGGGAAACAGCGGAGAAAAAAGGAAGCAAGCATAATCATTCTTCAACATCTCTCAGGCCCCCGTACCAACGAGCAAAACCACGACCGGCGACAACAATCTGCACAAGAAAAAAAGCAACGGATCTGCTGCTGCTGCTGCTGGCCGAAAGGAAGTCGTCGGATCGTCGTTTTGGGTAATTGTTGTCGTTTTTAAAAGGCGCACTGCACTGTGTGCTACTCTCGATGGACAGAGGCGGGCGGGCGGCTCGCGGTCCATTGTCGCCAGACCAGCGGACGTGTCGCGAATTTATGCAACAGTTTGCAATCAAAGGCTCATTCACTCACTATCTCTCTCTCTCCCTCTGATGCAGACTGGCTGCCCATCATTAAGCGATTCGCTGGAACGGGGGAATTCAATTCAAGGGTAGAAATGTATGTGCTCAATGTGAAGTACAATTAAAGCAATAGGTTGTTTTAAAAGCTTTCTCTGAGTGGTGACCCATAAAGAATTGGGTTTTATTAATTTTTAAAGCTATTTGTTGTGGAAACGGCGTTAATGCTTATCTGGTGTACTAAAATTGCATACTTTCAGGAGCAATTGCCAGCGAATTTTGCTTCCCAGTGCTCTTCGTCATGTTTAGAAACGACTGCAGTCAGTTTTGAAGTATTTCTTGTGTGAAAACTATTAATTGCCTTAAAATTGCATAATTTCAGGGGTAATTAGAAGATTAATGGTTATAAATTGTTACTCTCCAAATGCAACAGTATTAACTTAAAGTCTAAAGTGTTAAAAGAGCAATTATAAGACTAGGAAAAGTAAGTTGAAGCAATCCACCGATACACTGACCGACCGGCGATAAGCAACTTGAAGAGGGCACTTGTGTTCTGTTGGAAGCGGCAATTCGGTCCTCGCCCAAAGTTCGTCCAGAAACAAAACAAAACAAAGCAAAAAAAAAAGGTACGCGAAATGAATGCAAGTAACAAACCCGCTTCTTCAGTCTCTTTCTGGGTGCGCTCCCTGCACTGCTTCAGGTGGCTGGCCCATCGCCAGAAAGCCATCCATTAGCATCCGTGCCTTGGTCAATCTCGGCCCCACGGTTGGATTGGCGTGTAGCGCAAAGGAAAAGCTCAAAGAAATCCGGTTTTACGGATCCGGAGAATGAAGAAAAGTTCTTTCACATGGGAAACTCGCTAGAAAGGGGCCTTCGTGCTCTCATCCGTTCTTCTCTCGCTCTTCCTTTCTTAATGTCCGATTGTGTGTGTGTGTGATCGTGTTTTATGTTGATGCTAATGCAACAGAAGGGATTGTGCAGTCATCATGTTTATGATGCACAACAACAACGTATGATGATGATGATGTTGCACCTCTCATCACCATGAGAAAAGTTGGGTCCAATATTCCTCTTCCAATCTCCTTCCCGTCGTGTGCGTCCCGAACGCCAGCTGACTTACTGACTGACTGACTGTGGTTCTGAAGGACCTCGCAAACCGACAGACCAGAAGAAAACGAGAACGGAAGGCTAGATAAAGGAAAAGCCAACATTTATTTACCATTATGCAAGTGTGGTGCTGTTGCTGCTGCTGCTGCACAGACTTAAAAACTTTTCGAAACGCGAACAATAATTGTTATTGTTCTAGCGCAGCGTTCTCTCCGGGAGGAGCAGAGCCCCGAGAGGAGTTCCGACAGCCGAACCCGACTCAACGACTCAACGACTCAACTCCAATTAACTTTTGCTTCATCGTGCTTCAGCGTGCCCTCCTGTCTGGGACTGTGCTGTGATGCACGCCAGAAGCTTAGTGGCCCTCTCCCGTTCCCAACCAACGCCACAGCAGGATGGCGTGGGAAAGATAATATTTATCCATTTTCCATCACCCTACAACACCCGGGACGCGGAACTTTCCCACCGGTAGCACAAAACGGGACAGAGGGAGAGAGAGAGAGAGAGAGAGAAAACTAGGGCGCAAAAAGCAGGATAAGCATCTTCGTGAGTCACGAAAGTGATTTTTGGGAAGTTTGGTGAGTGAGTCTCACCGTCGTCGTCCGTCTGGTGAGGCGTCTCCTTTTTGGAGTCTTCAGCCACAGACGGATAGACACGCGGACCTGTGGTGCTTGTCCGTGATCTTGATGATTTTTCACACCCCCCCTGCCCTGGTAGGAGCCGTTGCGGAAATACTAAACACTTTTTAAGCGGATCCAAATATTAGCTTTGCCAACTCAAATCATAACCTCGTCAGAAGCCAACTTTTATCTGAAAGCTGCTTGTTGGTGATCGTTGTTTCAGCCTCTCTCTATCAACAACGGTAAAGCCCAGCAATTATCCCGCGTTGATGAAGGTTTCCGAACCAGGAATATAGGGGGCTGGGAATCGTAAAACGGTTTTTGAATATGTTTCCTTTCGTTTTTTGCTGGGTTTACATCCTCCCTCTCGAGGAAACCTCTAACGAAAAAAAAAGGGTTCGATTCTGTGAATGAATATCCCACACTCCACGTCTCGAGAGGAAAGGGTTAGATCGAGGGCCTTCATCAAATGTGGTCTCGTCTCAGTTTACGGACAGCAAAAAGGGCCTAATAGAGTGCAGTGCCGTGAAGCGAGCAGGAACGACGGACGGATGGATGGATGGACGGAGCCAGCGAGGCTAAACGATTCTTCCACAGATCTTCTCACGTCGATAGAAAACACGCAACTATAACTTTTGTGTTTGCTGTTGCCAATAGACCAAGCATTTTTTTTTTTTTGCGCAGCAAGTCACATTTGCGTGCTTCAGCATTGCTCTAAATTTGACGGCACTTTTAAAGAAAGTTTCGTCCTTTTGTAAGCTTCCTCCCTTCTAGGAATCCTCGATAAAAGCCATTTCTTGTGAAGGTCCGCTTCCAACTTAAACCCTAAATCCGTTCCCGGAACATGCAATAAAAGCGGTTCCGATACAGGCGCGATTCGAGCCTCAACGGAAACAAATGACACCGCAAGCCGTCGGATTGATTTACACAAACTTAATTACCAGTTCGGGTGCTTCATGTTGCCAATTATTTTTCTTTTCTTTTCCCACCTGGTATCTTCCTGGTCAAAAACAACATCCCCGCCCAACTCGTACTCGTTCGCAACGCGCAGAAAGAGCAGAAGACACGTGTCCGGAAAGCGAGCGGGCTATTTGCAATTTGATAGTCGACCACCATTGTACCACAATCGATCGGCTAGCTAGCGTAAACCACTGTGACGGTCCCGCGGACATTACCAGAGCGCGACGCGTCCAGATCCAGAAAGCTCCCGGTCCAGGGTCGGACGGTTGTGGGGCGCAAAGAGAGCGAGGGATGAGTTTTTGTTTTAAATATTTGATGCCCGAGCCCGAGAACTCGTGTGCATCGTACGCTACCGAGCAGCTTTTCCATCGGGTGAATGTGAAAATGCATTGAATGTGTGTCATAGTGGGATGAAAATTTCAACCATCCGTCCCCGGGGCAGTGGCGTTGGATGCAGTCAGTTGACGACGAACACTGTTGCTGCATATGGCCGGGATGAGTTAATGCAATCAAGTTTCAAACTTCCGGCAGTGAGTTTTGCCGTTGCAGGAATGGAAAGCAGTTCTAGCGGGCAGAAGGTAGAGCGTTGAATATGTGGAGGAAAAATGCAACTCCATTGCGCCCGGGTACAATTTACGCTACAACGCACCTATTAACGTTCATGTCTCACTTGGGGAACTGTAAGTTGGTTCTAGAACTAAAGCTGATGCTTCCATGCTGCAATTAGAATACGTTTCAATAGTACTCATCGCAACGGGCGCTCTTAGAATGGAAGGTAAATGCAACGGGTTAGAACACGAGTCCAAGGTTCGAATCCTCACGACTCTCAGTGGGGGGGCGGGCTTTGATAACAGACATCTGATTGATGACATTCAAATGCCAAGTCACAGTGTAAAGCGCGTATGTATTATTCAAGACTTTTGCTGCTTACACTTTAAATATGCAGTAATAATCATACGATTTTCGTTAGATGACTTCCCATCTTGCTTTTCGATAGAAATATGTCAAGACACTTAAAATCCTTCCCCATGCCAACTGTGTGTCCTTAATCACTCTTGATGCGCTTCTCCATCATCATGCCTTGGTGGTTCGTGGTATGTGATGGCGTTCTGTGGAATTTCTATCAAATTTTGCACAAACTTAAACGATCCCTTCTCATTTCGCCCGAATGCCATCCAAAGTGACATCCAACCTCAATAAGAGATCTGCTGGATAAGATTCGCCAGCAGCGCCCCAGATTCAGAGGAATGAGTCACATTCCGACATGCTGTGTGGAGCACGGTGCAAAGCGAAGGAAAAGGTGAGCGGCTCCAGCTAAAAAAAAACGGGAAAAAGAAAACAAACATCAAGCTTAAATTCAATTCCACAAGCCGCAGGGGAAGGCGTGGGCTACCGTTTGCTCAGAACCCAGTCACCCAGCGCCACGCCAGAAGCCTCGGTGTGGGAAATGAAGTAAGCCGGGGCGAAAAAAAAAAAACTCGAGACAGATATGGTGTGTGAAAATGTGTCCCTTCATCGTTGACATCGTGTGGTTGATGTCGATCATTACCAGTCCTCGGGGTTCTGGGGTTGAGGAGGGATCTCGCATCCGAACCGGAGAGGGGTTGTTGCCGAACAGATTGGCTCACCCCGGGACATTGAATCCCTAAATAATAAGCTCTAAGCTAGCGCAGCAGCAGCAGCAAGCCAAGCACGAGAACACCAAAACGCTCCGTTTTCTTTTTTCCTCTTCATCGTTTTGTTTGGTAAGGAAGCAGGTGCCCCTTGTCCCTTGTATGAGTGTTGTTTTTTTTCAGTTTGTGTGTTGCTGCTGTTGCTTTCCTTCCTTTTGGCCTACTCCACACATCATATCCCATGTCTCGCGCGCCGTTGATCGTTGGCGTGGGAAAGTTGGAAAAAAGTCGTGCCCAGGAACCTTCGTCCCTACACTACCCTCGCTGTCGCTGAAGGAGCGAGAGACCGAGGAAGTGGAAATAGAAGCGGACGGGATGCGAACGAGCGGGAAAGAGACACCTCAACTTGGGCGAAGGATTTTCGGGGATTCTCTTCCGCCGGAGCAGCAGCAGCTGTCTTTTAAAATTTGATGCTGGCTGCTCTTGGAGATGCTGGAACATTTTCGTCCTCTCGTCTTCGGTCTTCGGCTGTCAAGTTGCCGGTGGGAAGGAAGTACCGACAGTAGACCAGCTGTAGAATGGCGTCAAATTGAGGCCAGTGCGTTTCGCTTTCTGTTACGCTGGACAGAATCGACTACGGGGCCTAATTTAATCTCGGAACCCTCCACCGCCGGAAGGTCATAAGACACTAGGAGCTCGGCGAACCTTGAAGACGATGAAGTAATTGTATTAAGGGCACACGAGAGAACAATACGCACAACTCGCTGGATATGGGATTCCGTCTCCGGCAGCAGCAGTACCTACCTTCGCACAGCATTTCTTAGTTT
The DNA here is from genome assembly GCF_013141755.1 of Anopheles stephensi. Classification (NCBI taxonomy): domain Eukaryota; kingdom Metazoa; phylum Arthropoda; class Insecta; order Diptera; family Culicidae; genus Anopheles; species Anopheles stephensi. The sequence continues at coordinate 2,598,425 of NC_050203.1, forward strand.
GCTTCAGTAGATGCGACATGGTCATCGTCTTGGTAATCCTCCGGACGTAATTCTGAACAGTCACACTTCCTTGCACTTTCTCCGTTGTGTTTTCAACTTCACTTTCGATTCGCTTTTGTGCTTGATTCGATTTCGATTCGTCACAGAACGACTGACTTCAAAATCCACTTGCTGCTCACTCTGTACTCTGGACTGAAATAGAGACTACTACCACTGAGCAGTCTCTTTTACTTGCAACTTATCACTCGGGTAAAGAAAAAAGTGCGGACGTTCTGGTTCTCGGGGACAGGACGCAAAATTAAATGGCAACGCGACACGACACTTTACCCACACACAGCATATGGCACACCGTCATCCAGCGGAGTCGTTGTGGATGGACACACTTTGTCGGTTGGAATTTTTGCACACTCTACAAACGGAGGCGCACCCATCAACCCTCGCTTAAAAATCCAATCAACCCTTAATGAGGCAAATTTAATTTCACTTCCATTTCCCGCTGGCCGGAGTCTAGCTACCAGCGCCAATTCACGCACTTCTAGCACAATAATACGCACACGGCCCCTTCTCACAACACTGGGCCTAGAATGTTTCGATGATGTTGCCCCGGCTTTGTCGAACGAAATCGAACGTTTCACTAATGATCGATCAAAAACCGATTTCCCGTACGGCGACACAGAGAGTTCCACACGACGCGCTCGAAACGCTCGCCAGTGGAAGAATGCAACCGTCACCGCAACACGCAATCCTTCACCGGACGGATTCGATACAATGCTGCTGGGCGCTGGGTACGGCACTACGCACACCTTACATGCTCGATGATGGTTTCAAGTTTATTCGATGCTGTACGTCGCAGGCCCGCTGTCGAGTGCGTCGGCATCGCGAAACCCAAATGAACTTGGGCGCCCGACCGGTGCCGAACGCACGCTGCTCTGTCTCCTTTTCGCCCTGCTTTTGGACAGATGTTTTCGACTCTTTTGCCCGTACGGAGATGAGTTCATCAACGGTTCATCTTCAAACCTTCACACCGGGTGTTCATTTTGAGGGGAATATTTATCCAGAACAATATTCTTTCTGATTTCGTTGGCATGCCACAATGTTTACGGGCTTTAGGGGGCTTGCAGATCTTAAGAAGAAAATTCCAAAGTCCAGTTTCTGAATTTCTTCTTTTGACAAATACAGATTCTACCATTACTTTTCCATCGTCTCAATTAAAACAAGGAAAATGATAAACATCTGCAAAGAAAGACACAAGCAGAGAATTGTTTTTAAACCATTCTTCACCAAATGGACGGTCTACTAAAGTTGGAGTAAAACACCTGAAGACAAACCTGCCGATCCCTGGAGTCCTACCATTTCCATGCACTTGATCTGATTTTTTCTTCAGTTCGCTATCCGTTTCATCCTTCATGCAAGGGTCGGCGGCGTCGGATGAACTCCGAACGCAATAGGGAAACATTTTTTCCCCTCATACAACCCGAAGCTGTGGAATGAACACCAACAAGAACCGTGAACGTGGACTCGATGCCGGTCATGGGCTGTGAAGCAACAGCAAACGGACACGACGGGGAAAAACTGATGGGCTGGCTTGTTTACTGCCCCTTCGTAACCATGGTTGCGGTGTGTGTTCCCACGCTTCGCCCAACAGTGACGTAAGCGTTACACCAAAACAAACGCCCCGTCTCCCTTTCTCGCATTCGTTCCTTCGTTCTCTCTCTTTCTCTCTCTCTCTCTCTCTCAGTTGTACTTTGATTTGATGGGCTCGTCGTATCTCGCATTGCCTTATCAAGCGAATGCGTATAAACGGCGCATACGAAAGTGCACTTACTGACTGACTTCCGTTCGTTCCCTCTCCTCCTTCTCCTCCCTTCTCACCACTCTTCATCCCCTTCCCGCCCTCATCACCCTCCCTATCAAACGCACTCGGCACAGAAGGGTGGCTTCACTGGCACCACTTATTCATTCGAGTACGAGTTTTCTTTTAATTTTTCTCACTTCCGATGAGCTCAGTGTGTAACACGTTGAACCCATCGCTCCGCTCTTCCGCTCCCTCGTGTCCTCTCCTCCCCTGTGGCTTTTCAACCCCTCTGACTGACTCCCGCGGGACATTGAGGAGCCTCAGCAACTTCGGGGGCTCGAATTGCTGCATTGGGCCAGTCATTCTTTCCACCTTTTACTTGCCTTCATCGGCTGTACTTCAACGTCATTCGTGATACGGTGATCCCCCCCCCCCCCCCACCAACTCCCCTACCATCATCCCCTCCCCTCCCCCTCCCACCCCTCTGTTGCATCGTTCTTATTATTATTATCATTACGAATGCAAAGCTGACAACCAGGGTCCCGGGCGGATGGACGGGAAAAAAGGAAGCGCGAAGCAATATCGAATCGATCGAAGGTGTCCCAGCGTAAGAGAAACGAAAAGCAACACCCGGACAGGGTTCCAAGTGTATTGCAGGTTCAGCTCGCTTGCCATGGGGAGTTTTGTGTTTCATCGCACGCTTTCCCACGATGCTTATCGACCTGCGTGTCTGTATGTTGCACACACCTTGTGCGTGAGTGTGTCTGTGTTTGTATCGTTGTTGTTCTTTATTTTTGTTGCTGTTGGTTCCTCCGTCTGAGTGTGTTTTCCCGTTTTTTGTTTCGATTCTTCGATTGCTACTGCTACTGCTTGCAGCTCTTCTATCTTCAAGGAAGCTTTTTCTTTTTCGATGTTTCGATGTGGGGTAATTCTTTTCTCACACAACACACGGTGGAGCGCAGCTCAATTGAAGGAAAGGGAAAATGCAACCGGAGCTAGTAAATGACCGTGGCCGGTCCGGGTCGAAAATGAGTCCGATCAAATAGCACTATCAAAGAAAATTATCACCTCACTTAGAAGAAGTCGAACATTTTCACACACTCTTCGGGTGAGGTAATGCGATCGTTGGAACAATTGCTTCCATCGCACCGCAGGCAAGCAATTTTGCACAACTCCGCATTCGTAGCTAAAATGTTTCATAAACAAAAAAAATTCACAATCTCCTTCGAACCGGATTTGAACCAGTGACCTATGGATTTCTACTCGATCGGAAAAGCTTGATCAAGTGATCGAACCTCAGGAGGTACGGTACACACATTTAACTTTCCCAAATTTCTACAGTCCACCGCTCTACCAACTGAGCTATCGAAGGCTTCGAGGTTTGCTTTCCAAAAGCGGCCACAAAAGACCCCTGGAAACAGTCACTTTTCCACCTCCAGCCACGACTTACACGCTTACGAGAGATAGTAGCGCAGCAGTAAGCGGCTAGACCTTGCCTAGACCACCTCCCTTGGGGTTTGTTTAATCAAGACGCACGTAGTAGGGAGGCTTTATCGCGACTGTTTTTAGCTTGGAGTTGCAGTGTGGCGCAAAATAAAACATCTCATTGCAGTTTCGGCAAAATATTGTGAACGATTGCGCTCCTTCGAACCGGATTTGAACCAGTGACCTATGGATTTCTACTGACTTGCAGGTGATCATCAGATGCATTTCTGCTCGAACTGATCCTCGCCAGATTTCTACAGTCCACCGCTCTACCAACTGAGCTATCGAAGGTGTTGAAGGAACCACTTCAAGGGGCCATTTTGGAATGCAAGATTGGTGATAATAAATTATCAACTATCTCAAGCATTCATCCCAGTCTGTACTTAGCAAGCTTTCGTAATAGTTGTGGACAGTTCAAACGAACTGTGAGGAGTCGATCGTTTGGTATCATGCGCATTACTTGATCGGCCGAGCCTTTTCGTTCTTGGGGATCGCAAATCTTTCACTCATCGTATTCAATTTTCTCCAGAGGCTGGACTTTACTAGGCTTTGCAGTCCTCATAGAGCAACCAACAGGATTTTTTGGACTGGGTCTTCCGGTATCATTCTCATGCCGTTACGAGCTCCTTATCCTCCAACGTTTATTACATAAAGTCGCTTAACATCATCCTGGAATGTTTGCTTAACCTTTCTAGCGTATGTTGCATGACTACAAAATATATAAGGACAAGCGAAAAATGTCAACAAAAATAGTTGATAACACTTTCTCTTCCTTCGAACCGGATTTTAACCAGTGACCTATGGATTTCTATTGCTTGAAAGCGAGACCACAACAAATGCAGTTTTGTAGTAGGAGCTGAGCCCCCCCTCTTTTTTCTACAGTCCACCGCTCTACCAACTGAGCTATCGAAGGTGTTGAAGACCGATGAGTAAACTGAACATTAATTGAAACAAAAGTTTTTGCAAAATGTACAAATTGATGTCACCTTTTAAGGCCACTCTGGAACTATAACTTTGAGCTATTGCAACACAAACAAACTCAAACAACATTACAAAAAGCGGTATCATAGAACCAAAAAAGTTGTGCAACGCTCCTTCGAACCGGATTTGAACCAGTGACCTATGGATTACTGAACACAGAGGGCTGAGGTGGGGGAGACAAGTTGTTGTTGTTGGAGATAATGGGGTGAAAGTGTGTGCGCATTGTTTTTGCAACGACAGCGCAAAGGGGGGGGACTTTTTCCGCAGAGATTCACACACAGCATACCACACAACTTAGCTACACACGCAGCTCAACGCGCCGAGAAAACTTCTACAGTCCACCGCTCTACCAACTGAGCTATCGAAGGCTACGAACGCAGGTCTGTTGCTGCACGTACAAGACGGCTAATTGTGCCTAGCGAGGCGTTACCGTGCCCACGAAGCAATAGCAACGTGCAGACCAATAGAAGTGGGGATTCAAGCACAGAAAGCACGACGGTGGTGGAGTTGGGAGCGCTATAAATAGAGTGAAAGTTTCCATCGAACAAGCAACATGAATTTAAGCTTATTTGTTGGTCTTGGAATAGGATTAATATCAGTGTTCGATTGATCAATCAATGTTGTTCACAGTGGCCTAAATAGGCGCTCAATTCCCACCATAACTCGTTCCCAAGCGATGGCGCCGAACTTTTTGCGAGGTTGTCACCAATCCCCGACAACACACCATATCCTTCATGTTTCGAGGATTCGAGACGGCCGAATTTCTTAAAAAGGAAACAAAAAAAAAAATGCACACAAAAGCTGAAAACTGACAATCCACCGAATTGTGAATGGCCCAAAGTTAAAGTTGATGGCGTGCAAAGAAGAACAGGAAGACAAAGAAGGAGAGTTCAAGAAAACGGATTCCTGATTCAACACCGTCAGCAGCAGCAGCAGCAGCAGCAGCAGCAACGACAATCAAAACGACGAGGATAATTTCATAGCTTCACGGTGCTAATTGTCTGTCTTCTCTTTGTATTTCACACGCACGCAAGGACGAACGGAAATGGAGTTCGGGAGACTGCAACAAATGAGTGCTGCTGGTGGAGTACCCGGTTCGCTTTCTCTTCCGCTTCGGCCTTTCTTTTGGGGAGCTTTTGACGTTACCACTGCGTACAGCGAGAGAGCAAGATTACCTGGTGGTGGTTCGAAGAATTAAATCCGAAACCCCCATTATCGACAAAGTAGGCGAGAAGGAACTGATCCTGGGCGAGTTATGAACGAAGCTGCTTTTGCCTCGGTGAAATGTTTCCCACGAAACTGTTTTTCGTCCTTTTTGTATCCTTTTTCGATGCCAAGTGTGTCACTGTAGCTGTAATTGAACTGGCGTTACAGCGACATAATATAAGATAAATGATATTTGTTCCCTGCGAGGAAGCGCTGTAGCATCCTAAGTTCGCATTTGTTCGCAGTACTGGCAAACGTGAAACATAATCGCCATAAACAAACCATAATTGCATTATCGAATCCTGCCCTTCTCACACCTGCCTCTCCCGACCTCCTCCTTTCATCTTGCGGACGAACGGAAAATAAAATGGACGCGGCACAAATGCGCCCATCCCTGGGGTGATTTATGTATGACCTTCCGCTTCTTCGAGTAGCAGCCCAGCGGGCAAAAGAAAGAACGCAATAAAATACATCCCTAACCTATAGAACGAACGGCCCCGGATCGGCTCGAACTCGGAATCGGACCGAAACAACAAAGTGCATAATCCGGTGACTCGATTGGCGGAAGCAAACAAAAAAACAACACGCGCCCTGTGTGCCCTCTTCTCCTGCTTGAAGAACATCCAGCGGAAGGAGACGACGGAGAAGTGGACGCGGGGGGGGGGGGGGGGAGAGTAGCGCCACGTGCCCAAACCGATTCCGAAGTGGACGAATATGAGCGCGACTCTAATTGCGTTGGATTTGCCAGGATAGACAGGCGAAGAGTCTTGCCGGATCTTACAGGCGCCGAAGAGGGTCGCGCACAGCAAAGATGACTGATGAGTGACGGGCGGCGGACGACCGAACGGTGGTCGCTTTTGTCGTTTTTAGACGGCATTTATAAAGGATCGCTCGCAGTTTTTGGGGTGTGCTACGAAAGGAGCGTGACTCTTCACCGTTCCTGCTGTGGCCTCCTTGTACCATCACCAAGTACAGTACCAAGTTCTTGTGGAATACAATTTCCAATTATCTCCGCAGGGGTCGGTTTCGAAAAAGGACTCGACGGATCAAAGGGACGCACCAGGGAAAAAGATGGTGGTCGTCAAGGTTTGGTGTTTACGCAGGATTTTACGCAGTGGGAGGAGACTCGGCAGCAGTGCGTTCTGACAAACGAGCGAACATGCTTTAAGGGTTAGCAGCTTGTCATAGGCCATGTTTTGTGGATTATTCGGGACAAATTCCGTTCCGGGAGGGTAGCCGATGAACAGCGGCAAATTTCTACCATCAAACTTGCCGTCGGAAATGCTTTTATTTTATTTCTCCTCAACTGAAAAGCGCAAGGCAGCTTAGGAAAGAGTTTAATTTAAAGTTCGCATCGATAGTAAATGGTTATTTGCGCACACACAAACATACACACACATCCTTCAACAGGAAGTGTATGAGGCGATAAAAGCTTTGAAATTGATTTTCTTCAACTGTTCCTCTCCTGTCAGGCAAACCCGCGCACCAACCCTACCGATAAACTCCCCAACGCCCAATCGTCCTGACGATGTCGGTTTTGTCGGTGACACACATTTTTCCTCCACTTGCCATTACTCTGAGGCCCGAGAATCACATCGACACATGACTACTGTCGATTGGAACAATGTTCACTAATCAATCTAAGTTCTTGTTTGCTTGAATGGTTCGTGCCTGTCCTTCAACCGCCACCATTTGCGATTGTAGGTGCAGGAGGAAGGCTCTTTTATGTTTATCTCTATAGGGTGGGAGGCGAAATCAGCATCTCTGCTTCATAGAAATGTCCCATTGATATCCTGTTTAACACACACACACACACATGCACATCGATTGAGTGAGTTTGTTCGATTAAATTAAATTACCTTTAACCTTCGTCTCTAAGAAGAGCGTCATGTGGTGGTTTGCAGGTGTCAAGGTTGAGCATGCATGCAAACGAGAATGGCATATGTTCTGCATCCACAATGCAATTAACAGGAAATTGATTTTGAATGAGAGAAAAAAATAATTGTCTCCTTCGAACCGGATTTGAACCAGTGACCTATGGATTTCTACTCGATCGGAAAGCTTGATCAAGTGATCGAACCTCAAGAGGTACGGTACACATTTAACTTTCCCAAATTTCTACAGTCCACCGCTCTACCAACTGAGCTATCGAAGGCTTCGAGGTTTGCTTTCCAAAGGCGGCCACAAAAGACCCCTGGAAACAGTCACTTTTCCACCTCCAGCCACGACTTACATGCTTACGAGAGATAGTAGCGCAGCAGTAAGCGGCTAGACCACCTCCCTTGGGGTGTGTTTAATCAAGGCGCACGTAGTAGGGAGGCTTTATCGCGATTGTTTTTAGCTTGGAGTTGCAGTGTGGCGCAAAATAAAACATCTCATTGCAGTTTCGGCAAAATATTGTGAACGATTGTGCTCCTTCGAACCGGATTTGAACCAGTGACCTATGGATTTCTATTGACCTGCAGGTGATCATCAGATGCATTTCTGCTCGACCTGATCCTCGCCAGATTTCTACAGTCCACCGCTCTACCAACTGAGCTATCGAAGGTGTTGAAGGAACCACTTCAAGGGGCCATTTTGGAATGCAAGATTGGTGATAATAAATCATCATCTATCTCAAGCATTCATCCCGGTCTGAACTCAACAAGTCGTAGGAACTTTGAAGACTAGATGGGCTGCTATCCTTTCTTCCATGGCTTGGGCAGCCCTTTCTTATGCGAAGGGACTCAACAGTCGTTTCCAGTTTTCGTCTCACGCTGGATTCAATGAATCAAAATAATCTATTACTTTGACCAACCTGGCATCTCATGACTTGACCAGCTTCAAAAAATGTCAAATATTTTGAAACGTCTATCACAGCCGATTAGTGACATTTGAGTTCGAAAAACGTGTAAAAGATTAGGGGCAAGATTTTATAAAAATTTCTGACAACTTCTCTCCTTCGAACCGGATTTGAACCAGTGACCTATGGATTTCTATTGGCTTCAACGGTGGCCACAAATGCACTATTTGCTGAGTATGCATTTTCACAGCTAAGCCACTTTCACTTTTTCTACAGTCCACCGCTCTACCAACTGAGCTATCGAAGGTGATGGTGGACCTGAAAGATGAACATGTTTTTGAACAGCGTGTATTTACTAAAAACATTACAGAGATAAGGGAGTACCGTACAGAAACTCCTCAACATCAACACAAGGCAAATCAATAGGAGTTTATCAACTGTAAGGCCTTTAACTTCAATGAATAATAGTTAAAAAAACCAATACCAAAATGCTCACAAGTTTTAACCCATTCGAGAAGCAACAGTTCCCTTCCCCCATTTGTAAAATATATTCTTCACATCTCCTTCGAACCGGATTTGAACCAGTGACCTATGGATTTCTACCCGACCGGAAAGCTTGATCAGAGGGGGGGGGGGGGGGGGGAGGGGTGATCGACATTTTACTTTCCCCAATTTCTACAGTCCACCGCTCTACCAACTGAGCTATCGAAGGTGCTGGTGAAGGATGCCGATCCACTGCACTGACCCACCAAGCGATTGTCGGTTCCTTCCAGACAGGCATTGAAACGTAGCATAATCTCACGCGCTCGTGTGAGAACCGACCAAAGGAAACAAACCGACACAATTAGAACGAACAACAACAACACTGATCAGGGATTTTAATGTGGCTGGAACCAGCACGGAAGCCGAACAGTAGCAGAACCGACCAACATTAACAACGCACGCATTAATATGCTTGCGTTAGCCAATTTGTTACTCAATCAGTAAAGTGCATAATTTTCGAAATTAATTCCTGCTCTGCCTCTTTATCCGACCGATTGCATCCCCGTCCGGCTGGCTGCTACCAAACAAAGAAGGGTGTACGATTTTTATGCACCCATCAACAAAAATTATCATCAAAAGCCAAGCAACAAAAATGGCTCCCAAGAATCGTTACCCGAACCCTGGGAACCGGCACAATAAATGCAAGCTCGTTTGAGTGTTTTTTTTTTGCTGTTATTTCCACTCTTATCCAATTGCAGACGGTTGTAAAGTTTCCGCCCAATTTGGTTCGAATAAAATCAATTTTCATCATCCCGTTTTTTGTTTGCGCCTTTCGTTTGCACCGAATAGCGATGTGTGGAAAAATTGGAAAGCAGTATACTGTGCGTCGCGCTTCTTTTACCAGTACAGCGATGTACGAGTGCAGCTACAGCAACGGATTGTCGAATCGAATGGTAAAAATCAGTATTGTGTGTCCCCGGGCCTGTCCCCCGGGCAGGAGCGCAACCGCAACCTCAGCGCACACAACGAGTAATTTAATTTCCCAAAGACGAACAATGCACTCGCTCCAATCGGCCACTCCAGTCGTTTTGTTAATTCGTTTTTCTTCGGCCAGTTCGAATCGTTGCGAGTGACTCCGAGTGCATGTGATGATGCACTTCAAGAACATAAAATTAATTACAATCATTTCGAGTGCCTCACAGAATCCTGCTTTAATTTCTCTGAGTCACACTCGCATCCAAACCCGCGCATCTCCATCGTTCTTATCATCCACCACCAGCTCTGCTCCAAGATGCAGTCAATTGCAACACACAACCAGTTAATAAAGCCGGTTCCACCCTTTTCCCCCCCGATTATCAAACCGTTGCTTCGTGTCTGTGTTTTATGTTCATTTCCTGTTCTCGCCAGCAGAACCAACAAAAAATCGCTCAACGCAAACTTCAGCGTTATCGTAACCTTACCAACGCCCAATCGAACGAGAACTTCTGTGCGACGGTGTAATCAACGGTCACACAACGGAAGCACCACGAATTTTAAACCATTTATTTTTTCCACCGACCAAAGCCAGCGCGAGTATCTCCACTGATACCGGTTTTTCGTTTTTCTTCCCATAAAAAAAAAACCCAAGACCACAAAGTCCTGTTGTGGGAAAACTCACTCTCGCACAGCTCAGTGTCAGCATCCAAACTTTGGAGAGCTTCACGATGAAGGTGATTAAATTTAAATGCGTCACCGATCCGAACCAAAGGTACACATTACGTTGTGTCCGTGGTTTATCAAGGTCACCGAAGGGACTTGAGCTTCCACCGTCCGAACCGGCTCGCACAGGTGCATCAAAGGAGCGTTTTCTCACGCATTTTCAGTGTATTCTCGATTACGACAACACCTGACACTGACCGGGGGGCCAAGTGGTCGTCCCGTCGATCAATTGTTGCCCGCGTTCGTCGGTACATGCTGATCATGTCTCGTTGTTGTTGGTTGCCTGAAAAATGAGAAATAAGTGAATGAAAGTCCATCCATCCACAGCAGCGTCCTCGTCTCCTGTGGCCGACCCAAGTTTCATTCACAAAACTCAAAATCGGTTTTCTCCGAGGAGCAACAACAGAGTAAAAGGAAAGAACAGCAGAACAAAACCTGTTCCACCGGAGGTCGAATTTGCAACATCGTAATGGGCGCGCGCAGGCCATACAACAACACCGGGAGTCAATCGTAAAAACGGTGCGCGCATTACGCCATTTAAAAACGCCATTTCCTGCGTTCTACAGTTGCAGTTGTAGCAAGAGGCATGGTTTATGATTAATATATGCTTTCCGCAGACTATGAGCGAACGAAAGTCAGGCGCGCCGCTCTGCACATGATGCACGAGAGAAGGGATGAAGAAATTAATGATAATCACACGGTGGGGACATACAGGAAGTCAGATCAGGTGAATGGTACGAAATTCGTCTTCGATCAATCGTTTGTTTTGGTGATGAAAAACCTTCCACCAGAGGCGATGTTTGGAGCCAAAACCACACACAAGTCTTTAAAGGTTTAGATTTTTTTTAATCTTTTCTCTCCTTCTTACAGTTGTTGCAACTGATAACAGGATGATATGTCCAGATTTCCCAAATTACCAGACATGGTAATAGGAAGCACACACTGCAGGACCGGGGTTCAAATCCCATCCAGTAAAATTAAGTCACAGAAAGCCAGAAAAGCCAGGTCGAGACCTTCCGAGGTTCGAGGTACCAAATTGGTTAGCCCTACGTACGAGGAGGCGCGGTCTGGATGGGATTTAAACTCGACCTCCGGACCGCCCCAACTCAGCAAAGTCTTTGCTCCAAATGGCAGATGAAAAACCAAGTCAAATCTTCCATAAATATCGCCGACCTCCTAGCCGGTTTCGCATTCTTACTGCGGTGCCGTAAGCGCGAGCGTATGCTCTCCTGAGAATGCTCGTCGACCAATCGAATGATTGCAAAAGAGAACGGTACAGAAATCAGAACGACACAGTCCAGCGAATGTTCTACTGTTGCTAAAAATGTCTCTTTGGGTTCCTTACAACCGACCGTCGAAGCACCAAAAACGCAATTAAGGATGGTTCCTTTTTTCCGGGAGCACCTTTTTTGGTTTGCTTGATGGAAAATAAAAACCCATAGCTCAAATGCAGCCACGCTAAAAGAATCGCCAACCTAACGACTTAACTCCCGGCAAAATGTGGCACGTGACCGGCACGCGATCGAGCAGTTGAAAAGCGGCACCAGTGAGCATTTGTCTGGTAGGGACCAGCAGCACTGTGTTAATTTTACAACCCAGTGGAGTGAGAAGTTTTTCGGCTTCGGAAATGATAAAAGGGGGAAAAACATAGAAAACGCACCATTATTCATTACATCGTGATTGGGAATAAATTCATAATGGTATGAGAAAAGAAGTGTACGCTACGAGAGCTGCTGCACCGACTTGCGCATCGCAACAAAATCATCAACTCAAACGCTTCTGGCGACGATCCTTCGATAGCTCAGTTGGTAGAGCGGTGGACTGTAGTAAGAGGCGAGACAGGTCTTCTGGTTGGATGAAAAGCGGCGGGGGCCTGGATACACCACCCCTTCCCCACCACCACAGCCGTAGTGATCAAAACCCATTTTCTCTTCTTAATTAAGAATCGCCGCTTCTTAATACCCACTCACACTTACTTTGACTCTACATATGCATAGTAATCCTATGCCTGCTGTGGTTGGAGAGAGACCTGTCCCTTAAAGTAATCCATAGGTCACTGGTTCAAATCCGGTTCGAAGGATGTTGGTTTTTTTTCTATAGGGAGAGAACAGTTGTTTCACGTTCTACTACTGCCCAAAGAGGCATTCTTAGCAACGGTAGAGCGGCTTGCTCGACTTTCAAGTGTGCTGAGATCGACCAAAACAGCTGTTTAGGTAGCAAGAAAAACTACTGATCAAAAAAAAGAATTAAGACAATTCTTCTTCTTCTTTATCTGTTTCCTTGGCACTACCAACCTCGAGAGGTCTCGGCCTGCCATTTTTGGCTTTAAAAAACAAAAAGTAGTCAGCCCTGCCGCCGTACAGGGAGGCGCGGTATGGATGGGATTTGAAACCCGGTCCGGCCGTGTGAAGATCGGCGCCGTTATCGCCACGGGCACCGGATCACCCCCGGTTACCGGACCTCCTCTACCTTCAGCGGATATCTCTTTTACAGGTACGACCAGACATTAAGCATACCAAACTATGAAAAACTGCAATGATTGCTGCAACATTCAAATGACACCTATTTAATGTTACATTGTCTGATAAGCCAGTCTACACTCTCCTACCTTACGCTTCTAGTGCGCGTTTGCTCGTTCTCCTAATTTGAATGTGCTTGAAAAGCAGGGTTACGTCACACTGGCAACAAATGGGAGGCCAGTGAACAAACAGCAGATTGGTTCGTTTTTGCAGCAAACAAAACAACAAACGTTGGCGGGCCTCAACTCAGCTAAGTATAGTCTGCGCCCCAATAACGGTGCAATGACTTACTTTCGCTCCCTGCCACGTGCCTGGCCCGACTACGTGTGTTTGTATAAAGACAAACGCAGGTATTTTGCAGTGAAAATTCCCACCGAAAAGCTTTATGAAACATGCAGAGCCACCACAATTTCAACGCCTTCGATAGCTCAGTTGGTAGAGCGGTGGACTGTAGAAAAAAGAGGGGGGCCTCAGCTCCTACAAAACTGCAATTGTTGTGGTCTCGCATTCAAGCAATAGAAATCCATAGGTCACTGGTTCAAATCCGGTTCGAAGGAAGAGAAAGTGTTATCAACTATTTTTGTTGACATTTTTCGCATGTCCTTATATATTTTGTAGCCATGTAACATACGCTAGAAGGGTTAAGCAAACATTTCAGGATGGTGTTAAGCGACTTTATGTAATAAACGTTGGAGGATACGGAGCTCGTTACGTCATGAGAATGATACCGGAAGACCCAGTCCAAAAAATCCTGTTGGTTGCTCCATGAGGACTGTAAAGTCTAGTAAAGTCCAGCCTCTGGAGAAAATTGAAGACGATGAGTGAAAGATTTGTGATCCCCAAGAACGAAAAGGCTCGGCCGATCAAGTAATGCGCATGATACCAAACAATCGACTCCTCACAGTTCGTTTGAACTTTCCACAACTATTACGAAGGCTTGCTAAGTTCAGACCGGTCTGAATGCTTGAGATAGTTGATGATTTATTATCACCAATCTTGCATTCCAAAATGGCCCCTTGAAGCGGTTCCTTCAACACCTTCGATAGCTCAGTTGGTAGAGCGGTGGACTGTAGAAATCAGGCGAGGATCAACTGGAGCAGAAATGCATCTGATGATCACCTGCAAGTCAGTAGAAATCCATAGGTCACTGGTTCAAATCCGGTTCGAAGGAGCGCAATCGTTCACAATATTTTGCCGAAACTGCAATGAGATGTTTTATTTTGCGCCACACTGCAACTCCAAGCTGCAAACAGTCGCGATAAAGCCTCCCTACTACGTGCGCCTTGATTAAACACACCCCAAGGGAGGTGGTCTAGCCGCTTACTGCTGCGCTACTATCTCTCGTAAGCGTGTAAGTCGTGGCTGGAGGTGGAAAAGTGACTGTTTCCAGGGGTCTTTTGTGGCCGCCTTTGGAAAGCAAACCTCGAAGCCTTCGATAGCTCAGTTGGTAGAGCGGTGGACTGTAGAAATTTGGGAAAGTTAAATGTGTGTACCGTACCTCCTGAGGTTCGATCACACTTGATCAAGCTTTCCGATCGAGTAGAAATCCATAGGTCACTGGTTCAAATCCGGTTCGAAGGAGAAATGCAATTCTTTTTTTGTTGTTGATTTGGTTTTAAACGTGCTTATCAGCATGGTGTTGGTATTATCATTTCATCATGCTCATCCCCTCAATTTTCCTTCCTCAAACAGACGCAATTAAAGCAACAATAATACATCCGTGCTCCATATGCAAAAAAACATGATGGACAACGATAATCGCCGTGCAAGTGTGTGTGTGTTATAGCCCATGCAAAAGCAATAAAATTGAAAAGCAACATTCAAAATCACCCAACAACGAGCCACACACGTTCGGTCACGTGCGTGGAAAATAATTTCTGCCCGAATGTAAGCATGGCAACAGAAACCAGGCATGGAGCGGGAAAACAACACACAGACGCATAAAGGCACACCCCCGAGCAAGTGTAGTGTCGATTGTCAAATGTTTCTAAACTTACAGCACAAAACCCTCCTGCCCAACAGAACAGTTCCCATTTTCCGGGGCGCATTAAAATCCTCCCAAAAGTGCAGCATTGGAATACATCGACAAGCAAATGTTAATTAAATTCACGGCTTCCGCCCTTCTTCTCCGTTGCCTTCGAAAAGTCGGAAGAATCCGTCTATTTCTGAAACCTTCCTCCCACCGGGAACTCCACTACCTTCGTCGCCATCGTCTGCATCAGCAAGTGCGCTGAACCAGTGTGCGATCGAAAGCGAAAGTAATTCCTCTCGCCCAGAAATGAATTTAATTTAATCAAGTCGAAAAGGGAAAATGTTTCGATTAATCGCCTGTCAACGCTGCCGAAGGTCAATCGTGTGGGGTGTGTTCGAATTCCAAAGATACCAAATTATTGGGTCGTTTGGACCGACCCCGAAGGATAATGCAAATTGTTGGCAGTTTTTCAGTGACCTTTTTCTGCTCGTGCACGAAGGCAAACGGCTGTTTGTGGACGCTCTCTGCCAGGACTCATGATTGGCGATCGATCGGTGAAGGCCGGATAGAGAAAGAGAACAGGAGGAGGGATGCATAAGTGCAGCTTAAAATTATTTACGATCCAAAATATTTGCCATCGTAACTCATTTGAATGGGATGTTGATTAGTTTGGTCGGATCGTTTCCGAACTCGGGCGCATGTGCTTCGCCTGCGAGCAATTAAAAGAACCACAGACATTGACCCACTCGATTGACCAATGGTCAAATAATTATGTGTTGATTTTCATGGCTACCAATGCGCGTTGCCGATTAGGGGTCCCATAAATTTAAAATGTCCTTTTGAGTCTTTCGATGATTTCGTGACTCTCCTTCGATAAAGCTCGATTTCAATATTGCAGAATTGATTTAAAAATATTAAAAATCAATTATACGTTTAAATTGGCTGCAAAATTGGTTGCGATTGGTCCTTCGATATCTGTGAAAAAAAAAATGAAATTGATTACTACCGAAAGTAATTTTGCGACTTTATGGCACCCTTCCATTCGAAACGCGTCAAAAACACGCCAATTAAAAGCATCAAATGACTTTACATCCGATCCAATTGATGGTCTTCATAAAATGCTCGACACGCAATTTAAAACCCGTGAACGAACACACCCACCGAGGGGTCAGCTCTAAGCTACCATGTTGCGACCGTGAAATTGATAAAGTGGCTTCTTACTGCAAAACATCGCTCACTTTGCGTCACTGAGTGCGTGTGATAAGCGTGCAATATTTTAAAATTATTCCTATCCCAAAAGAAGGAAACAAAACACAACACCACACAAATGACATTTCATAATGGACAGTGAACTGAACTGGCCAGCACTACTTGACTTTTATGTTTTTTCACGCTGGCGCCTACACTTCAACACAAGGACGTTGTTTTCCGTGACGAATCGGCAACAACATGTGCTCGAGCAGAGAAGCGAATACGTCAACATGTACGATCTCTCGACAACGTCATCAACGCATACATAACAGCATAAAAAGACCGTGACTAATCCGGATGGCAGTGAAAACGGGGCTTTAAAAATGTTTTTTCTCCCTCAATTGGGAACTGCAATTCGAGAGATTTCCCATGCTTCTTTAGAGGGTTGCAATTAATGAATTTTAAATACCGAGGACGTGCGAACAATCATAAGCGCTGCTCGTTTTGCTACGCTCGTGCGAAAAAGGGCTCGCTATTTTGTTTCAAGAGCAGGAAGCTAGATGGCTAGCTTTGGACAGTTTTTGGTCAGCTGCTGTTAAACCACTCCAATCATTTGCAACAATAGCGACAGCTCATCCACCCCCAGCGCTTGGCCTAGGGCTGCAGGACCTACCTTAACCGAGCCGCCCATCAATTCGACCGGGAAACATCTTCATCCTTTGCAGCAAAGCAAGCTGCTGCCATCATCACGCAACACGCCACACAGCAGATGGTCAAGCGGCGCCGACAGTCAGGAAAACAATCGACCAAAATCAACCCCGGAACAACGGGTCGCCGCGACACACAGCTAATGTGATTTTAAGGTAAACGAAACGTCCGACCGACTCTTCTTCCCTCAGCGGGACATTAATTGGGAACGTGTCAGGTTGGTTGCAAACCCACCAATAACCTTTTAAACAAAAAAAAGCCTTTTAAACAGGCGGAAAAGAAGGTGGGCTTTAAAAGGTATCGCTCGTTACGCGCCGGGCACGGGAAAGGGATTGCGAGCTTGGCTAATGATCGTTCAATGACGCAGGACAATGTTCCGGGTTCCGGGTGCCGTGCTGATCCTCGTTAGAGCGCTGATGTCACAGAAAAGGATAACAATCCACATTTCGATGAAGCGAACCGTTGATTGGGTGACTGAAATTGTTCTGTGAGACAAAGCCTGTTAGCCTGGCTGGTTTGCTGGGAGAGGAATTAACTTTAAGATGCGGCAAGTAATTCGACATTCCCCTGGGGTCAGACTCAATCTGTCAGGCATTGTAACGGATGAAAGTGATTAGAGCGTTGTGACTTTTTTTTTTAATAAAGCTTTTAAATTTTGTATATGTCAACTCATAGTCCTGTTATTCATTGGACGCGGTCATAAAACAACATACTCAAAGCAACACAATACGAAACGATGAGATATTTTGCAAATCTTCCCAAGCTTACCAATCATTTCATCCTTGTACCAGAGCCTATTACTGTGCTGCGATTTTGACGCAAAAGGTTCCAGAGAACTCATTATGTCATGAGAAAGTTACCGGACAACCTGACAAAATAACAGAATTATGGAAGCGGATCAGATGCTCAGATCCGATCGCAGTAAAATTCTACTAACAAAATATGCTTGGAAATCTCTTCAGGACTTTGGCAGAAACCCTCACACAAAACAACAATTTCCCACTGAAGGTCCAGTTCGAGTGTTAACATCACAGAAGAGAACCGCCCAGCAACGATTGATTCCAAACAGTGGTCTCTTTGCACACGCTCTCATAGACGTGAAGCTATGAACAGACGAACGCTGCGGACAGATCCAACGTTCCGAAAGATTGTTTCCCAGTCACACGCCACGACTCCATGGGAAACACAAAAACAAACTGTCTCGCGGGAAGAACTTCACGATCGAGAGTGGAAAGCGAAAGCTAGGATACGGATACGACTGAACGGAGGTGACGCGCCAGAGGTCACGGAGGAACCGGGGCGACTGTATCTACCCTAGCGAAGAACGAAAGGCAGAAGAGCCACTGCGCTCTGTCACAGGCTGGAATTCGATTCGTATCGCGAAGCAGAACGCAAGGGAAGCAAGGGAGCGCTGGCCAAAGGGGGAAGAAAATGCAAGATGTCTCAAACCGTCAGCAAGTCGCCTTTGTGTGGCGGAGGTTTTTCCCAAAAACCCAACGATGCATAAAATGCGACCGTTTCGTCAGTTTCCATTCTCACACAGTTACACGCCACGTTACCTTCCGGTGGACGAACGAACGAAAGTGACCAGGGGAAACGGAACGCCGACGTGTATGGGAGAGAAGGTAAAGGCATAATTAGCGCACCACACAGTGGCCAGAGAAAAAACACTTTCGCATAAGCTGCGAGCCTACGTAAGAACCGATCGGACACACATCCCCCATTTCCCATTCTAATTCTTTCCTCGATGAGTGTGACCCTCACTCTCTCTCTCTCTCTATCGCCAATAAATGTGTTTCCCCCTGCTTTGCACATACTTTGGTCGGTTCGGTTTATGACTTTCTGCCGATGAGAAAATTCCTTCTACCGATTCACCTCACGGTCGGGAAATTGGACGTCGTCGTCGTCGTCGTCGTCGGGCACACGGGAAAATCACGGACGCTCATCGGAATCGTGGGATTGGGAGAACCGAAACCGTAACTATCCCAGGAAGGGGTGACGAGCAATGCAACACGTTCCCAGGAGAGGGAAGGGGATGGGGAAGCGCTGGACGCATCTAGGACGGCGACAAATATCACCCCAATTTTTAGCCTTGGTCCTTTTTAGGGTGCATTTAACAATTGCATCTCGCTTCACAATCACCACCCTTCGGGGTAAATGCATGCGCTCGGGCCCGGGGGTTGTGTTGTTATCTTTAATTCTCCCTACCTTTCCCGTATTTTGTACAATATTTAAATGGACTCACTGTCGTTTCGCTTTTTTCTCTCTCTCATGCATCTCCTCTTCGTTTATGATGATTTGCAAACGATTACAACACAGTGGCACCAGTTTTTGGTGTGAGTAGAGGGAAGCAAACAAAAAAAAAAACCCCCGTCAAGGGAGATCATACTTTGTGGGAAGCAATTAATCGTCTCATCAACCTGCGGCCCGAGCGGCGGACAGGCAAATAGGGATTTTTATTGCGTATTTCCATTGCATGGGAAAACCGAGCTGATCGATCACCCTGGGAAAGGAACGGAAGAGGATGGTAATTCTATTATGACATTAACGTAATCAGACCTTCATCCCTTAGAGAATCGATGAGCAGGCGACCTAGGCTGAATCTAGTTACCCCAAAAACCGACATTCACAAGAAACACATTCTTGTCCGCTCGGTCCGGTCCGTTTACATTTTCCACTATCGAATCAGTTCCCTGCCCAAAGTCAGGTACTTCCCGTCTTTAGTCATTTAAAATCCACAAGTATTTCCCTTGTTTGGCAGAACAGGCAAGCACACGCTCTTCCACGTGCTTTGCCCCGATATATCTGATAAGGATGAATTGGCTGCTCGTGTAAATTTCTCACACGAAGAAGGAAACTAAAATCTAGATGCAACCAAAAAAAGAAAACAACCAAAACGTGCCGGGAATGGATGGATTGGAGAGGGGGTTTCAAGAACATTCCCAGCAAATCGAACTCTCCCACGGCTACCTACCCGAACGGAAAAGCGGAATCCCACGTGAACCGGCAACGGCCGCAGTCTTCGCTGTGTTTTACCCCTTCTTCGGCACTTTAGCGTTGGTAGGCCGTTGGGCGATCCTCATTGCGATCGCGGGAGCCTTACCTACACTTTACCCACAATCACAGCAGGCGTTGATTGCGTGTGTACCAGCCAGTGCTGCGAAGCGTGAGAAGGAAGGAATGAAAGTGATATTAACACTCATATCGGGATGATTACACGCCAACTATTGCCGCGTTCTCACTTGTTGTTGGTGTTCCTTGCTTCGTCACAACGGGTCGTAATCATTTTCCCCCCATCACACACACGCGCGCGCTTAACTTTTCGGTCGGTTTTTTGTTGCTCTTCTGTTTACCCCACTACGTACACGGAAAAACACTCGAATTATCGTTACTTGTTTACATTTCCCGAAGCTTCAAACACTTACACACTCGCACGGCACTTAGAAGGGTGAGATGGATGCGTCTACACACGCGTTCTCACTTGCTTCTACAGCGCTGATGGGCCCCGCCGGTATAAACGCTGAAGTGAACTATTACTCACTCTCACATCACAGCTCACACGCACGCACACTCACCAACCCGAAACGGTGTCAATCAACGGACCGTTCTAATAGAATGCCACCATTTTCGCTTTCGCACATTAAAAGGGCCGTACACATCCGCGTGCGTGATTGTGGTTTGCTG
Source organism: Anopheles stephensi (assembly GCF_013141755.1). Classification (NCBI taxonomy): domain Eukaryota; kingdom Metazoa; phylum Arthropoda; class Insecta; order Diptera; family Culicidae; genus Anopheles; species Anopheles stephensi. The sequence continues at coordinate 2,618,929 of NC_050203.1, forward strand.
CTGCTGCCAGCCACACGCGTACAAGTACACAGAATTCTTCTCCGTTCCCATAGGAATGTTTCCCGATTCCCAGCATTCGGGTGGGAAAACTGGCCGTGACTTATCTTCTTTTTTTTCGTTACACACAAGGGAGAAGGAAGCACACACTCACTCATGGGAAGCGACGATACGTACTTTTGCGTTGGGTTCTTGCTTTCTTGTGCAATCAAAGGCTGCTGCTGCTGCAGCAGTTCCGATTTCGACCGATGATCCACTTTCCGTGCTGTTCGCACGGGAATATGACATGCAGCTTGGTCACACGCGGTCCAGTCTATGGGAAGCGTTCGGCGTTCGGTGTGCGTGTGCGAATATTGAACTGCCTGTCACCGAGCACACCATATGGAGGGCCTACTTTGATTGATATTTGTAATTGTGTATGACGGTAGATTAACTAACATCATCTTCGCGTCGAGCATCACAGTAGCCGCCGAGAGGCTATTGTATCTGCAAGCGCAAATGCCATCAAGGAGGATCGTCTATCATGAGCTCGTGGACAAATCATCGGCGATAAAGAATATTTGCTTTGGCACCATTAGGAACCATTAAAATAGTACTTTCGTGGTGTGCAATTGTGACCTATAACTTCAATAAATAATGTTAACAAACATTCTACAGAAATTAAATCGTCGCCTTCCAGGAAACAATTAATCAAGCCGCCATCGCATCACATTCGGTTAATAATTAATCATTAATTACTTCCAGCGTACCGTTTTGAGAACAGCCCATCTGTGTGTATCATTAATCGGAAAGGCTGTTTCTCACAAGAGAAACACATGTAAATTATTCCTTTCGCCGGTCACAGATGTCCTCCGGTAGATTAATTGAAGTGCGTGCACCATACCACTTCGCCTTCCTTCCGTTCCAGAAATTATTCGCTGTGATAAAAACAAACGTAAACCCCGACAAAAAAAACTTTGCAGCCAACGGAACGATAGCCAGAAAGCCCCCCCCTATCATCGCTTCCGCAGGTTAATGGTAATGAATGCAAATGTAAGGGGCAACATCAGTTATGAAGCGTATCGGTTACAATTGTGCTACTACTACACGGCACGAAATCCGTTTTTCAATCGCTTTTCCATTTCAATCAACATGACACTCAACCGTGCCGCATGCATGTCCTTGTACCGCTGGAACGAATCTGCCGAAAGGGTCAGAGCGAATCCCTTTCAGGGGTCGACGACGATTGTGCATATCCCGGAAACGGGTTACGTTCGTTCGGTTGCTCTTTCCACCGGTGATGAATGAGTTTTCCCATCAACCAATCAGCACCACAATCGATTGATCTGCTGTCGATTGGCAATTAGAAGCGAGAGGAACGCCGAAGGGATGAGCCGGCACTTCATAATTGACATGATCGATTTTGACACGCTTGCCACAAATGTCGTCCTGTGCGTGACGAATTGGAAAACCGCCGCCAAAATCATTTCCGGCGATGCGCAGTAAAGTGTTTGCACCCTACGAAATGCACAAATGCACACAGCGTCCGTCACGTGCTGGAATCCATCCTTTCGCCCTTTTTCCATATGTTCACTTTACGCGCCCGGGACACGCACCGTCGATGATTGAGTGCTCCGGGACAAAGCACAATGCACCTTCCAACTAATGGCGGCGATTATATCGCGCCCGAGCGCTTCATTCTGTCTATTCGCCCTTTGCCGATCGATTCCTGTCGATAGTAGTGTCCTTGAGGATAACGATGCGACAATCGGTCCCCGGACGTTCTTTCACTGGTGCTACCGGTGCGATTAGACTACAAAGTAATGGTTTAAAAAAAATGATTTTATCATGTATCAGTACTTCTTACGATTGTTACGTGCATACGAGTTCATTTCGCTTACTAACAACTAGCAACCTTTTGTCCATCCATCATCACCGCCGTCGTTTGTCCCCGGCCCCCTCCCTCCTGGTGGCGGCGATGATGTTGCTAACCATGCTTTACGAAGCCAAACTTTGCCAATTTCGACACACCCGTTTCTGGTTGATCGTTCTCCTCCAGCTTCCGCTTCGGTGTGCCACTTTCCGCGGTTGACGATGTGCTCGGCTGACCTTTCGACTGGTGGGACTTGAACTCACGCATACCAATTTTGATGAGGTCCGCCTCCGCCGCTTCCGGATGCTGTCTCTGCAGCTCTTCCCGATTCAGCTCGAACCAGGGCAGAAACTTCATGCCACTGGCGGGCGTAGTAGTACCAGCAGCAGCACTGTTCTGTGGACGATTTTCATCCTGTCCACCATTGCTCGTCAGCCTGCCGGCAGCAACGCTCGGGCTGCTGGTACGGGCGGCCGAAAATCCTATCGCCTTGCCGGTCAAATGCTCCAACGGGTTACTGCTGCCGTTGGCACCGTTCTGGCCCGTGCTCGATGCGGGTGACGATATGCCACCGTCGCTGCTGCCTGCCGCCGTCGATTTGCGGAATGGATTGTTCGGCTTTTTCGTGCCAACTGGAAGCGGTTTCTGGTGTGAAAGAATGGCGAATGAAAGAGCGTGTTTGTGGGGTGGCCAAAGCATAAGCATGAAATATAACTCCCAAAGTCAGGCGAACACACCAGCACCAGCTGGCACATTGCCATCCGGACACCCGGGAAGGGCCGCCTAACGAAAGGAGCAGCAGCTGCTGAGCTCTACTTACTATTTTCGGCGTAGTATCTTTCTTCGTGATCGCCTCAAGATTGATGTGCTGCAGTTCGTTTGCGATGGCCGCATTCTCTCGGACGCTTTCCTGCTCCATTTTTTCCTCCTGCATTTCCTGCACAACGACGACACACACACACACACACACGTACACAAAGAAACCATTAAATACGATACTAACGATCAAGGTCAGCGAAACACGAAACTACCATTTTCAGTTATTTGTCCTCACGAAGTACGAAATTTGCTTTCGTGACAAAAAAAAGTACAACCATATCGTAAACAACTACGACAAAAAAAAAGTTTTCTCTGCGCTCCTTCGAACCGGATTTGAACCAGTGACCTATGGATTACTATCGCTCTCGACTCGCTTCTACAGTCCACCGCTCTACCAACTGAGCTATCGAAGGCTTGCTACTCTCTCGCACACACGCCCTTTTTCAACGCATCAACAATCACACGCTCGCTTACGCATCGCTCGCTCTCTTCATTGCGTACAAGCTAATCTTGTATCACTTTTTTGCTCACAAGCAATTGCGTAAAAGCCAACGAAATCGTGATTTCATGCAGATGTGTTTCGAACGAACCGTTCTGCAAAGCCTACCTGTTCCTGGAAGCTGGGCAGCAGTGGGGCCAAACTGTCCGCCAAATGGTAACGCCGAATCTTGCTCGCATACTTTATCACCAGCGGAATCAGCTGACTCGAGGCAATCGTTTCCACCAGCTCTTTGGCACGCTGTTCGCACTCGTTCGTGCAAGCCAGCTGAAAAGGGCAACCAAAAGAGAGTTCATCATGGCAGTACTACCGTGCACCGCAAGAACAGCGTCAAGAATATTTACCGCAAATAGTTTAACGGCCGTTTCCTTCATCAGCTTATCGGCATCATTCGCTTTGAGATAAAGCGAACGCACCAGCTCATCCTCCAGCATTTCCTTTCCGCTGTCCCGGTCACACATCGGCAGGCTGAATTTCACTTCCACCGGGACAGGTTTGGGCGTGGTTAGCGGGTACCTGGAACCACGGCACACCACCAGCTGTACGTGCTGCGTCGACTCGGATACCTTAATTATGAACAGACTGTCCGACGCTTCCTTCGCGGACTGTGGGGAAAATAAGAGACATCATAAAAAAGTTAAACAGCAACAGACGACTGCGTTGCAGCTTCAACGTACCAAATTTACGCTGTCATAAATCGGGAACCAAAGGTTCAAGGTGGCATGGTAAATGTTTAGCCGGCCGTCCGTATCGTACACCACCGGCGAACCGCGATCCGAATATCCTAACCACCGCAGCTCTGATCCGGCCGACAGTGGGACGCGCACTTCGCGGCAGCGCAGCTTAAAGTTGACGCACGTCACAATCATCAAGCTAATGTGCTGATCCTCGTTGGCCGGCGCACTGTGGTACGCCACTAGGAAGTGGTCGCCATACGCAGCAAGTGCAACAATCGGTCCCGCTACCGAAATCACTTCCCGCTGGGTACCACGAGCCGTAAATACGCGCAGCAAACGGCTGTCCGTCGCAACGACAACGATTTTATCCGATGCAGTCACGGCGATGATTTCCTCACAGCCCGGCATCGTGTAGGTCCACTCACGCTTGCCAAAGGCGGCCTGATTAATGCACACGATCTTGCTCGGATTACCGTCCGCATTCGGGCAGGCCATCGCTAGCACCGATTCACTCAGTCCGGCCATCGTGTGGTTTAAGAAGTTGTTCAAATGAATGCCATGGTGCGCCTGCGAATCGTGAAACTCCACCTCAATCGAGTTCTCCTGGGCGGTCGCATGTCGGCGCACGATTCCAACGTGATTGTACACGAGATAGCAATGCTCCAGCATGTACGGAGTGGAACCGGGCTGAAATGGAGCCTGTTGGGGGTAGGATCTCGGTTCGCGGTAACTGCGCACCGTGCCACGATCATCATCATCGTCCTCGCCAGACTCGCCATCCGAATATGGACCGCCGGTTTTCTGTACCGGACCCATAATCTGAGACTTGAGCTTTTCCAACTCGATACAGTTTTCATTCATCTCATCATTATCGAGCTCTTCCTCATCCACCTGTGCTGCGTCATCTAACGCTTTGTTGTCCTTGTTCTTTTCTTTAGCAGAGTCCTTTACTTTAGCGGAGTCCTTTTCTTTAGCGGGATCCTTTTCTTTAGCGGGATCCTTTTCTTTGGCGGGATCCTTTTCTTTGGCGGGGTCCTTTTCCTTAGCGGACTCCTTCTTTTCATCCTTTTTAGTATCTAAAAAGAGACCAAAAACACATCAATATGCAAAATTCCCCATCACCCTTGTTGTCCCCATCCTTACGTTTATCAAAAATGTGATCGTACGCATCTTCACTCTCCTCCTCCTCCTTCTCAGCCATCTCTACAATATCTGCACCGTCCAGGTCCTCCTCGCTGCTCTCGATGAAAATGTCCGTTACCGTGCCAACCTGCCCATTTGCGTCCGATATCGCAAGCTCGCCATTGTTCTTCGGGTTCCACACCAGCTTCGTGATTGGATTGGCTTCGTATTGCTTAACACCCTCGACGGGTTTGCCCGTTTCGCAGTCCCAAATGCAAACGTCGCCGGCAACGCTGCCAGCCGCTACAAAGTCTCCCAAGGGCGAAAACCCACACACGGTCAGCTTCGTCGATGGGTTTGGATGGACGTATCGCTTGACCACCTCCCAGCCGAGAGTGTTCAGCACGATCACTTCCTTCCCATTGGGATAGGCAAGCAGGTTTCCCTTTGAGGGTTCGAAGGAGGGCGTAGCTAACGAACAAACGAACAAACGATACTTTACAGATACTTTTAGAGGTACAAAAAGCGAGCGATGAATACACACCAAAATGCAAAACGGCCTCGAAACTCTTCACCACCGGCAAGCCCCGAACTGTGTGCTGAAGCTCTCTGGTTTTTATATCCCAGACATGAATTTTGCCGTCTCCGACACTGGCTGCCAGCAGGTCGCGTTTGCTCATGTCGATACTCAGTACCGGGCCACCAAGATTTTCCAGCTCAAACTGTTCGCCATTGTCCAGCGATAGCACCTTAATTGTTGCATCCTCCGAACCAGCGGCCATGTACTGTAAAGCGAAGATGTTCAGATAACATCACCTCTGAAGCTGTGATACGCCTTTTTGTCTTACCCGTTTGTTCTTGGTAAGACAGGTCACGTATGCGGTAAACCGAAACTCGATTCCATCCTTGTCCAGGGAGGGATATTTGTAAGCCTGCACTGTGTTCAAATCCGTGGCAATAAGCACTCGATCGCTGTACTGAAGCGCTGTCCAGACATGCTCCCCAACGCAGACCGTCGGCGGATCATCATCTCCAATGCCGTGCCAAATGCGGAAATCTCCGTCATAACCAACACTGATGATGCAGCTACAATGCAAAACACAGAAGATGTGTCCTTTTAGCTCTTCGCTCGCACCACTCTTGCAACGAACCATACTTACTTTCCATCCTCCTGATAAATAACGGTAGTGTAGCCTATAATGTGCGCATAGCGCATAGGGGATCGTTTGAAAGGCATGCCCACCCAGCACGAAATACGATAGTTTTGCAATTAACAATCCGAAACACCGGACCGAATTCTGTTAGCAAAGCTTTCTATGCGCCCAATACCAGGTACGATTTTTGGCGGTTTTTTGTTTTGACATTTCTTTCTCGAACACGGAGCTCAACAAATGTTTGCGTTGGACCGCGAAACACCACAAATGTTTACTGTAGCATTCAAATTCAAAGCAAACTCGAGTTGTAACTGTTATAACTATGAATAAATGTCGAATAGGTATTTCGCATTTGTTGTTATCCATCATGTTGACTGCTTAGTAATTTTCCTGTGTGAATATTTTCTCACGGAACATACGCCCCCATTCCGTTCCGTGAGGATACTCAAACTGTAAAATGGCTTCTTCCTTCAGCTCGGTAGAATACCCCGGTGCACTCGGAGCGATGTAGCATGCTGTCTCATTGATCCTTGCCGGGTACACAAATTGGTCGTGCTGTTGATCGACAAACTCTACCATGCGTCCCTCCATCGTGCACGAAACGGAACAGTAGTCCCACATTTGCAGGTGCTGCACCATCTCGCACAGTCCAACACCGCCGGCGTGGGGGCAAACTTTCACTGAAATAGAACATATCCTTTATGAAAAGCAACAAGCTCGATGAGCTAGTCCTGCTCACAAAAAACATACCTCCAAGCTTCTTAGCCATCAAATACACGGCCAGTATCTCATTCACCCCTCCGATGCGTGCTGAATCTATCTGACAAAACTCGAGAGCATTGGCCTGCATAAACTGTTTAAACATGACACGATTGCAACACATTTCTCCGGTCGCTACTCCAATGTTGTACTCCCTGGGGGAGATTGCACAGTTTCAGTAAACAGTCAGTCCTTTTTTAATGATTGCAAACAAAATACCTCAACGCAGCTGCTATCCTTGCGTGACCCAGCACATCATCCGGAGAAGTTGGTTCCTCAATCCATAGCGGTTTAAATTCTTTCAAGTTTTTGACCCATTCGATCGCAGCATTGACGCTCCAGTTTTGATTTGCATCAATCATCTGCAAATGCAGCAGGGGAATATGTAGCACCGCACAGAGCTAACTGTTAAGTGTTCCTATAGTAGCATTTACTCACGAACTGATTGTCCCATCCGATTTCATCCCGCACCAATTTACAGCGTTTTATGTCGTTCTGCAAATCTTGGCCTACCTTCATCTTGAATGCCTTGAAGCCTGCTGCAAGATACTTTCTGCAGAGGCCTCGGATCGTTTCGTCGCTGTACCCAAGCCATCCTGAGGAATGTAGCGAGTGGCAATTAATTGTCTTATTATTACCTAAACTTAGCTTGCAAGCTTATCACCTATCTGTGTGGTGTACGCTGGATATCCCGTTTCGAGCAGATGCCGGATGCGATCGTCTCGAGATGATTTCGTTTCCTGCAGCATCGCAATTGCCTCCTCCGGTGTGATGACATCTTCGATGTAACGAAAATCTATCGTCGAAACCAGCTCCTGAGGAAGAGTAAAATAATTGCTCTCGAAATGTATCACTTTTTGGAAGATTAGAGCCAGTGCAACAATAATTAACCGCTTTTTTCGCTGCAGAGCTTCAATACGATACGATCGGTCAAAATGCCCAACTATGGGAAAAGCAATTCCGAAGCGCGCTGCTTCAACACGCACTATGGGAGTGCATTTCCGTCATAATATGCAAGCCCCGCTGACAGTTGTCAATTTTTGCCCATCTGTCAAATACATTTTTTGTCCATTTACATACGCGAGTAGGATTTTTCTGTAAGCAACAAGTTTTTTCCAAAATTTTCGTCCCTTTCCCGTGTTGTTGTGCCCCACATTAATTGGTGTATTCTTCGTACCTTTGCACCGCGTGACGCAGCAAGCCCGGGACGGAAAAGCGGACAGAAGAGCGCATCACACGGTGCGCGCGCGGAAGCAGCCAGCGTCCCGCGAGTTTTCGTAGTGAAAAATCAACACCCACCCACCCGGCCATACGCTCCCGGCAGCGAAGAAACGCACAACGCACGAGAGGCCAGTGCATCCTGCTTCTTCTACTGCCTCACACCGCGCGCGCGACGCATCATGGACAATCTGGACCAGCTCGCGGATGACGAGCTGCGGCTCCGGTTGGTGCAGTACGGCTTTCCGAACCTTCCGGTAACGTCGACCACGCGCAAAATACTGATCAAAAAGCTACGGCACCATATCGACACCGAGAATCAGAAGCTGCGCCGGGAATCGTCGAAAGCGGCACGGTACAGCTCGGGCGAGGAATCGGATGGAAGCGATGGTCGGAAGACGGCGACGGCCGCTCAGCGTAAAATGTACACCACCAGCAGCAGCAGCAGCAGCAGCAGTAGCACGACGCGAAGTCAGCGTGCCACTGTAGGGGGTGGTTCGTCGGCGGGTGTGGGAAGTTCCGTGTCGATGCCGCCGCCCGCTCCGACGAACGTGGTCCGGTCCAGTATGACGCGCGTCCCAATAAGCATATCATCATCAACATCATCAGCGCCTACGTCGCATAGTGTTAACAGCAACAGCAATAGCTTTGCCGGAGCGAACGGTGCCAGCCCCAGCCATCATCGTAGTAGCAGTAAGAACTCATCTCCAACCGTTGGCAGCACAGTATACATCTCGCCGCTCATCGTGCACGACAGCGAAGAGGAGGACTACTCGCCTCCGCTCCGTGCGGGTATAGGAAGTGGTGGTGGTGGTGGGGGTGGAGGTGGTGGCGGAGGTGGGGCAGCAGGACTAACTCCTTCGTTGCGCAGCCTTGGTAAGGAAGTGACAGCCGTCCGAACCAACAACTCCCAGTGCAATGATAGCAGCCGACTAAAACGTTCCTTCCCCATTTTAGGCAGTTTATCATCGACGCCCTCTTCGCATAGTTCGCTGTTCCGGAAGACGGCTCTAGCCACCGGCAACATCACACCACCGTCAGCCAACAGCAGCATGTACAGCAATCTCGGTGGGGCCATGGACAATAATAGCAGCGGTGGCGGAAGCAGCCTGCTAAACGACTCGAACGGATCGAACGGAGCCGGTACGGGAGATTCTCCGTACGTTAGCGAGTACACCAAGCGATTGATGCAGTTACGCGGGGAAACGGTTTCCCACGAGAACTACAACAACGCCATCGGTGGCATAATGGGGCGTCGGATGGGGAATAGCAGTCTACAGCCCTCGCCACGACACAGTGCCGTCGCAAGTCATTTGCATGCGATACGAACGAGCCATCAGCAGCCAGGACCAGCCGGAGGTGGACTGCTTCATCATCCACTGCGCTCCTCCGGTCACCCTCATCTGCTGAACAGCAAAGGCACAACAGCGTCCGGCGGTTCGTCCACATCTCCACTGGGCAGTTCCGGTTCGATCATCGCCGGCAATCACATCCGGCAGCGATACAGCCGACTCTCCGGGGGAAACGAATTCAACGAAAACGATATCGTAACACACGCACAGCCCGCCCCGGAACCGCCCCGAATCCCGTTCCGCGTAGCGGTAGGCAACTTCATCACCCGGCTGGACGAACACTACGGTTTCAAGCAAACGTTCATCCCGTGCGCCTTGCTCTGCCTGCTGGTGGTGTTCTTCTGCTCGGTCGCATTCATGTACATGACCATCAGCACCGATCTGGCCAGCACGCTTAGCTCGATCGACACACGGTACGAAGTGTGTGAGGGCGATGTGCACGGACTGGCTGCCACTGGTTGCGTGTTCGCGGCGGACGTCGAACCTGCCCTGGAGCTGCTGAAGCTGATCGGCAGCGAGCTGAAGGCACGCGTTGAAGCACACCACTGCCGGCGGGACGATGCCGGACCGGTCGTATCGGGCCTGATGTCCGCCGGGGAAGTGCTGAAGTACGCGAAGGAACATTCGCCGTCCGTGTTGATACCGCAGCTTACGCGACACCTGCACGCCATGGAGTACCTCATCGATCGGAACCCGCAGTGGCGCATTAACCACTGCGACGCCGATGGAGAACCGATCGGGTACGACGGTGTGCTGGAACGGCGCTCCACACGCTCGAACCATTTCACCATTCTCAAGCCGAAGCTTCCGTTCACGTGCATGATGTACAACAAGTTCCAGAAGTTCTTCGTTATCGTCGGTGGATTGGCGCTGGTTTCGATCGTCTTGTTCGCCGGCAACTACTTCGTCAAGTTTGTGCTGTACGTGAAGCAGAAGCGGCGCGACCAGGTAAATCGCTTGATTAGCGAGATCATACACGCGGTCAGTCAGGCGGCAGCGAATGCGTCCGAGTCGGCGGCCAACAAGGGCGAACAGCAGCCGGGCGTGGTGATCAACCATCTGAGGGACCGGCTGCTGGGGATGGCAAATCGCCGCAAGCTCACCTGGGCCTGGAACGAAGCGCTCGGCTTTCTCGAGCAGCACGAAAGCCGAATCGCGTTCGAGGTGGCTACGATCGGGGGCGAAGATTTTAAGATAATGCGATGGATCGATAGCGTTCCGTTGGCGAGCGGTGGTGGAGGCGGCAGTTCGCCGGGGGCTTCCCGGTTGGGCGGCGGTTCCGGTCCCGGCGGCTCGACCGCTAAGAAGTGGCAAGGGCCAGCGTTCGACAAGAGCAACAAGATACACGATCCGCCGACGCCCTGCCTCAAGATCCGCCAGATGTTCGACAAGTACGAGGTGAACGATCCGAACCTGAAGACGATCGTCCAGGACGCGATCCTGGAGAAGGTGGGTGGCCGGTGCAAGATCTACGACATCCAGCTCGACCGGAGCAGCTGCTGCGTGTACGTGCGGTGCGCCTCGGCCAAGGATGCCGGTATCGTGCACGACGAGATTAATGGCTGGTGGTTCGACAATCGGCTAGTGTCGATCAAGTTCCTGCGGCTCGAGCGGTACCTGCAGCGGTTCCCGCGGTCACTCGCCGGACCGGCCTGTCTGAAGCCGTCGAACAAGAACAACTCCTCCATGAGCCATCAGCTGGCGCTCAACAGCAACAACGGTGGTCCGGCTGGGCAATACTCGAGCAATGGTAGCAGAGCCGCAGGCAAACGTGACGAACTCGACACAGACCCGGAAGAGTATGACGAAGGCGAAGGAGACGAGGACGGCGAGGAGGAAGAGGACGACGAGGAGCTGGTTGCAGCGGCGACGACGGCTACGGCGGCATCGGCATCACGAGCCGCCACAGGACGTCGGTCTGCCATTAGACGCCGCGAAGAAGATGAGGAAGAGGACGAGTAGTAGTTGCAGGGGAAGAGACGTGCGTCATGGCCTCCTTTGGAAGATATTAACCATCACTAACACACACATACACAGAATGCGCGTGCGGATTTGCGAACGCTGAAAAGAAGGCGGCGTTTTGTCGCTCCTACGCCAAGCGTCCAAAAGGAACTTTTTTGCCATTTATAATATATCATTTACTACCTTCGGCCCCGGTTAAATTGCCATTTTTTTACCCCATTACATGAGCTTTCCTTACATCTTTCCTTTATCAAAACGAACCGTTAACATTGTTTGGATTGTTATTTTTACACATAACAAAATAAAGTGTCCAACCATACAGAGATAACAAGAGCATGCTTCTGTAGCTTTGAGCAGCCTTTGAGCGAGTGGAACTTAGGAGCTTAAGGAGAGAGAGAGAATGGATTCGTTTTTGTTAGCTGCATTCAAGGGGGGCGGGGGGGGGGGAGGAGGATCCACCTGCTAAAATCTCAAGCCTTACAAGGAGCCTAGAAGCAATAGAGTCATCGCTTCATGAAGTGCTAAAGAAGAGACTTTGCGTTTTCTCTTCTTAACTGAGCTTAGGAAACAGGCTGGCAGGGCAGGACAGGTTGAGAGGATTGTGTAGGGGAGGCAAAGGATACTGTAATATCGATAAGAGTAATCGCTTAACCCTAAACACGGCGCGTCGTACCAAGGACACACACGCCGTGTCCTTAACTTTAAACGAAGCAGCAGCACCAGCAGGCAAGGGAGAGACTGTTTTAAGGGAGCGTTTTGTTGATTAATGATTACAGATTTATATACACACACACACAGAAGCAAGTATACAAAAAAGAGGAAGAAAAACACACAAATTAATATGTTCTGTTTGTTTTGCAACAAAGCTGAATTGAATAATCCCTGGGCTAGGTGTTGTTTTAAACGTAATACTATTAGGTCTAAGAGAGCGAGAGAATGGGCGGCCACGAACACTAACGACTAACGAAACCCGCAAGCCGAGGATAGGATATTGAAAGCGACCCCTCTGACGGAAGGTAGACAGACGAGCGCGGCTGCCAGCAGCCAGCAGAAGTCTGAATCGGATTTCAGAAGATTTTGTGCAATTTTCTTTTAGATTCTTTAGGAAAACCCCGCCGGCGCCGTCAATCGGAAGGAAAAGCGCACAACAAACTCATGCTCATCATTAGTCGCAGGGTTGTTAGTAGGACGGGGTAACCGGTCCGGAGGTTCAGAACGTATCAACAAACTTGTTCGGCGGACCCCCTCCCCACACGGAACGAACCCCGCCCATCACACTCTTCTTCAAGGAAAACGAAAATAAATCAGTACTAGTTTGTACGATGCGTGTGTGTCATTCGATCACTTACCTCGGGTTCCATCTCTGCCAGTAGTCGCCACACTGGTACGTTCCGTATGCGACCCCACAGATCCCACAGTGCGTTGACGATTGCGGCCACCGCCAGATGCGTTACACCTTTCTCCGGTCCGATCTGTGGTTATGGGAATGTACTGTGAAACGGTTCGGCAGACACGATCGCGACCGCTTACCCAACGGAGCTGCGAATCGCTCGTCAGTTCACGCCAGAACGCTCCGAAACGCTCGAAAATGCTGGCCGTAGTACGACCCTCGACGAGCCGTTTCATCGCCCGGACAGCGAGCAGCACGATGTCCGTTCCCCGGCCAAGCGTAAACGTCATACCGTACCCGGCAGGACCTTCGGCGGTAGCGATCGTCACGTACACGCAGGAATAATCCGGATCCGTATGCTAGAAAGGGAGCGAATTGTTATTGTTGTCATTCGGTTAGTTCCGCTGCCGACAAAAACACCTACCATTGCATCGGAACCGTGGGCTCCCAGGGACGTCGGCCACCGAATATCCTTCGCCTGCACGGTGGTAATGTTAAGGCAACGATCTTTTCCCATCGCTTTACTGCTCACGACGATACGGCACACACACAAGCAAATACACAGAGAAACGCACGGAACTGGCACAACGATGCAAGTCGCGTTGGAAATCGGTACAGGGGAACTTGCAAGCGTTATCTGAGCGCTGCGGTTCTATTTATGTCGGAAAGGGTCAGCGAGCTCGGGATTGTTGGTAGTTCATTTGTTTACTCTGGGGCCGCCGGACGCGTGATTGTTCTTATCAATGGCGTCGGGATGAGATATCGTTGCGTATGGCAAAGCTTAGGCCACAGAGCTCATCATTGTTTAGCTGTTTTTTCGCTTACCCCCGTTACAGGGTTACGCAAAGTAATCCCGCCAGGAGCATAATTACGCACCGGTCACAAGACAAGCCACATCCGTCACTCTGTTCAAAGCTGACGAAACCTTCTTGGCCCACGTTCGAGGTGAAGATGCTCAGAAGGATTTTTTCCAAGATACTCAGAAGGGTTTCAATGACGTAAGATATCCCATAAGGCTCACTAGGCTCCGATGTGCCCGGTCATGTCATGGGACTGACACCGGGAGGCCCAAACTAAGATGGAGCGATGGCGTTGATGCGTCTGCCAGACGCAGGCCCAGACCGCGAAGCGGTTATAGCGACGGAAAAGGAAGTAAGTGAACGGAAAGTCTACCACGCCTCCTCCTTTCGTATAGAAGGTAAATAAGTCTTTGCTTACAGGGTTGTCCGGTGACATAAATCCAGCTGAGGTCACAAAGTTGTGGTACAACAACGGACAGTTTAAAATAATAAACGTGAGGGATGTCCTTGTGCCGCTTTGCACTGTAATGAGGTGAAGGTTCTCCTACGGCTTTTCATAAAATCCAGGCTGCATGATGCGAGATGCCAAAAATAATTCGCTAAAAAGGGGGGAGAGTTATGCGAAATCTATCCGTCAAAAAGATTTCGCCTCCTCGAGCTGAAATCTCGGAAAGATTTCGCTTCTCTCTAGCCCTCTCTGTCATTTTCGATGCGTTGCCATGGTAGTTTTCGGTTGAAGAGAGAGATAGCATGAAGTGCTCTAAACAACGCGGCTAACCGAGATGATTTTGACGGAAAAATTTCGCAAATTCCTCCCTTTTTAGCGAAATCTTTTTGGCGTCTCGCATCATGTAGCCTGGCTTTAATGATCAGACCGACTTGAGGCAAGAGCGAGCGTGAGAGATCAATCTGAAGTGATATTTCACGCTGGTCCAAGTCCTTTGATTTTCCTACCTTGTCTTCGAAGTCAGTGCCGAACTGAAGAGGTTTGGTGACAGTGTTGTACTGCTGTTTTCTCAATATTTTCCATACACCAAAATCTCAACCGTCCAGCAGAACGACGCGTGGTATGATTTCTATGAATATGAATATTATGTATCTCTTCCTGTTTATTGTGCAATGCGTTAAAGATTCACATACGTTAGAGAGATTACTGCACTGTACACAAGCGACAATTGCCACGGTGGAGTTACTGCAACCATCTTCCTGCCATTACTCCACACGCATGTCGAGCCAAGACGATTATACTTGTTTGCAGCTCTACATTTTGCTGCCTAGAAGTCATTTCAGTCAACTGAGCGTGAAGTTGAAATTGAAGTGGAACCTAGCAACAGCCGGGAAGAGGACATACAATGTGGCTAATGGTTGAAAATGTAATGGAGGAAAAGAACATCAGTCACAGCTACCATAGTGTTTCACTGGATATGGGTTCATTTGATTCGCGGAAAATGGTCGGGACAGTTTACAAGTGTTTGGTTTTAGCGCAGATGTGACCGGCGGACATCGGCGGTCCAATTCCCATTCTTCTGTGAGCACGTCTGTTCTACACAACAGCGGCTTCGTACAGGTAATAAAATAGGGGAGTTCCTTCTGACACGAATGTATAATTATATATTAGTTATGTATGTATATGTATATATATATATGGTACCTTGTTTAGTGTTTTGGGTGTATATATAATATGTCCTTTCTGTCTACGCAATTATGTGTGTGTGTGTGAGGAGGGGTTTGTGTGTGTGAGGAGGGGTTTGTGTGTGTTGTCCATTTCTCACTATCAAGTTCTATTCCACACTCATCCACACGCTGTACGGCCTCTTTCTCTAGGCAGAGTGCTCAAATCAAACACCTTAGACCGTGCCCATATTTTGTCGCCGCGGATCGCGATCATAGAGAGTGCATGTGTGTAATGTTGTGTGTCCGATCGCAACAATGTGCATTGAAGAAAGTCTTTCCGTTTCACGATTTGCCTGCCTGCCTGCCTGCCCGTATGGTGTCTGAGGTACACATATGGCAGCCATACGACTTCTGCAATGGTTACTTGATTTCATGTTTTCTCTCCACGCTTCTCTCAACCACGAGATGGTTGATCGTACTTTGAGGACAGTTTGCTTCTCTTTTGTGTGTTTGAGGCCGGCTTTTTATGTAATGCCGCTCTTCGCACGGTGAGCTCTACAACTACACTTTATAGTCCTTACACATGGTTCACTAATGTTACAATTATCTACAAAACAAACAACATTCGATAATCATACCTCTCTTTCTGCATGTGATGCGCATGGTGGTAAACAAAAAGCGTAAAATAAGGTGCTTCGCGTAATCGGTCTCTCTCTCTCTCTCTCTCTCTCTCTCTCTCTCTTCGGTACGGTAAAATGCGTAACGTTAAATGCTCGTTTAAAATATATTCCCGACGAATGAAAGCCGGTTGAAGGGTTAACAACTGTAACAACAAGCAGTAGGACAAATTGAAACAGCTGATTAAATGCAAATATAAATCTTCTGTAAATGTGTCGTCCCCAGAGGAATCTGTAAACTGCTTCTGCAAAAGCTCAACACAATTAGCAACTGAAATCGGTTCACAAGTCCATCTGTCTATCGTCTTAATGTACTAACGCGCATCAGAACACAATCGGGACATATGCTATGCATTGTCCAGATCGATTCATCGACCTGCCTCAGCTCAACTCTCTCTCTCTCCATCATTCATTCCATCAGACACACCATTCACACAAACCGTCCATCCATGCGTGTAACATTTAGCATCCTTCTATTGTATAGAACGATTGAAAAATATACCATCTGTCCTTAAGTAACCTTCCGATTTTGCATTCTTGTACCATCGATTCCGTATTAAAGTCTCTCAATCTTGTTTGCTTGCTCGGAAACGATAATTCTACACAAAGTAAAAGTGGACGAACGAAACAAAAACTCCCATATGACTAGAACGAAAGCTTCCCAGCCGGAATCCTACTCTATCCATATGAAATAATTGGAATTGAAGACTGTCTTTACCGTCTCATAGCAGCGGCGGGGTTGATTAGAGAGTAAGTGAGGGAACAAGGGGGGAGGGGGGGGGGTGGTTTTGGAGTGGAGAGTTTCGATAATTTTGATAGGATAATGGGTTAATTATGCATGCCATTTCACAAATGCTTAAACCGTTTGCTCGTCGATTAAAATTGTTCTGATATGAAAATTCGTACTTTTCAAGTGGCCGGTCCTTCAGAGCGGGAAATAGCTCGTTCGCACACCTATCGACTGTGTAAAATATGTGCGTGGTGCGGGGGATAAGAGACAACCGGTGGGGGGGAAGCGGGTAGGAAAAGGAGTTTAGTAGGAATGTTGAGTTTCAGCAACAACAGCAGCGGTTCACCACCTGCAATGGGCCATTCGAGGAAAGGGGAAAAGCACTGTCCCAGCTTTCCGCAACGCGTTGTCCCCAACCGACACACCGATGTTGAGTTTGTGTTTGTGCGGTCATTACTGTTATCCTTTACGATGCGGGTCTCCTGTACCCAGCCGGTACGACGATGTGCGCTCTACAGATGGCTGGCATCGTAATCGGGAATGTGATTTAATTCCGTTTCACTCCAGCGGAACAGTGGCGGACCGTTGCTGAAACAGTACTTCATATTTAGTGGCTCGTCGTTCTCCACGTAGTACATCAGATAGAAGTTGCACATTTCATCCTCGTTGGTAGCACTGCAAATATACGGGTGTGTCAGTAAGCCGGTGGCTTCAAGCCGTTCCGCGCTAGCGTAATTACCCTATTCTCGTGACGCGCGTCCGATTGCTTTCCATGGTACAGCGCGCGGCCAGCCGGTCATTCTTTCGAATCGGTTCACGGTTCTCCACCGGGTAGAACATCTGTGGCGTCAGCGGGTCACGCTTGCCGAGCAACGTCCACTCGTCAGCACCGGTTTCGTTCTTCCGAATCCGATAGCCCGAAACCACCCGGCCCAAACTGTGCGTGTGCGTGCGGTACGCGAACGGATGGATAACCTTGTCCTCCGGGATGTCGCAGAGCGTTTCCATGTGTTCGGTTGCCATTGGTGGAATGATGCCGGCCGTACCAAGCAGTATAACGCCGGCCTGCTTCGACAGCGGTTTCGTCGTGTAGTGGATGAATATTCCGGAGTCATCGTACGTGGTTCCGTCTGGCGTAAGCGTGTAACGAGATTAGAGAGAGAGAGAGAGAGAGAGCGGGAAGATAACCGTTATTCAAGCTTATTCTGAGGGAGGCAGCCTCCGGACAACAACATCAACCACCACCGACTGGGAGTAGATTAAAATGGATGTAAATTAATGGAGCTCACAAACTAATTGGACGAGGGATTTATAACTCAGTGCCACACCAATTTGCAGTCCAAAGAGTTGGACGCTTTGCCGGAGTGCAACAGATTACAAGGTCAGCTTTCGTTCCCCACTAGACCACCATTCCCGGGGTTGACTGAGCAACAGATTCAGCACGACAGCTTTCGTTCGGCTTTATCGAACGGCACAGCAGCCACCACAAATTCAATTGCATTATTCACGATCGAATGATTCTGCCTGTCAGGAAGCTACATAGGAAAAGGTGTCAATACCATACCATCGTCCGGTCCGATAGAGCGACCCTGCACTACAACAAGGACTCTTGCAACGGGTTTGGCTCGTCTTAAGAAGACGAAATGTGGCAGCTTTAGTGTACAATACATCATAATTAAAGAACATAGGCACAGGAAGATCCGTAGCTTAGCATGCCGTAGACGTAGAGAATGTCGCCCCAAAGCGCCGCCTTTTACGGTCTCTGTTAGCCTTCCAATAACTGTGCGAAACACAAAGGAAGGTATCTCCTTCCCATCTACGCATCCTCCTTTCGAGGTCGTACCAAGAAACGGTCCATCCAAGTGTTCGTTGGAGCGCACCTCATGAATGATTTATCGAATCGTTTCTCCCACTTCCAAAGGCGGTACATTCCGAGCAGCTGGCGCGGATGTCGCAAGGCGGCGAATCCCTGGGAAGGATTCCTTGCACGTAGTCTCGCAACGTAGGAGCAGCAGCGTGTAGTCAAGGTCTATGTCAACATCTCCGGCACCTTGCAATGGCTTTCTGCTGCCAGTTCGATGCTGTGATTTGACGGGGGTTTAAATTTACATTCGGATTTCGCTTACTTTGTAGCCTAACCGGGGGGTTTAGTGTTTCAGTTTTCCAGTGACCACATTAAATGGACTACACACACAAACGCGAGTGGTAGCGGTGGTCCAGTGGCCGAGACGACCAGTCTTCACACGGCAGGACCGGGGCTCAAATCCTTTCTGGGTCGTTCCCCCATAGTTGAGCACTGACTGTCAAGCTATGCGATATCAATACGTCTAGTAAGCCAGTAATGGCAGGCATGGCCCAAAGGGGAGGTCGTTGGGCCAAGAAAGAAGAAGAAGAAGAAGACACACGCACATTCCTCTCCTGCAGGCTGCGCATAGCTATTACGAAAGCTCGAGGCTGCTTGGCGTTTGCAATCGTTTTGCGACAAAAAGGTGTCAATAGCGGACCAACTCTTCCGTCCTTAATCCGTCTCCGGTAGCCTGTTTTTCAAACGACACGAGCAGACCCACCGGCGGCAGATTATCAAATGGTTCGAGGAAACGACACAACAAAACCCACAGCCCGCTGGTTTCTGGTTACACTAAGCAAACGGCAACCGGGCATGGCTCGTGGCACTATTTAAGACAACAACATG
This sequence comes from Anopheles stephensi, assembly GCF_013141755.1. Lineage (NCBI taxonomy): Eukaryota > Metazoa > Arthropoda > Insecta > Diptera > Culicidae > Anopheles > Anopheles stephensi. The sequence goes on from NC_050203.1 coordinate 2,638,243, forward strand.
GGACAGCATCATGCTGCTGCTGTTGGCCTTTTCATCATTTCATCCGCTGCTAGAGTGCCACCGTCACTAAAAGCTTAGCGTTTCACCCATTACTCGTTACTCGTTGATAGCTTCCCGTAACGATGCACCACTTTGACGGAGGTGAAGATTTTAAGAAATGTTTAACAACGTTCCGTTCCAATAATATCCAAATCACGTCGCTCGTTTACTCCTGAAAGAACGCTTCTAGAATCTCTGCTGCCGAAGGAGATGTGGGAAGTAGTAATCGTCACGAATATCCTCAATACTTCTTGACGACACAATAGAGGCTTCTCGGGTTTGTCGGGAAGGCTTGCATTCACATTTTTCGTTCGTTGCGTGACGTGTCGCGGCCGTATTTTTAGTGCTGGGGAGTACCGGGAAAGTAATTTTCTCGCTTTCCACAGGACGCGTCAACAGGTGTCGCATTCGTGCCGGGGGTTTGGTGGCGCAGCGATTAACACACAATCGACGCAACAGAACAGCCAGCACGTTGCTTTCCGGAGGTTCGTGAGCAGAATTCAGTAGCGAACCATCTCACGGACGATGAGTGTTGTGTGTGTGTGTGTGTGCGCGTGAAATAAAATATGAATCGTTGAAAGTACCGAAAGCCCGACCCAGTTCCTTCCGACCGGATGGGAAATTGTTTCTTCTTTTCCGGTTGGAATTTTTGAACACGATTCCCGGAATGGTCGCAAACGGCTAAACGATTAATTTCTTCCCCGACAGCGTACTACTTGTCCCCCGGGGGGGCCAGCAAAGGCAAAGAGTTATGGTGACCACCCTGCAGAATGACAAAACTTTCCAACCTACCAATTTGTAACCCGCGGCATAAATGCGTACAACTTTCCAGCGAACGCCAAACAGCATATAAAAAGGCAGGATGATAAACCTCCTTCACCGCAGAGCTCGTAACCGGTAACCATCATCAGCATGCAGTCTGTTGTGGGGCTCCGGAAGCTTTTTGCCCAACCCTCCAGGAAAAGCTCCAAAAACATTCGAGAAGATTGGTTGTTTTCATTTTTCGAGGATTGCGCTATGTCCGTGCTTGTCCTCACTGGTACGTGTTACGGTGCCGGTACCTTTCGGGACTCTGTTGGTTGGTTGGTTAGCTGTCTGCTACGTTTTAGGGTACAGTTCGGGAAGCGAGCAGCGTGGGTTGTGCGCGATGGCATTTATCTCGGAATTACCTGCCACCTACACACACACACACGCGCATTATGCTGCACTCCTCGCAACGATAACGAGGACTCGCTTCACCAGTCCTCCGCAACACAGCAGGAAGAAGATCGTTCCAAGCAAGTCCCAAAACAACAGCCGTAAAAAAGCAGAGAAGGACATATAGTTAGCTGCTCTGTGGAGCTAAACCCACCAACTCAATTAACTTTGTCCACCACCCACTCCCCCCCCCCCCACCTCCCCTATCTCCCTTTCCTACGGACACACAAGTGGAAAAGTGGATCCCAGCGGAGAGTCATAAAATTTTGATTCATTCCTAACCGCAAGACCGCGAGACAGGCGACGTGGCGGCGGATAGCATCCCGACCGGTGGCAAATATATGTGGGTGGTTTGCAAATGAATTTTCCAACATCACCCCCGAACAATATCCGCGCGACCTTTCCGCCAAAGTTTTCTTAGCATGGGGTTCTGCAGGTTGTCTGCGGGTTTGTTACCGTAAAAGTTTAGTGTAACCCTTGTACCTGTGTAACCCTTGCGAACGTACGTGTTTGCCGAAATTATGTCTTCAACGCCCTTCTCTTTACGGAGCCTGATTTACATACGCGACCGCACATCAACGCAACGCTGCTATTACCTTTGAACTTATCGATATGGGCGTAGTGGACCTGCAGCACGATGTACTGGATCGGCGAGTCCTTGCCGACCTTAAATCCAACGCCTTCCGGCAGCTCCAGCTTCGGTGCGTCACGGGCCCACGCGTAGATAATCTGCGACGAGGCACCACTGCCACAGGGACTGCCACTTTCCTCGCTGCCTCCCGCCATCTCTCCACAGTTCCTGGTGGCGGGGGAGAAAAGCAACGAACAACGGTGTTAAAAACTGGCACTCTATCATTTTCGGATGGCACAGGAAAAAAAAAACTTACCATACGGCCGATTCGGAACCGGGCTGGCCGCAGCCATACAGCAGCATATGGTGGGCGGTGGCCATCGTGGCGTTCGGTTCGAAGCCCACTGTCCACAAGCGAAGAACAAAACCGGCGACAAAAACCCACGAACGAAACATTAATATAGATAATCGGAGCGAGTTTCGAGCGGCATTCATCCACAAACCGGGAGGCAAACTTACCGATATAGTAGCTCTTCGTGTAGTCCACCTTGACCGGTGTGCAGAGGTAGAGTTCGGGCTGGAAAAGCAAACAGAACCAAAGGGCAAAAGGAAAGAGAGAGAGGCATTAGTACATCGGTCAAATACACAGCAACTTGTGGTGAAGTTGTTTACGGGCTCGCCGGAAAAGTTGGGATTGATTCGTTGAGTGTATCATTAGTAAAATAAGCGATGGCTTGGTCGTTGTTTCCAAATTACGTAGGCAGCAGCAATCGTTCTGCCACGGTCAGAGGACTTTCGTTAACGTGTGCCTCATTACCAGCCACGAATCTTTTTTTCCACCAACAGTGTTCCGGGTACTCCGGATGTTGACGGTGTGAATAATTTAGTATCTGGCGGTTTACCGTAGGCACACGTCACACACACACGCCCAGCAGCACCCCGCAAGCATCTCGATATGGCTAATTGTCAGTTGTTTGAAGCGTCAATTGAAAATCGATGTCAATACCTCTTCAATAGCATCAATGCAAAATGGCTGGTTTCGCTGATAATTAACAGTCGCTCAATTGGTTCAATTGATGCACAACACATGCACGACCACACAAGCAATTAGCTTTTGCCGAGCGCGCTTAGCGCCTATTAAAGCAGCTCCATTAGAACATTGTGAGAAAGCATTCCTTAACCGTAGTTCCTCAAAAATGTTGTTTACTCTCCATTTTTGGCTAACCTCCACGAGCTAACGACCTCGAAACGATTAAAACATCATAAAAAAGCATCCATCTCGTCATCTCCAGCTGCCAAAGCTTATTACTTCGCTTCTGGATCCATTCCGTGGCGATGGATGCTTTTAATCAAATGAACTCTCTCGCTCGTTCGCTCAGATCTCTGCCGTCCTGGCTCCTGTTGCTCCTACAAAGATAATCTTCCAGCGCATCCCGGCACCCGGCACCGTGGCAATGTGCGCTGGGGGAAAACCTAAATTGAATTCACATTCACTGCCACTCACTGGGGAAAGCGAGCACGAGAAAATGGCAGACGATTGACGTTCGTTCGTCGACGTAAATTGAAAGTAACAACACAGGAGGCGGAGCGACGACGGACCCGCCAGAGCTTCGAGAACGTTCCCGGTGGAAATTTTACACGATCCGAGGATCCGTTTTGTTGACTCCGATCCCTTACCGCACTCTGGTTGCGCGCTTGCTTCTGTTTCCATTATCCTCGGGACAGAATGGACAGAACCGAGGAAAATAAATCTCTCTCCACTTGGTTTCCTGGTGCTGGCTGCGGAGGACACACCAGAGAACGGAGGATGCATTCGAAGCTAACGATCTCACATTATTCCAGTGCCGCACTGCTTCGCTGTGGTAATCTGTATCTCTGCCGGCTTTCGTGCGTTTATTCGAGGTCATACTGGAGGTCAAGCTGTGATTACCACCACCATTCGGGAGGGGGTAGGTTAATGGGGATAACCGGATACCATAATTTTGCATAGTGCTGCCCTGTCCACTGCATCCACTCATGCAGGGTCTCGTCCTCGTCCTATTTTCGTCCAGAGAGAGAGAGATACTTGTTGATCCCTAGTCCTTTCTTCGGAAAAAAGCACGAAAGGACATCCAATTTGCGAACCAAAAATGCGTCTGTGTGTGTGAGAGAGAGAGAAAGAGAGCATGTCCATCTGAGGAAATAACGACCTGGAACGGCATCAATTTGTGTACCATATGTGATTGGACCACCGATCGAAGTGAATGGAAACCATATTTCCCAGCCCATTCCAAACCCCGAAAGGAGAATGCTTTGGTTCGGTGCGTCGACATAACGTCCTACGCATCGACGAGGTCCGTTTTGCTGCTGTGCCGTAACAGTGGCACGGTCGAAGGATTTGGTTTGATTAGTGTGTTAAGGCGGTTTAAATTCGAAATGTCATTACGCCCGGTACATGCTAAGGATGGGATGGGGGTTGGAAAATTGGATAGAAAAGGTCATCCTCCTCCCGGCCTGACCACAACGAGCGGTACAAGCTATTGGCTATGGCAAAAACAAAGATTTTCCCCATCAGATATGGGGGCAGAAACAAGCTTCCGTACGCTAGTTAAATTATTCATTTCAACACCTTCCCGACGTGATTACGGACGATGGATAAATGAATTGCACTCAACCCCCGGCACCGAGAAGAAGCTTCATACAGACTTCCGCCCACGAGGACGTGCGGGCAATCGAAACAAGCGCCTGGCAGTCCAAACAAGCTACAACACAGTTGGACGGTTTTCCAGTCTACTTTTTTCCCCGGTGTAACTTTGGCAAGCTACCGCACTCGCTCGCTCGCTCGCTGCGTGGCTCCATTTTATGACCGTGATTGGGAAAATACCAAGCCGGCAACGAGCAAGGCAAGCAAGAGTCGTTTCACTAATTTCCATAATTAGCGTTATCTGCCCACGGAAAATTAAGCGCAAGCGAAAAAACAACCCAGACAAGCGCCGGTAAAGCTAGTTTAAAAGAGCGATAACGGTAATGGGAGAAAAAGTTGCCCTCAAGCTCAATGTTTTACAACTACGATAAGGTTTTCTTTTCCTGACACATCAATTTTGGAGATTCCTAAAATGAGGAATCTTCTTCGCGAATGATTTCTCGAAATATTTAATCTCATTGTGGAATTCCTTAAGGAGATCTTGGAATGCGCCAGAATACGAAATGCTACATGAGCATCGCCCAGTACAGTTCATTGTGGGGAGTGGGGGGGGGGGGGGGGGGTCCGCGTGCTCCGGTAGTGAATAAACCCTCGTCAATCGAAATACCACGAAATTGTGTTGTATTTCACCAGGCACAACATTCTATTAACGTTTGCGAAAAAACCGTTTTCCCAAGAGCAGCTTGAATTCCGCCACTGGAAATATCTCAACCTCAAGATCAGGCGAATCAATGACTTTTGGGCGCGAACCTTCTTCCTGTTCGAAGAAGAAGTTTCTCCGACACATCCCGGGCAGCCCAAACGCGACGAGCGGATTAAATAACCTTCCCGAGCATGGGATGGGAGCCACCGCTGCAGGATTTGAGCCCTACCGAACCCAACCAAAGTTGGCAGGAAAAATAGAATTCCTGGACGGACCTGGACCTGGAAGACCTCGGCCCATCGTCAGGTGTTTTCCCGTATCGCTTGGCTTGGTGTTTGCTTGTGTTGCTCTTCTCCGAAAAGGTAGCCCCCGGCACGTGTGCAACAAGCTTCATCATATCACGTACACCAGAGAGTGCGGCTGGCTTTGTTTTTCAATCGCTCCATCATATCGGTCCTTGAGCGGTCGTCTTGTGTAGCCACAAAAACGCCAAACATCCACACCAACCAATCCACAACTCTCCCTTACCGGTCTAAAATTAGCCAAACCTCCATTAGTCCTCCGGATCGGGTACGGTGGTGTAAGGATTGCTCGCCGGTCCCACTGAACCGACCCGATAACTTATGCTGAAACAAACCAGAAAGCGACGCTGGTCTCTCTCTCTCTCTCTCTCTCTCTCTCTCTCTCTCTCTCTCTCTCTCTCTCTCGCCCAGGATGCTTTATCCTTTCACCCTGATGATCTTCCACGCCAGGGGAAGCGATCCAAAAATAGCACCACCACCTACACGCATTGATTCATCGAAAGATGGAAAACAGTGCGTGGGCCAAAGTGTGTTCCTTTCAAAACTTCCTGCTCCCGGGGCCTGGATTTCACACAGCCGTAATGCGACGCAGAAGTGAAAAACATCGCTCAAGTACAAGACACTCGAAGGGCTTTTTACAGCAGCATTAAAAGCACACTTTTTCACCCCGTGGTCGTGGTTGGGGGAACCAGTGATAGATTTTGACAGGGCAGTGCTGGTCTTAATGTCAACGCTTTCTGTCTTGCTTGGCTTGCCGTCTCGTACCGATCCGATCGGAAGCATCATCATCTCATCCGGCCGGCGCCGCTGTGCACGGCGGTTGTCAAATTGATGGATTGATGGGGCCCCCCCTCCTGTTCCTTCATGTTGGCGTGTGGTACGACGATGTTATGTTGCGTCTGGGGGGGGGGGGGGGGGGATTTGGGAATCATTTCTTTTCGTTCGACGGATAGCACACATAAGCATACAATTAGGCGTGTGATTGTGGCAAATGTGGCACGTTCATAAATTAAGGAGCATTAGGAGGGTCGAGTGACGGTATTTTTCCTTATTGTCCTTAGTACTTAGTACTCAACTCATCTTCCGACCTGCAGCTTGATAAAAGGAGAATTTTGTGTTGCATACATTTGGGCGCTCTACCCCCCTTAAGAGCTAACAAATTGCGGGTACAAAACGTGGAACCTGTCTAACAAAACGGCTAATGTTATATGTACCACACGTGTCAAAATTGCCTTTCCACGATCTTGTTAACACACAAACACCATCGCACCCCTCCCCGTGGTCTGATCTTATTCGCACCGGCTGCTTTCCCAGCGTGATGCCCACCTTCACATCAGACGCAATTGTTGAAAAATAGACACGGATACGGATTTCCCAGAATTTGTTAGCGTAATATGCTTTTACACATCCTGCTGGCATTACTTTCTTTTGCGCCAATGGGGCAAAAAAAAGTGCACAGCGCGATACCGAAATTCTCTCATTATCATCACAGCCACACACAGACACAATTCCCATTGCTGTGAATAATTTAACAGCCTCCTTTACGATTTTCGGGAACGCTTCCCTCAACGCGAGGATAACTTTTGATTGTGTAAAAGTATTCATCACCAACCGTCGCGCTTATCTGTAGCCCATTCTTCGTGGTAGGGCAGGAACACCAGACCCGCAGATTTGCTAAACTTTTCCAATAAATATAAATCATAATTAGCAAAGTGTTTTTCGGTCGGTGCGCTGTGTGCTGGCAGGAACAGCAAAAACACGTCATTCGGATCGACAAAATCCAGAAGCAACCAATTTTCCATCTACAAACTTAATCTTCCCAACCCCAACCATCGCTTGACGATCCCCTTGGCCCTGGGGTGTCTGCAACAACAGGGTTAAATTAGTGCCACGCAATTATGATGCTGTGAAAAAGGGCCGCATCTTGGGACGGGTTCTGACGAAGAAAAAGGTATTAAAATATTGATTTTGATAAGACCTAAACAAATACGTGACCGTTCATAGCGAGACCAAACCAACACACACACACACACTTTATGAGCAATGAAGTATTTGTTTGTCCTGTTGATTATCCCACTGCAAGGATTCGATCCCGTCGCTTCTCGAACTCTAGCAGTCCTCCGCCGTGGGGATCAATAATCAATAACACCGTTGCTGCTTTAAGGAGCTGCTTTTTCCCGACCAAAATCAAGCCAATATTCGGGGCAATATGGACACATTACTCTGGGCTGCTTCTTTCGAACCATTTTCACCACCAATTGCTTCCAGTTCACCACCTCACCCGTCACTATGAATGGTATGAATCACCCCGAACCCATTGCGCTGTGGTTTGCTTACGTGCGTAACCGGCAGGAGGACCTCAGCGAGGAGTATGCCGGCTTGTTTCTAAAAACGAATAAAAAAACAGTCCACTCTCGTACGTACGCACCATCGTTCGCTCTCACTCTGTTGCTGACGTCATAGCGCGCCGGATGATGTACGATGGCGTTGTGTCCTAAAACTCCAAAGTCCAAGGACTCGGCACTGAAGCATAAGGAGCAGCAGCAGTAGCAGCAGCAGCTGGTGCCGTAAAATCCAAGCAGCAATCAAAACGACCCAAGCTCTGGCTGGGAGCCAAAACCTGAGCGCCCGGGTGTGCGCGTTCACGTGCGTTTTACTAATTGAGGAGAAGAAGATGGTGACGGGGAGGGAGGGGGGGGGAGGGTGGTGGATTCCATTGTTTGCCGACCGAAGCATAAAAGGACGAAAATGTGTATGAGTTCCGGTGTTTCCGGTGGGTGGTTTTGAGTGTACTTTTGCCCGCTTATGGGTTCATTCATACCACTTAAACGTTTGCGTGTTTGGTATCGAATTGATACACAAATACTTAGCAAAAGAAATGTGCTTATTTTACTAATAAGTACGTGAGCTTTTACCTTTTTTTTCTAAAGCTTTTTAGACCATCAAAATCACACACACACCGGTTCGACATTTCATAAACCCAGCTAAAAATTTTCCATCCAACTTCGCATTTGTCCAAACTACAAGGGAAGCATCATAATTGAGGGGCAAAACAAAACAAAAAAACACGTAATGGAAAAGCTTTCCCACAGCACTCCCACATTTGCACCCACTCTGCACAGCGCGAACATGCGTCAAAAGCAAGCGCACCCACGGTTGTTGCCATTCCGAGCGAAAAAGTTTGCATCAAACTGGGTGGGTGGGTGGATGAAGCGTCTAAAAATAGAGTCCAACAATTTAAATTTCATCCACCCCGATTTTCCCGACAACAACCAGCCACAGTCGAGCGATAGTTCCCCGAATTTTTGCATTGTTTGGTCAGTGTTAAGTGCACCATCCTTCCTTTGGCAGACTAGATAAAAGGAATTGCAGCGGTGCAAAAAAGCATTAAAACGCAAATTGCTCATGATTGTAATTATAAAAGCTTGTTCACCGTTTCAACTAAAATAGTTAGCGATAAAGGACAAAGGAGAAAGGACTGCTAGCGATTGATTGAAGCAACGGCAAATCCGCCCATCGATCGTTCCTCGTGTATCCGCCTAATTATGCTTACGAACGAACGGAACGCCCAAATGGAAGCATGCATTTGACAGACAGGTTTTTTTTATATCGTAAGTGAGTTCGTAAAAGCTCTCGCTTTTAGTATGGACAAGCAAGAACACGGGAAAGCGTACAGAACAGAACTTCCACCAACGAGGTCTTCTGCTCTGCATCCTGCACTCTGTCTCTCTCTCTCTCTCTCTCTCTCTCTCTCTCTCTGTTTGTGATGTAAAAGTCGTGCCCAACTTGTTGCCTTACTTTTTAGCGAACACAAACATTCTTCAGCTCATTTTCTTGAGCAACGGGAAGCTTAAATACGACGGGCAGCAGGAGTAGACGGGAGTATGGGAGGGCAAAGAGCGGACTTAATAAAATTATACCAACAAAGTTTTTCTTCCATAAAGGAAATTTTAAAAGAGGTAGACTCTCCATCACCCGATCTCGCTCCTCTCTCATCCATTCATTTTTTAGTCACACATTTCTGTGACCTTATCAAGATGTAACCTGGCGGGCTAATAATGTTAATGTTTATTCTATTGATCGAGCTCGAAAGAATGGGCGAAGATAATGGGGCCACCAGCGTACCTCCGCGTGTTGCCCTGTCTGCGTGTGGCAAGGGAAATCGAAAAACCATTACATTCAATTAAACAAGCAAAAGCAAACTTTAACTGATTGAGGTTAGCAAGCGGCCCCTAATTGATTGGTTCTGAATAGACAGCAGCCAACAGATAGCGAAATGGAGACTGTACAGACGACTCGCTCATACGGCTTAATTAAATCACGCTCAGAAACACCTTAAGAAATGCTTGTTGGACGCTCTTTCTCAGATGTCGATTGAGTGCCATTTTCCAACTTTGTTCTCCAGAAGTAAAACATTCGAGGGAGTTGACATTGAACTACTCCAGATACGCTGGTGGTGGACATTTAACACCTCGTTCCTAATTGCACAGTCTTAAGGCTAGCCGGATGTTTGAGCAGAGAGCTGATACATCAATTCCGAACGTGCTCCTCTTGCTGAAGGAGTCGATCGATCGCCCGGCCCTTAAACTCTACCAAACGAGACATGTAACTAGTCCATCTTACGGTGGTTTTTGTTATGTAGTGTCACGTACTTCCCTAATGCGTGCTTCGGCCCTTTTCAGCGGAAGAAAAGCATCGTTGAAAGCCCCTGAGCACTACGAGGAAATGATAATCATCTGTGCAAACAACACTGGGTCGGCTTGACCGGTTGTTGTCACTCGAGCTCGAGACACGGGATGAAGAAGGTTCTGATTTTGTATGTTTCTTCGGTACAAACACTCACACACACAGAAACAACAAACGGCATTCTCGGTGGCTTCCATTCCACCGGAACGGAACGGGTTCTGTTGAGGTAATCGGTGCAACTCCGACAAGACTTGCACGAAAACGGGTTTGTGGTCGGTACGGGAAAGTTGACCACTGTTCTGTCTTGTCCGAAGTGCATTGGAAAGTTTGCAGAAATTTGCCCAGAAAGGGGTGTTCAACGGTCGGGAGCGATTAAGAATTTATGTCGGATCTTGGGGACTAATTTAAAATTATTTTTTACATCCATACGACGAAAAGAAGACTCTAGTATTATCTTTATAAATTGATAGCTTCATAATAAATCACTGTTTCGGGATTTGAGAGATAACAGCATTGTCGCAGGCGTCATTATCAGTGATCTTTTTCTGTTTACAGTTTTAACTCCAAAAAAGTGCGTTACTTCACCCAAGGTGATCTAGCGATGTTGTAATAACTCCACACCCTGCTCCGTGGTCTCGTTGCCCGAAGTGAAGGGCGATCGATCAAAGTTCTAGATTAGCGCAACATCGCCCGTACATGCCACGTGTGTACGTGAGTCTAAACAGGGGATTTTTCGCTTACTTTCGAGCCACGACCGCACACTACAGCGCATTTGTTTCGGCGCTTGTGGCTTGTTTATACAGCTGTTCCTTAGGCAAACATAATTCGCTTTCGAATCGATTCTGATAAGAAGGTTTCGAGTGCTGGAGCTCGATGATGAGTTAGGTTTCGTTATCAAAGTAGAATTACAAACAGGAAGCTTTATATTAATATTGCCTAATCGTTATTAGATAAAATCAAAATGAAATCGATCTAGACAAATATTTGCATAAAGAAGGCTATTAATGCTATGAAAGTAACCTTTCATACGGTACTGTTTAAAATAGCGGCATTATCAAACTCTCTCCCCAGTTGTGCATGACCCTGAGAAACAAGCAGCAACCTCAAGTGAAATTGCGCGTAGGTCGCCGCATCTTATCATCGTCGCTTCCTTTCGCTACCATATGGCGAGAGTGCGTCACCTTCCAGAACAATTTTCTCTAGCTGCCTGTAGCTGCTAAACGGTTAAAGTCTTCCCCACTTTGGGGGAAACAATTCCCCAAACAATCTCTTCCGACTGTGGACTTTGTTTTCCCATTTGTTCCTTTTCCAACGCGTCCTTTGATCCTGGGACTCTTCCGTCTAAAAACAGTCTTCTAAAGAAATTAGTGCAGCCTACTAGGATGGGTCTCGCTCCTTTCGTTCTGTGTTTCTTACCTTGTACGGGACGACCTTCGGCATCAGGAACGGGAACTTGCCGACCGGATAGCTCCCACCACCCTCGGGCAGCCCACAGACCGAGGGCGGCAATGCAAGGGCCACCAAAAGCGCCGAAACCGCTACCAACCACCAACACATTGACGAATACTGTAGACGTGTGCAGCTTTTGGTGCTGTTTCTGCTGTTGCTTTTACTGCTGGCGTTGAGGATGGTTTCGCTACCGTCGGATGCTGCTGCCGATGCTGCCATATGGAACCGACCGAACCGTAACGCTTGTGGACAATGCATTGTTTCACCTGCTTTTTTACACTTCTACACACACACCACACCACTAGCAGCACTGCTGTTGCACATTAAAAAACGACCACACGATGATGCTGCTGTTTGACCTATCTGCTGGAAGATGGGGAATGGGAATGCAGATTGGGGTGAGAAAAGGGTGATTACACGCACATGCAACACACTCCACGTGTTTGGTCACTTTGTTTTGCTAAGGGGTGAAATCCACACACTGTTGTACCTCTAAAGCTAGGTCACTGTGAAGTAACCTTGAAGAGGCGAGGCGTTAAAAAAAGCATCCATTATCAGTTCAGACGCGTAATGGGCAATTTTAACACGCTATTCTGAAAGAGCTATTTGTGATGTAAATGTTAAACCCTAAAATAACCCAAACGAGTACGTTTGTTGTACGATGGAACTTTCGCTTCAGGCCGGTGGAAAAAGCAGGAAAGAAAATGAGCCCGTCCTTTTCTAGTTGGGTTTTTTGTTTTCATGGAGCATCATTGTTGCGTGGCGCATGGGGAAAAGAATGGAAATTTAGAAGCCACCATCGAAAAATTGCTCCAAACCGTGGAAAATATCTGGTTGGGAGGGCGCGCTTTTCCACCGTATGGTACGGTTAAAAGCTCCGTTTGCTTGTGTGCGTATTGCTGTGCGAGATCTCCTACTACAGCTTCCCATACTGTCTGCTAAGTGTTCGTACTAATTCGATGCTAGTTTGCAGGAAGTAAACAATCAGCCTTCGCATGTACTGTTCGCTATGCTTTAGGACGCACTGTTGAACAAATACACAATATATCCACGATCTGTTGATACTTTTTCACTAATCTTGCCAGATTGTCGTAGGCGCATTCACTTTGATTAACAGAACCATCTTAAGCAAAACATACGCTGGCACTACGTCTTCGCAGGAAATCACCTTGGACGGGTTCGCTGCCACTTCACAGCACTTGGAAACTTGATTGATTCATCACGCCACGCGTATGTTCGCGTCCTTCTTCTCAAATAATCTTTATCATCGACACTTTCTATATAAACCACTTGTCTTACCGTCAACAATCAAAGCCTACTTTGGTGTGCAAGGTAGGGAACAGCACACAACGCACAGAAAACGCCAGTCCCGCAAACACGACCGTTCCGTACGGAGAAAGGCAACATACAAAAGAAGCTCTCGGTATTTCTGCTCTTTCGCGAAACAGGTGGCAGCTTTCGGTCTTGTGGAGCTGTCACAAACTTAAGCACCGTTTCCATGGAACACATTGTTGCTCCGGGAAAAGCTTCGGCAGAGCTTTGATGTGGTAAACGGTGGTGCAATAGATCGTACGCTGTTAACAACAATATGCTGTACTTTTTTATGTTTTAAGTAATACAAAACAGTAAATAAAAAAATGATGACCGTCCCGTTTTAAAATTGAAAGGATGAATATGGGCCTAAAGAAGAAAAAAAACATCGCACGTATGGATAATAAAACATCGCAGATGGATTGGGATTGGGACGCTGCATGGGATTTCGAACATTTTAAGCGCTCGTTGGATAAGGATTTTTGGGGAACTACGCAACACATATGTACCTCATTTTCCAACCATCCAGCACAGAATTACCCGTAGTTGAATGGCATGCACCGTTTATTACCAATTTAAAAAATGAGCTTCCCTTCTACCACGGGAACCTTTCGACCGCTCTTTGTGGAGAGATGGAAATCTAATAATTTGTATCACCTGTACTCCAAATCCTTTTCACCCCCGATTACATACAATTCATACATGCGAAAACTAAAGAAACTAACACAGATAGGCAACAAGAAGAGAACACACATTCACTCGCGTAAATACAACGTAGTTGGGATCCGATCGTGGAGACTCTCCTTGTTGAAGGCAAACACTGGGCAGTTCTCTAAAGCAGCCATCATCCGCCGTGGGAGCTTCTGCTACTCTTTGCCACGATAGCCTAGCACCGCATTGTAGACATGGTTTAGCTTCTGCAGAAACATCTCCTTCACGAAATGTGCATTCCGGCTGTTGATAAACCCGACGGTCAGCAGCAGCCCGACGTATCCTCCGATCAGCACGAAACCTTTGTTGTTGGCGATCCACTGAATGAATCGACTCGGTGGATGGCGCATCTGGTACGAGGGCTGTCTGGCCGGTAGGGCATACAAGGCGTCGGCAGTCGACTGTGGTCCACCCGGTACGGCAGTGGTGTTGTTATCTTTGGTGGTTCCGTACAGTAGCAAATAGCGTACTTGCACCAGTTCGTTGTTTTTAACTAGAATGTAACGTTCCGGGATGCTTCCGTTGCCGGTCAGCGAGGCAGTCATGATTGATGGACCGTCGGAAGCGCCTGTCGCTGGTATCCGTCCATCGTCAGGCGATGTTGATGTTTCTTCTAAAAGCGAGAACAAATTCATATCAATATGGAACTCCATAGGAGCTAGGATGTGGTATTACCTTGGCTTTTAACATAATTCGGATTGTCGACGTATTCACACAGTGCAATGCAGGCCAGATGTGTCCCCAGGGAGGATTTGTTCCAACCGGACCCGTTTGGAGAGAACATTTGGCTCACCTGCAATTCCGCGGACAGATAGATGCCCTCGCCGAACAGGGACACCTTGTTGAGGTGCTGCTGCAAGCCGTAGTGCAGTATGGAGTGGAAGTTGAACAGTCTACTGCCATGAAATGCGTGTCGCGTTCGGAATTCTTTCGCATGGTCCTGAAATGCTCGCTCGCTGGAATTGTTTTCCCGGTACAGCACCTCGAAGATATGGTTGGGCATGGCATATTTCGCGTAGCAAGGACATTTGCTGAGCACTTCTTCGTGCTGAGCTTTCGGTATGGTTCGCAGTGCAGGCCGGGCCTGCCGACAGAGGATCCAGTGCAACAGTCCAACCGTTGGTTCGTCGAGCGTGTTGAGCCCTGCTGGAAGATCCGCTACCGATGGAACAGTGTCAAGCACTTGACACTGACGTGGTGTTAATGGGGTGGTCCGAAAAGACAAGAACTTTGTATCAGATAAGCCCGTTCGATTACGTGTATTGTGGATACTCATACACGTACACACGCGCAACCACTTACCAGCTGATCAATGCATTTCTCATTGTTTCGGAGGAAATCGGGCGGAAATGGCTGTAGACAGGAGTCGTACCGGAAGGACCGGGCAGCCGAAACGAACAGCGAAAGCCGTACGTCGGCTGCCGCCGGGTCGTGTATGATCGTTTTCAGCACCAACAACCGTTTGGCTTCGATCGACAACGGAGGTAGCTCCATCGTGCTGCTCTCTGTATATCACGAAAACTAAACTAAATGCGAACGTAAAATGCACTGATTCCAACTTTGCGCGATCAACATAAAGTACGCATCGGAGAAACGTAAAGGGCAACAAAAACCTAATCACATCGACGCAAACCAAGAAACGACATTCGTTTTAATAACAGCTGCAAAAAGTAAACAGCCGAAGTGTAAACAGGCGTGAAACGTCAATGCACTGCTTGGTTTGTGTTTAGAGTCGTTCTTTGAAAGGTTGGGAATTTAATCCATTCCGAAGGGGGAGTGAAATGAAAGTTTTTCTCTGAAAAATGGAATGGAACTTTGTAAAAGATGTTTTAAAAATTGAAAATCCTAGTTCTAGCCGTTCAGTACCTCAGAAAAGAACACACGTGTGGATCTTTTACCTTGAAGTCACGTGTAGACAGGCATTAGCTTGCGAACCCTTCGTTTGACAGTTCCAGCCAATCAAAACAAAGTAGCTTTTGTTTGGATGATAGCACATATTTTGCTGGAAAGAAAATACCATTCTCCGGCTTTTGGGTGAAACGAATCAACCACGCAATCACTTAAAATTTACGGTAGAAAAAGCAACTGAAAAGATGCAGTCATCAGATTACTTTGGCATGGAGATGCTGTGGAAGTTGGAGCAGAATAATGTAAACACCAAATCCGATCTGATGGTGCTGTTCGTGCACTGGTACCTGATGAGGAACGGATTTCGCAACGTTGGTGTTGGTGACGATGTGTGTACCGAAGGTTTCTGGATCGTTCATTTTGCATATATGACTCATTCATTGCTCTTTTTCTTTTCCTCGCTATCCTACAGAAAACGCTCGATAACATTGCTGAACAGAGCGAACTGTTGCCGGAAGGCTGGAACGCAAATAATGCGTCGTACGCACTGCGCTACACGATCAACAATGAGCTGTACAACCTGCACGGAACTCTTTCGAACGGCACGATGATTATCAATCTGCTGCATGCAAAGAGTCTACAGGTTTCGAACGTTGTCTTCAATTTGGACGCGACCGTTCAATCGATCCGGGGCAGCAAAATTATGGATCTAATTGTCAAAGTCGATGAACAAATTGCTCGACTGGATAGCGAACTGGTGAAGCCAATTCACAGTGGACCATCGAAAAGCTCCGGCACACAGACTGCGGCACCACTAGCGCAAAGCGGTATTGCTGATGGTGGCAGTACGCGGCGGGTTGATCAGGGCCGAATACCCATTCCACCGTATGGTCACGCGGATCGTGATCCGTTGGGAGTTCTTGGTGGTGGTATGCTGATGGATCCGCTACGTCCCAGAATGTATGGCTTTACTTCAGGCTTTTGCTAGTTTCACATACTTATTGCGATGCTTGCTAACTTCTTTACAGGCCCAACTCTGGTTTCTTTGTGCCACGACCGCGTATCGATCCGATGGGACCAGTCAATCGGATCAATCAGTTCCCAAATCCGGATCATCTTCCTCCGCCAGGGTACGATGATATGTTCATGTAAGACAAAGCGGTTTTCTATTCATGTATGTCTGATCAATGCTACTAAATATACTCTTCGTTTGATGGTCTAAATATACCCAGAGGCAAATAGAAGTTTACAATTTATGGTTTTAATTATCGCTAACCGGGTCATACGTTAGGGTGTGTAGCGAAATATAAGGAGAAAAAAATGCTGCCGGCTTTTTACAATACAATCATATCACTGTTGGTGCCATCCAGCCAGAACAACTGTTCCAGCTGCTCCACCGTCACGTCCTTCGAAAGCCACCTTCCACTACGATCGCCCTGGATGGTTTCGTGAATCGTTGCCTCGATCGTCTCGAGCATGATGAACCGATGCACAAACGTTGGCCGTGTCTGGCCAATGCGATGCACACGCCCAATCGCTTGCATTTCCTCGCCCGGGTTTAAAATCGGCTCGACCAAAAACACGTGCGTAGCTTCCGTTAGGTTCAACCCCTTCGAACCGAACCGCAGCGGAAGCAAGAGGCACGTAATCCCCTGCGCATAATCCTTAAACTCCTCCACACTTTTGTAGAATTTGGCCGACTTTTGGCGATACTTGATGTCGTTTTCATCCAGCGCCACACCAAGCTCGTTAAGGATCGGTTCCCAGTGGGAAAAGATGACGATCTTCACGTCCCGCTCCTCTGCCATCAGCTCGAGCACTGTTTCGACGATTTTTAGGATCTTGTTCGAGTAGCTTCCCCGTACGGTTTGCACGTTTGTGTTTTGATTCAGCGTTACGTACTGCACGCTAAAGGGAGAATGAGAAAAACCGCATCAGAAATCGACTGTCAACTGCCCATCGGGGAACATAGAACTTACTCTTTCACGTGCTGCTCCTGTCGACAGATCGCGCAGGACGTTGTATTGCCGCTCGCTCGGGCAAACTTGATCATCTTCAACGAACAAACGCTACACAGATGATGGCCACACTGCAGCACGGCATACTTTCCTTCCGGGACGATCTGGCAAATCGGACAGGGATCGATCTCCTTCCTCGCGCCGAGATGTTCCAGATACTTGAGTGTTCCTTTTAGTCTTATAAATTCACGCTCGGCAGTGGCCTTCGTGAGCTGCATTTCCGCCAGCTGATCGGGAAGCTCACAGTCGAGCAGCTGCATCGGGGTCGGTTTCCTCTTCGCACGCTGCATCTCATCGTGCTCCGCTTTGGTCAGTAGCTGTAGGCGTGACTTGCACATGGTCAACTCATCGTACGCAGCCACGGTGTAGTTAATCTCTACCCAATACTGCGAGTACTCCTTAAACTCCACCTTAATCCGCTCCAAGAACGATAGGAAATGATCACCTTCCGTGACGATCGCCTGTTCAAGTGTTTCCTGCCGTTTGGCGTACTGATGCAGCTCTACAAACACAAAAAAAAGCAAAAGAATGTTAATCTGTGGTCTGTTGTGTTACAGCTGCCAATATCGTAATTGAGCTCACGCTTTAGCACTTGTTCCTGGGGCGAAACCTGCCACAATCCTCCCGTTGCCACTTGCGTCTGTTTGATCAGAAACAGTACCGCTTCCAGCTGGTTCAGTGTGGCCTTAACCTCGCAGAGCAAGCAAAGCGGGGCAGCTGCTTGTCCCTCCGCGACCAACCGCTCCTCCGTTCGCATTCCGTTCTCATCCTCTTGGAACAGTTCCGGATCGAGATGGCAGGCAAAGGCGGTCCGCACTAGCTGCTCGATGCTCGCGCGCGTGCTCTCCGACCAGAGGTGATTTGGTTGCAGATTTTTCACAAAAAATGCCAACGATTGGAAGCCTTGCTTAAGCGCCCGTCGGCGTTCCACCATCTTGTCCATCCAGTTCACCAACCAAAGATCCATCGAGCGCCACGAGCTTACGCCCGTATTCTCCAGCAAGTTTTGCTCCCGGAACAAACGGTACTGGAACGTAACGTGACGCTGGCTGTTGCTTTCGAGGAAAGTGAACAGGCCGTGCCACCAGGCTCGATCGAGGCGTATCAAAGGTTGACCCGTTTCGGGTGCAATCAGCTCGCTCACCTTGGCAATCGCTGGCAGCAGAGCGTTCTCGATCGAGCGGACCTTGCTGGCGTACTGCTCGATGTAGCGCCATTCGAGACGGGCACAGCGTTCCTGGTAGGCGTGCACCTGTTCCGGCGTCGGTTTAACGGTTGGTTCGAGTTGCGCCTCGTACGAACGCAACAGATCGAGCAGGTTGTGTATGGCGTGTATCTGTAGCAGCGTATCGACGCTTATCGTGCCTTGGTAGTCGTCCGCCCAGCGCAAACTTGCTTGATAGAGCCGGACGGCTTGGCTGTAACTCTGCTGCAGGATGTGCACCGCTGCCATTCCGTTCAGCGAGGACACAACGGAACGGAGCTGTCCTTTACAGTCGTTCACGTTCGTCGTGACGAGATGCTCGTGCAGTTCGGCAGGTGTTAGCAGCTTCTTCGCGTGCAGTGTCGTTGCTCCGACGTGCAAAACGGACGGGATGGTGCAGTCCAATCGCAGCTTGCGGAGCGGTTCGAGCAGCAGGTTCAGCGTCTGTATGTTCATTTGCGCCATCCGCAGGGAAAGCCCAATTTTGCGTGCCTTTTCCCGAAAGGCCTGAGCGCACTGGAAATGTTCGCCTCGGTAGAAGTAGCTTTGCAGATCCGACATCCGGATGTAGTGGATGCGCTCCGTTTGCGGTGGAATGCCCAGCTGGTCGAGCACGGCATGCTTGCACGTCCTCCACATCACGCGTACCATCATCCGCAGCAGTGGGCCCGCATTACCGGCCTGAAACCGTGACGCGTACTGTGACCACACCGGGAAGTAGCTGTACGGGTCGTAATCGAGATAGTGCACCAGGCCGTGCAGGTTGTTGATCGTCTTCTCGATCGGTGTACCGGTCACCGTCCAGCGATGTACCGCTGGGAGCGCTTTTACCATCTTTGTCGCATTATTGTTCACTCGCTCGACCATTTGGGCTTCGTCGAGACACACGCGCCACCAGCGGATCATCGTGAGCGGTGTGGCCGGCACTAGGAACCGCTTCTCGTGCCGGGACGTGCGTGCGTTTTCCGCGATGAGAAAAATCTCCGGCCTGAGCACGTTGTAGTCCGTCAGCACCACATCGTACGAGGCGAGATCGGCCGGACTGATCCACTTGCCAAACGTGTCCATTACGCCGTTGTACACAAACACCCGGAAGCTGGGGTCAGACACGTGCTTGCGAATTTCACTCTCCCACTGGTGCTTTATCGAGGCGGGCGAAACGATTATAGTGGCACCGGACTCGAGCAGCGGTTCCGAGCGCCAACACTCCGGGCAGATGTACCGGCGGCGTGTGGTTCTGTTGTGATCGGGCTCGTAATGTTTGAGAACACACGTACGGTGCTGTAATCGGCCGCACTTGGTACAGGCGATCGTATTCTTCCGATGCGTTTTTATGCACAGACATTTGAGTTCGGCGCAATCGTCATCGTCCTCATCGTCCTCATCGTCATATTCCGGCGATTCCGCTCGTTCCGTTTCCATCGCAGAGTCGTTTCGCTTGTTCAGGAGCAGCAAACCAAGTATTTCTACCGTTTTTCCCATGCCCATCTCATCGGCAAGAATGCCACCGGCAGGCAGTGGGGTCGGCTTCGGTTCCTGGTCACTGAGCGTGCAGCTGTAAAGATCCATAAAAAAGTCCACCTCCGGTATGGAACGATTCCGAAGCCGGACGTATTGGGCTGGCAGTGTTTCCTGAACGGTTTCGCGATGAACCATCCAACGGATGGCTTGCTGCTGGTACGTTCTCAGCAGTGGCCGTAGGTAAGGATGCTGCACGGAAGAGTCGGCCACCGTGGATGGGTCATGGGCAACCGATCGTGCCTGACGACACGATCGTAATTGATCGTAAAACTGTTGTACCGAGATAGCTTTACCGTCGTTGTCCGGCAAGGCTGGTGAGGACATTTGCTCCAGTTCCTCCTCTACAAAGGAGCGCCGTTCAATTTCCTCGAACAGCAGGGCAATCAATCGTTGCCTTTGGTTCCTGCAGCTATAGTCGATGGGTTCGTTTGGATCAAGTATCCGTAGGAAAATGCCGAGAACAACTGCAGTGGCATCGTAAGCATCGGTTCTTTCGCGCAGTTCAAATTCTGGCACGCGACGAACATCACGGAGCATCTGTTTTAGGTTCAGTTCCGGATCGAGCTGGGTGTAAATCTGGTGCTCATGGTTGAATCGCTGCACCGATGGTGGATTCGTCGATGTCGAAGGTTCACCGCTGCTGCTGCTTGAAGGAGATACGAAGAATGGAATGTTTTCGTCCAACGGCGTGATTCTGCGTACGCCAATATCCAACAAACAGTACTCCATGGTGATAGGTGCGCTTTTTTCGGGAAAACTTACATATCCGATTGTTTTGCTCTTGCACGAGATTTGCACAAAACTGGATATGCAATCACCAGCACTGGCCGGTAAGCTTGGTTGTTTACAAGCATTTGTGCAAACTTCAAAGCGCAAGGTTGGTTCATGGAGAGGTGGTGCCATGCTGGATGTCTGTTTATAGCATCGCATCGAAGAGTTCGTTGCAGCAGGTCGAATTTGTTTGAATTTTATAGCACTTTTTGTATTGAAACGGTTAGGAAATAGAGCGGTTTTCTTGTAATTTGAAGGAATTTTCCAGCATTAGCCTTTGTAAATGGCTTCGCTAAAGAAATGGACAGTCCAAATTTCGCTAATGTCAGCGAAATCATGGAAGCTATTCAAATAATTGAACATATCGACGTATGCAACTCCTGGCTTGGTGTCGGATCATTTCATTCTAAATCCTCAATGTATTCCAAAGCACAGAAAGACTTCAAAAAAGATTAACACCGACGATAGCAATACTCCATAAAGCGTCTACTAGACCTACCCATTGCATTGACATACATTTTCTTTCGGTCATACACATGGCGAAGAACACAACCAGTAGCGATTACAAGAATAGTATTTTATTTCAAAAAATCCAGAATATTTAGAGACAAGACGTGGAAGAAGAATCTTATATTCGCTTACTTCATGCTATGGACCTTCTCTAAACGCCTTGCGCATGCGCGTGCGTGTTACTAACCATCCGATCATCCTGATCTCGTCTGCTCCCATTCTTCCGCTGCTGTCCAGTGTCAAATATGGTTGATTTTAAAATATTTTGGAATACAATTGTAACTACTGCTAGGTAGTGAAGAACCTCCATCTCCCACAAGCAACGCACAGTTGCTGCTGTCCGGATCTCTTCTACCCTCGGTTGGAAGTAGTTTGCGCTAAACGAGCCCTCTCACCAGGTGTACGTGTTGTAAATTTCTAACGCGTGTTGGCTTATCAGTTAAAAGATTAGACTTTCGTTCCAATTCCGTACGAGCTATGCGGTACGCGCGCATCAATCGCCTATCAGCTAAGTTATGATCATTCCCGTCCGAGGAATTGCATCCTATCGGAGTCCGTACATATGCTCCGACCAAGGTGCTCCAGCGTGGTTGTTGCGACGGTGTTCCCGAAAGTAGCGGCCCCGATTGATAATGAAGCCCCATTTCGTTTCCTCACATCGTGCCATTCCGTCGATAGTACTAACGTTATTCTAGTCATTTCATATAAGTAAGGTTAAGGAGCTCGGAGCGGAAGGGCAACTCTTCCGAAAGCTGCTGGGGCCCTTGGCTCAACGATACGAGCTTTATTTCATTGTCGGTAGGAATTGTTTCCTAGCCTAGTCGCTCGCCCCTGTACGTTCTGTTAGTGGACAATGTACAAGTAGAGCTGGAGTTCAGTTGTTTATAGATTGCAGTGCTCGTATATGTGCCTTCACTACAGCTAGCCGTTAAAAGAAGTTTACCACGCCATCAATCTATGTCCGAAGGCCCTCTAGTAGTATCCTGCCATGCTGCTGCTATAATATGACGCATCACTAGGGATCAGTTAAACAACTTGCTCCATCTTCTCCGTTCCGCCTCAGGCAGGCAAACGGTCTGGTCAGAATCGTACATTCGAGCGTGTTCGAGTAATGAGTATTATATCATCATTTGTTGGCGTGCATGAGTTAGTTTACAACAATTATTGGCCACTTTTTCTTATGACCGCTTTTCATGCGTTCCTTACAAACTTTCGGAAGTCGTCCTGGAATCATCCTACACTATTGGCTCTTAATTTTGACTTGTGCTTAGGGTGGCACAATCCTACACTCCCAAAGAATGAGTACAGATATAGTTCGGAATTTCACAACAAAAAGTCCAGGGAAATTCATAAAAAGATACAAAAGTATGCCAAGAAGCGTCGCCACACGCGTGGCCCACCTCTTATTAGCTCTTCTTCCGCGATTGGACGTTAAAACTTATACCGAATAGCATTTTACACACTAGCGGGAGCAACGAGATAGAGAGAGAGAAAGAAACAGGACCTAAATGTACCGAAACAACAATAATGCTCTACCCTTTTTGCAAATGAATAATCGTTTAGTTTTCCCCTTTGTTTTAATGTGTAGTGGTCATATTTACAAGAAGATATAGAGGACGATAGTACATACGATAACTACTAAGCTGAGTACCTGCTATGACTGAAAACTATACCTCCTACTGCCATGCCTGATCCTTCTTTGCTCGCTTGCCCTCGAATTCCGTGCCTCTTCTTTCCAGGGAGGGTGGCCCGTTACTTAGGTGTGGTCACTAAGATAAATGAGTGTTGAGAGTAGTGTCTCGCATCGGGAGATTAACAGTTGGCAGTGTTTGGTGAGAACCGGGAAGGGGTTTTTTTTTATCTGGTGATCAGTCAATTTGAGTAACGATCGATCGATCACGTGTTCAGTCGTCTGAGGGTATACTATTTTAAGCGATAGGTTGACAGCTGTCAGATGCAGCTTGTGGCAGTAGTTGGGTTGGGTTTGAGCGTCAAGAGAGGAGTACGCGTTACACACACACACACAGAAGGTTTCGCCCTCAGTGCTCCTTCTTCTCCTTGTTTTCTCCGACCGGCAGGATGATGGCGTTCCGTACAAGAAGATTAAGGCGACGCGGGAAGAGGGTAGAAGGTAGTTTTGGGTGGATTTCCCCCTCCCCCGTTTCGATAGTTTTGATTACTTTCTCATCGCCGACTTTGCGTATTCCATCAGTATTGCTTTCGTAGCGTTCGCTCGGCGCTGGGCTGGGAGAGTGGGGTTTTGATCAGATCGGAAGAGGTTGGATGAATATTATTTACAAATTGCCTAATTGCTAGACACCGTACACATGCGGGAAGTGGGAAAACGCGCGCTCTACCATTCCGTTCCCATTTCCGCCACGGATTACTAAGTATTGATAATAATATTAATATTAGCAATAATCTATAATATTAGTTAAAAGAAGTGAAACCAGGCACGGGCTGCCAGCCAGCCAGCCAACCAATCAGCCAGGACAGGTAGTCAGCACGCTGTTCAGTGCTCTGTTCGATTGTCTTTTAACGCCACCGCTCGATCGACGTCCTTCCGGTTCGCTATTCGCCGCCCTGGAGCCGATGCAACACACCCGCGTTCCGGCCGGCCATTGCCTTATTTCTGTATATGGATAAAAAGAGTGCGCGAAGTTGGGTGTCTGGGATGCCTTGGCTTGCTTTTGCTTGGCCCCGGCTCTAGTCCCATTCGCCGATGTACATGGCCCTCGGTGCCGGTATGTAGCCGCGTGTTGGCAGCGGTACACGGCCGTACATGTGACTATAGGGTGACTCGACCACGTCCGTATCTGGAAGATTGGGGGGGTTTTTTTGTTTGTATAGTCAGTTGTGAGTTTCCGGTTGTGCTTTTCCGCACGGTTAGGGAAGCGATAAGCAGTGATGGCGGCGTAGCAAACGAGGATGGAGTTTTGCGGGTTAATTGCCCAATTCCACTACCCGTAACTGTGCCAAGGTGCATGAAGTGAAGATGAATTTGGTGCCAAATGGTGACAGTGGAGAGTTCCGAAATCGATCTTCTTGTGAGTGAAGATTTGACCAAATGAATTTTGATGGGAACCCAAATGTGACAGGTGACAGATGACAGAAGGAGGTTTTGGTAGTGCATCAAACGCGGTGCCATGATTATACACACATGTGTGCATTGCATTAGTGATGATAGTAGTTGCATGTTAAAGCGAAAGCAGCAGTATTAGCCGTAGAGAGGCATTGGCCTCTGTTCTACTCACCGATTCCACTCTCGTAGCTTCGGGCGTGCCACATCAGCTGCTGGTGATGCTGGTGGGCGGCCATCAGATTGTGATGCGGATGCATCTGGTGCAGCTGGTGCAGGGACTGCAGCGATGCCGGATGCTGCAGGTGCGCGATCGAGAGCCGCTTCGAAGCGACCGTTTCCTTGCTACCGCCAACGGCCGCATTGGGCCCGTTGTTGTTGTTCTCCTTCGACGATTTGGACGACTTGACAAAGTTTGGCACACGAGCGCGCAGTCCACAGTAGTACGGATCATCTACAACGAACACACGATATGCGATTCGCTAATGGTTCTACAACAGCAAGGGAACCGGGGATTGCTCCCGACAGCGTTACTTACCGTACTTCTTGTTATCTTTGCCCTTGTCGGATTTACCCCGCGGAAGCTTCAGGCGATTCTCATCCTCGATATCATCATAATCCGGCTGTTTGGGGGGAGGGGAGGTAAAGCAATGCTCGATTAGTAAAAATCACACAATCGATATGCCATCGTGCCGCCAACCATACCTTGCCAATTTCATGCGTTGCGTACAGATTGTCACGTGGAGGTAGTTTCGGCGGTTTCTCGCTGCGCCGCTGGCCGCCCATCGGTTGCGCCGGCTGCATCAAATGTTCCCGGCTTGCCGCAACCATGCCGGACCCGCTGGCCCCGAAACCGGAACTACCGGAGCTGCCGCCCCCGTTGCCGGCCACACTGTACGGATCTTCGTCCGGTATCGGAATTCTTGGACGGTTCTTAATGTCAACCGGACGTTGGACTGCACCGTAGATGGAGGTGGGAAGTCGGGCGGGAGGAAGGAAAAAGGCTACAAGATTAATTGGTGGTACAAATTAACGATACGGTACGCTAGCGGACACATCCATCGAGTGTCCATATGATGGTGTCGGAGTGTAAAGTGTCTTGTGGAGAAAGTTGTTGAAGGCATTGCTGAAATCGGACATTGGCAAGCGAACAAACGGTCGAACACGAAGCTTCAACTCGCATTATCAGTTGGGCAAATAAAAATTCTACGGCGCAAGTTATTCAACTCCCGGTATAACCCATTCCGCAAGCAAACGTCCACTGTCAAAGGCAAATACCGATGCGCACCACCAACCGCACATGAGAAGGCATTTTAATTTCCGTACCGTATCTTCGGCATGTCGGAATGCAAACATACGAGACAGCTCTAATGGAAAGAAAGCGTCCATCGATCATCAACGATGGGAACCGAAAAGTGTCCGATGAAACAAAAAGGCGGCGAGGTTCCATCCCATATGGATGGGGTCGTTCTGCCATAATGGTTGATAGAATTTTAATTTCTCCTCTGCTTTGACGCACGCCTCAAAACCTCTCGGTGGAGTTTGTCAATCGCTCAAAGTGCTGCTTCCGAGTGCAGTCGAGTCGGTCGGTCGAGAACATTATTCAATGCAGTGTCTGGAGTTCATAAAATGGGCATAACAACAGCACGAATGCTCCAAGACCCGTCTGTACCAACCCCGTTGGACGTGCACTCGAAACTTCCTTCAAATTCTTTCAATGTTTCAGCACAAACGGTTCATCGGGATGGGAGCTTTGTTTTTGTTTCTTTCGGACAAACAATTGGAAGCGTGATTTATTTGTCCTACAGCGAGACACTCGCTTGGGCCGCTGGGAAGCAAGCGCGCGGCGGCAAGACGGAGTGAAAGAGCCCCCGAAAACGGATTCTTCACCGTTTGACATTCCATTTGTGAAACATCGATTGGCCTCTGCCGGCCGAGCCTTCCGGTACGGGAGCAGACCCGGACCGGGGTGGTTGGCCTGCTGCCCTGGGTGGGTTTTGTGTTTGTTCAACTCCTCCGCGGTAAACGTGACGATAATTCATAATGCGATTCTCGCTGCGACGCCGTGTGTGAAGCTGGTGGTTTAATGTTCTTGCTATGTTCTGGAGCTGACTCTGCTCCGATCCTTCGCCCGCGGCAGGCACGATTCACAAAACGGTGAGTTCGGGAAGTGGGCCGGTGAAACGTGTGTCTATTGTTCTAGTGACAAAATATGACTTGCTCCATTAAGCTTTGGTGGCTTGTCCGGAACGTGTGTTCTAACGGGTCTTGTGAGCTAGCTTTCCAAACGAACCAGCTAAACACCGGGGGTTAATGGTGAACCTAGTTTTCAATGACCCAACATTCTTTTCCGTTATCAGCTTTCGAAGCTGGCAGGGCTTCCAGCATCAAAGGTACGAGATCGAGCGAACCGATTGAAACGAACGCTCGCTGTACTATTCTTTTCGGTTCTTTAATGTCCCGATGCCTGCGACGCTCGGTCCGTGTATCGATCTCACATGCACGTGACCTAGTGGAAGAATCACGGCATTAAAGCAGCCAACTCCTCCCCGATGACAACAATTGTCCGATCGATCGCGTAGAACATGTCGAAAATTAATTGTGTCTCCGGGCTCCACCGAGTGCTGGTGCTGGCTACTGTTCTGAGTCGCAGCTAGCCTGTTCCTTAGGTCTGTCCGCACGTCAGACAGTGTGCGGAGAGTGCGAAAAAACCGGTGTTTCCGTTCTCCAACAAATGACAGCGCGATCGTTAACGAGGAGAGAACGTGTTTTGGGAAAAAAAGTTGACTTCGTTTACAGTTATGTCTAGAAGGAACTCTAGGGAACAAATCCTTTGTAGAGGTAATACTTGCTAATCAGGCAGGAACTGGTCTATTGAAACACACTTTGATTTCATATCGATAAGATATCGCTTTACCCAGATCTGATTAGAGAATTCATATGCAGCGAGAATTCATACCTGCAGAATAGCCTGCAGAATTCTACAACGACAGTGAGAATCTCTATCATGTTCAGTTCAATGCTACACCATCCAACTTTCAGTCTTGGGGACAATCTTTTTCCCGCAAATAAAATGCATTCATAGCCTGTCCTCTGGATGTCCAATGGCTTCCAAGACAATTGCACCGGACTGGTCATAAATGGAACCGAACAAATTTCACTACGCCCCGTTAACGTACACTTTCCTCGAACGCATTAGCATTAAACATAAACGTAATACACGCGGTTCGACTTATTTTTAAACCTTCCACCAGCTTTTGTTGCGTCGATCAAAATGGCGGCACGAGCGACACAGAGCTATACGCACAAATCTGACCACTGAAGGGTGGACTCCGCGTCCGGGGATATTATTTATGGACAAGCGAGCTCCAAAAGTAGGAAAAAAAAGCAACAACCACTTTCAATTGCTTACCCGTTGGGTTGGGCCTATATCAGTGTCCAGCGATCAATTGGGACCACACAATGGGACAAATAACTAACGCCAGAATATTACCAATGCGTTCGGTTGGAATACAGTGAGCTAATTTCCATAAAAATTAAGCAAAACCTGCAGCGCCCCTAAGGGAAGCCAGCAGCCTTTGGGGAAGGACAGAGCTCTAAAGGCCAACGATTTGAAGTTCCCAGAAGTGGTTTGCTGCGGTTGCTGCATCGCGCTGGGAGGAAAATACGGTAACTTTGCTCGGTTCAACATTCATTTGTTGCTGCCATTCACCTGACAAACGCCGTCTATTCTTGTAGCAGCGGAAAACACACGATTGTGGCTTGGATGCAGAGCAAAAGACGGAAACGTTCTCTGCTTTGCGAAAATTCTGCGCCTTTACGCAATTGGCTGACATTTGTTGTTGGGTTAGGGAGCGAGCGCTTATCGGTCATCGGGAAGTTCTTCGGCGAGGGCACTCGAAGAAGGAACACCCGGGCTCGATCGTTCGAACAATGGTGCCTGCTATATTGATGTTGAAAGTGTTTAGCTTTCCTATCGCCGAAGGGCTTCACGCTATTCCCATTCACCGTCGAAATGGTGGTTCTTATCCTCGCGGGCCCATGCTTCGCCTAGCACACCTTGGCGCACCAAAGCGCGAATCTTCAAATGTCAAATCAAACAGTCATAATTTCGTCAATCGTCGTATAGAACGTCAGATTGAAAGGAAGGAGAAGGTGTGTAGATGAGTGTAGTTGTGTGGTGTCTGGTGGTGTGTGTGTGTGTGTGACTTACCGGGAGGTAGTTTACTCTTCAGCATATCCATTGCAACCACATTGATGATCAGTACCCACACCGGGCAATCGAGGATGTCGTTCTCCGACTTGACGAACGCAATCGCCGACAGACACTGCGTCTCGAGACGTCTGCGATCCGGATAGGCACGGCGCAGCTCGCGGTTCACGTTCGACTGGAACTTCTTCATGTCGAACAGCTGTGTATGTGTGTGTGTGTGCGTGTGGAAGAAAGCAGCGAAAGAGGTCAGTAGGTGTTCTGTGATCTAGTCGGCTCCCCTTAGGCTTACCTTTACAATCTTTTCACTCTCGATAGCCTGGCCGGGCAACTTGAGGATGTCCGCACCGATGGCCGTCTCCTCGTTCGGCTGGCTGGCCGTGCTCTTCACGTACACGTTGCTCTTTGAGTAGCGTCTGATGAGAATGTTGCCCGCATCGTCCATCTTGATCTTGACGCCCTGTAAGAAACGGACACGAAACGTAAACCAGTCAGAACCCGGATCTCGAACACCTCGCCGCACACGCGCTTGCGAAGGGACATAATTGATCGTTGAAAGCAATTGCACTTGAAATAATTCCTCGTGCGAATGAGGAACGGACACGAGTCTGTGTATGCAGCTCGAGATGACGGTAATGATTAAACCTGACTCAGTGTCACTCGGTGATCCCCACAGCCATTGATCAGCATATGGCGTACGGTCGCGCCTTTGGGGTGGAAGAATGCATTACTCCAATTATCCGCCATACTGTGGTAGGTTTCCTTGTACGGATACAGGTCGGCGTGCGTGCAAAGCGGGATAAGGCGTCAAATTACTTGAACCAGGAAGTTTGCAATCATCTTTATGCGTTTCCGTCCCGTGAACTTGCTGCGAATATTATGTGGAGTGATCTTCCAACAACTCTTGCATCCTGAAGTATGCGACGATTTATACAAATTCTACACCTCAGTCTCTGATCAGAACACATATGGTAGCCCGCTAGAACGCTTGTGATCACTCCCGCAGATACACGCTTGATTAATGGTGCAAGATCACTTTAAACCGATGAGCTAACCATTCAGGGAGTATCGCCAGTAGCTGGAGCAGCCACAACATCTTGCCTATTTTCCATCAATCATCAATCACATTCGCCTCCATTCTATGCATACGAGCAGCCGGGGTCCACATGTCTACAGCGTCCTATTTGTTTAACCACATGAACTACAAGCATTACATCTGCAACCTTGCTCTTCCTGCATGCATCAAGACTTTGATTTTGCCTTCCTAACCTTCTCTCCGGTGCTCCGGTACAGCATAATGCGCTTGGACAAGCGCACTAAAATGCTCCATGAGTGTGTCCACATACGCATACGCTACCGATCATCATCGATTGACCACCACCGTGCTGGGGGGGAGAGCTGGACGATGGTGCGGGGACGCTAAATATCAATTGACGACCTTGGCGCGGTTCTTCTTCACATGCGGCCACAGTCGGCGGCATTCGGACGCGATCATCCGCGTAATGCAAGAGAAATATTGTCTGCGAAGCCTGCGCTCGCTCGCAGCTAAGGTGGCAAGAAGTGTCGCCGAACAAGTTCATCACGATTCGCTCGAACCAGTTCTGCTGAAGAACTGCCGACCTACGAAGGAAAGTGAACGCGTTCTTGGGACGGTTCGCTCAAGCTCAAGGGGGTAAAGAAATCAACCGTCCCAAACATATGGTTTGATGGGTTCGTTAAAAAGGGTTTGCTGCGACTCGACGTACCGGGTCGTACGAACCGGAGAGCTTCCGGAATGATCGATGACCGTTCAGCCGAGGTCCGCATAAATTGCTACAGCTCCATTCTCTTTTTCCGACCGGTGTGTGGCGTTGTTTTATGGCTTCTTCGCCGAGCTTCTTCTACTGTGAAGAAGCGCCAACTCTTCACTGAGCACAGATGATTACAAGATTGTCCCTAGGCGCGCATAGCGCGGTGGGCCCCCCTCCTAGACATCTGGTGAAGCTCATTTGTTTGGAACAATGATGTGTCGCTGGCGAAGAGATTGTACATGTAAGCTTTTTAATGTTGTACGCTTGTCTCGTGCGGTCTTTAACAAGCGCGAACAGCGTGTTTACCATATTTTGTGTAACGTTAATGCAAAACGAGCCAACTGCCCATAAAACAGCCATATCTGAGTGAGTGGTGTAGAATTGAATGGCGGGCGGATGAATCACTGGCCGTTTGAGCATCTTTCACGCAAAAGGTACTGACCATAAATATGACTTCTCTTAAGCTATCCTAAGCGTTATGAGCTGCTCCACACAAAGAAGACAGCATGCTTGGAAATGGCAACAAAGCGAAAAGATCCTGATGGATTACGCAAACCCTCCAAACTACATTCCATGTCAAAATAGGTTCAACATTTAGAATCCCCTCGTGGCCGAACCCCGTAATCAACATAGTAAATTGAAAACGATGTTGAGCGGTTCCTGAATGAAAATAAACATTATCATGTCAGAAACTACCGGAAGCAGCAAAGAAACAAAATACACGCAAGGAAATTACTTCTTTCGCTCCGGTTTCTCACTGGACGTGATTTAATATCGGTTTTCTTCGGCTCAAAATCACCACCACCAGGGTGCAAAAGGTTGTACCAACAAACGGCCCAACAACGGCAGCACCGGTGGCAATAAATCGATCAGCGATCGCTGCTAGGCTGCCCTTTCGCATCCGTGCCCTACCAGAAGTTATGGCTCCGATAGCGGGCCCGTGGAAGATGAATACCGGAACTGACCGGCTCAACAGTTGACCTTCTCGATTGCTGTCCATCGGCGTCGGGTCGACGGGGCGGTGAAGAAAGTCTTCGAGATCACGCTTAGTACGAGCAGCCATTATCAAAATACCCCGGTGCGCATCCGGAGCATCCGGCAGAGGTTAGGGCAGCCTTGATATTTCGTAAAAGATCATCCAATGATCTTTTCACTTTTCAGCCCGAGTGGGTTGGTTCAACCTCGAGGCGTTGAAGATGATCTGCTCTTAGAGACATCCTTAGTCGTGCGAACGTGATCGTACTTTGGTGATCTTTATGGGATGGGTTAGCATCTGCGCATCTGTCTACTGGTGCAGATGATCGGAAGTTGCTCGGTGTCGGAGCTCGAGGGCTTATTTGATGTAGCTTGGGGGGTGCTTAGAGGTAGTTATTACTCGGAGGCATCAAAAATCGGCGGCCGGATGATGAGCTACTCCTCGAAGGATACACGCGCAATGGTGATGTTCCTTTCGCCCGGGGGAAGGACTGCAAAGTCGTGCAGTTACTCCATCGATGCCTTGGTATTTTTGGGGGGACATAACTTTCAAACTATGCCAGCCGTTGTTGTTGGCGCTGGAAGCCTTACCTGTCCGACATGTCGCTTGACTTCTTCGGTTTTGTGATCGCGCATCGGATTGTCGAATCCGCACAGGCCAATCCTGGTGGAAAAAATAGAGAAAAAAAACAAATGTGTCGATTAGAAGTGGAATTGGCCGTTGTTAGTACATTTTTTAGAGTTGGCTATTCTAGCAGGCTTTAGTCCCACAGCGAATCGGTTCATGATGTGACGATTTGCCATAAAGTGTTTGTTCATGTCTACGAAATGATTGCAAGCAGGAATTCGCGATCGTATGCCTCACACACACACACACAATAGCCACACCATTGCTTTGTCCATAGAAAAGTGAAACCATCGAAGGGGAGCATACTCTGAATCCTATATGGCTCGTGCCTCAACACTGGCTGGCCGCTGCTGGTACGTTGGTCCGATTGTGCAATTGCAATTGCTAGAGTATCGTTCCGCCTCGCCATTCGATCCATTAGCTAAAAGTCTACCTGTGGTCCAGTTTTTCTTTCTGCACCGTTAGTATTTATTTAGAGTTGGCTCTCGATGGCCGTTCGCTCCTAGAATGGCAAACATGAATCATTCCGAAATGGACACGGCGGCGGCGCACTACCCCGAAACCCGTTACGACATCGGCGAATGTGGGGCCACGCCGGCCACAGCACCGAAAGGGAAACAACAACTATGCGCGTTCTTGTTTCGGGGGAGGTTTGCAATTTCACTTTCATCCCCCTCCGCCCATCGCCAGGCCTCCGCTTGGCAAGCTGAATGTGCTGCAGTTCGCGGTTTCACGCGCATTGAAGGCTTTCCTTCCAGCGCCGTGCATTGCAATTGTGAATGGGTTGGGCGCTTGGACTTTAAACCACACAGACTGGGGGGGCTTAAGAGTGGATACGCAGGACCTCTTTACCGTCGTGTTTCGCACATGCATGGCGGCGTGTCGATCGAATAAAAAAAACAC
This sequence comes from Anopheles stephensi, assembly GCF_013141755.1. Lineage (NCBI taxonomy): Eukaryota > Metazoa > Arthropoda > Insecta > Diptera > Culicidae > Anopheles > Anopheles stephensi. The sequence continues at coordinate 2,671,292 of NC_050203.1, forward strand.
CCTCCCCCCACCGAAGGGACTTACTTATTTTTGGCCCGTTTGTGAGCGAGTGCAGCTATTGCCACTGCAAATAATGGGTAGACTACATTTCGACAGCATTGGACGGATGGAATGAGTTCGAGCCACCACAACAACCTCGAGAGTGTTTTGGGCTAGGCCCGACGACTTCCTAATGGCACCGAGAAGAACGCCACTTTTGGTAGGCGTTGAGCACTCAAAATAGCATGTTGGGAGTGTGGCCCGCAGCTAGCTAGCTGCGCAGGACTTGCCGACTGCTCCGAAACAGGGTGATCTGTACCCGCAGCTGCATACGACTCGCGGTAATTGCGAAGGGAGGAAAAGCAAAAACGTTCGTCCCATTTTTTCGAAACACTAGCAAATTGAATGCATTTAGTCATCTGCGCGATGCGCGGTGATGCGGATGCGCGCGCGGGGCATAACAGATCTATGGCCGACAGATTTTCGGAACATGGATTTCGCGACGCTGACATTTGGAACAAATTGGCATGTCAGACCGTGTCGGCGTGCGTTGCGCAAAGCTAGAAGGGAAGGGATGGGCCGATGATGCCGTGAGCCTAGGGCAGCAACGATCGGCTTGCGAAGCGCTAGGAAGGTAATTGATGAGAAGAATAGTCAATAAAACAAAGAATTTGTTAGTTCTTGCGGTGCGCGCTGAACGCGCAGAATGAACCGTTACAGGATATGCATTAGCGGAGGGGTTGCATAAGACACGGCACCAGTGGCTTCTGCAATTTATCCAATTTATGCACCGCTGGCATGGCGGCGATTGCCATCCCTGCCATCCCATTACGGGCGCGCACCGCTTATCATCGTAACAAGTGTGCTAATGAGTCAAAGACCGTGTCCACGGGGCCACGGTTGCAGTTGCGTTTGCAAAGCTTCTAAGCGGTATGTGTTAACAAGCGGAACCTAACGGAAAAACCCCTCGGTGCTGTGTGCCGAGAGTATTCAATATTTGAATGTCTGCCGGCCGAGTGACCATCGGTCAGCCGCTCATCGGAAGTCGCGATCGGGAAGTGCAGAGAACCAGAACGAAATGGACAAACCGTGTCGCGATGTCGCGTTCGTAGCGGTGTAGCGCACAGTGGTTTGAATCTGGCGCTCGCGCTCATTTGAAATTATGCAGAATCGAGCTTAGAACACAAAAAGGTAACGGTGGTCTCCCTCGGGAGATAGATCTGCGCAATGGCAGTGTGGTGAAGCATTCTGAAGTAATCAACAGATCGTCTGTAGCTTCCGGAGCTGAATGTTGTAACAAATATTTACATTTCTAATTTTTCTCTTCTCTCCCGGACAGACAAACAAGCAGGCGCAGAGAGACAACCGATGCGAATTGATAGATATTCAAATCTTCTAACCTGGTGGTTCCTTGTTCTGAGTGTACCGCGCGTGCTTTGCAGGCAGGACTCTTGGGGTGCAACATCTGACCAGAGTAATTAATGGTGGCATCGTGAAAGTTAACTACCAGAATTCCGAGTTTGATTAGTTTCCAGCTGGCTAACGGAGTCGGTTGGTTTTATCGTCGCGGAGGTTAGTGACATTTGAACTCAACCGAACGGCATTACTGATAGACATCCGCGTAGAAGTCAAACAGTCCTAAGTCTTCAACTGTTCCTACTGGTAAAGTTCTGCCGAGAATGTATGGCGGACCCAACTTTCTCATCGATTGTTTCTCTGGAATGATAATCGATCGTGATCACCGTCTGACCTTTGTCTGACTCGGTCTTAACAACTAGCTACGGTTTTATTACAGGCGTCACACGGTGGGTGTGTTCTAGCGATAGTCTAATTAAAACATTAGCATCAGCACTGTCAACCCCTAACCGACGACGCGTGTGGGATGGACCTTGCCTTTTTTACTGCCTTTAGGATACATTCTATAGCGAGTGAAACAGCTCATTAAAATTATCGGTTGACCACGTTGACATTAGCGACTGGAACAAAATGACTTGTGTCTCATGATTGGGTTCGGTTCAGTATTGATTGGAGCTTTTATGGCTTTCTTGATGAATAATGCGACATATTTTGTGGAAACTAACCCTATTTTCAAGTTCCATGCAAATACAAGCCATAACAATGTTTTAGAATCGCTGAATAAATAATGAACCAGGGGCGTTGTCGGCTCGACTCCATCAGAAACCACGGCTTAAGAGCACGATAGCGCGGCCACTAGTAGTCAGTTGTCCTCTGCGATATCCGTGATCGATCTCTTTCGCACTTTTACTGCCATTTTGCTCTCGTTTAATGCGGTCGATTAAAAAACGCACCACCATTACTTGCAGTTTTGTTCGAGCAGAACCACGGGAGGGAACCGTGGTCACCTATAGCAGGGAGCCCCCCCCCCCCCTTCACACAGCATCCCTCGATCTCGTGTGTCCGTGGTCGACAAACCCAATCGCCATCCGTTTTGTCTCGATTCGATTGTTTCCAGGGCCCTGCTGCCGTAGTCCTCAGTTTCAGGTTTGAGACCCCAACCGACACACACACACACAGAGGCTCCTACCCCTCCCCTCCCGTCTTACATTCGGTCTATAATGGGCGAATGTTTTAAAACTGGAAGACCAACGCCACGCCACGCCATGCCATAAGCGAATAATAATGACTACCTCTCCTCGACAACCGAGCCAAAGCGGTAAGGTGGAGGAGCTGGTGGAACGAAGAGTGAGAGAAGAAGAAAAAAACTATATTAAAGTCCTATAAAAACTGGACGACCTTGCAGCGAGAAACGGCAGCAAACAGTCACTCCCTGCCAGCGTTGAGCGCGACAGACGAAAGGAAACAATCCGCCCTCTCTGCAAGCCATGCAAGCCACACATCCGGAGCTGGAGTTGGGCGCGCGCGTCGTCGTCGATCATAGTGGACACCAGTGTCCAAAAGCTCGTAATAAGGAAACTTTGAACCCGAAACGAATCACAGCCAAGCCGCGAAAACATCGCCCATCCCAGTCGACCGCTTAATCAGAAACGAATCTCAAAACATTATGACCGGCGATCATAACTATGAGCGTGCGGACTGACTTCCGCTTGCGTCAGTGCTGTTAGAATTGCAGCTGCACGGGACGCGGCACCCCGGCTATGCTATGCAGATATTGAAATTCCATCTCTCTGAGCATTGTAATTATCTAAGCACAGTGCTGAAGATTTACGCGACTTCCGGAGCTTTTCGGGAAGCGATTCAAACACGCAAAGGCTTTGGCCGTAATTACCCGTTAGGACATTGGAATGAACTCTTCCGCCCCTGAAGCCATCTGTTTGCACTTTTAACAGCCCTAAACGTCGCGTTTTACAACAAAAGAGTAACGCCCTTGATTCGTTGTCCATTCGACACCTTTGTTGAAGTCGTCCACCACCCATCAGCGTTCCCACGACGCACGCGGAGACGATACAATTGCAATTAGGCAAATAGAAACGCCGGCTTCCGGCAGCGTGTGCGTACAATGATCATCTGGAAGGTGCCAAAACTGGACAGGATCTGCGCGACACAGAAGTCACGCAGGTCCGTCCATTGTCCAACGCCCCAATGGTTCACCATTCCGGCCTGGGGGTGCTCCCAAAAATGTCAAACAGTCAAACAGTGTCTGTTGACCTTCGGCTTTTGGCAAGGTCTGTGGCTGGGAAGCTGGGACCCGTCGTCATCGTTGGCTAACGCGCGGTTTGATCGAGTTTGATTTGTGGTGCGCAGCCAAATGTTTTGTGAGATCATCGTCCAAAAAGACACGAGGATCGCGCGCTGTCAACGGTGATATTTCTACATGGGTGACATGTCGCGGTGGTTAAGCAGTTCCGGGACGTTGTTCGTATGTCACTGTCGGACGATTCGGGGGCTGACATACGATCGGTGGTTTGTTTTCGACTATCGTGGGAATTGACGATATGTCTTGTAATGCGTGATTGATGGATCCTACAAAGGCTTACATTATCTGAGATGATGTAGATTCTTCTAATGAACATCCTCGTTGCTCCCGATTTGAAGATCACTGATTCTGAGATGAGCTTTGTCCGATTTAAAATATTTAAAAAAATAATTCTACAAACCGCATAGAAGCCTGTAGACCAAAACGGCTCAAACAAAAGCCTGTAGACCAAAAATAGACCATTTTCTGACCTCGCGTCATAAACGAGACACTTCTTATGCATTAGATTTATGAGTTCTATTCAACAACACTGAGCGTGCTTCAATCATTTCCAGCAAAAGGAAGGAACCTTACTCTGGCTGCTGTCTACACACACACACACACACCCTCGGGTCATGCAAATTCATCGCAGCACCTTGAGGTTTCGGTAGAGCGAACCTTCTCATATCAGCCGTTTATCATAATGGGGCCGCGTGTCGAGTGATGATGAACTGCTGCAGGCACGCGCTTCAAACGGGCCCCCCCAATCGCACCCCAAAATCGTGCACTACCAACGCGACCTACTACTAACGGCACTTTAATCGACACTGGGATCGAGCCCGACCGTAGCAGGATCCGAAATATGAAGAAAAAAGAAATGAGCGCAAACAAAAGACCTACTGGCGCAATGTTCTTCCTGGTTCTCGGGCCGCCGCCGCGTTCAACACAAGACGCCGTTCTTGGTCCCTTCAAAGCAACTCCTAGCGCTCCGGTTTCTCGTACGCTACCGGGTATGTACGAGCGGCGCGTGTGTGTGAGTGGAATGTTGTTAAAAAATGCTTTTGCACATAAATCTGTTCACGGGGCCAAGGTGTGGTTTGGCGAGCTTCGAACGGTTTGGTCGAGGTTTTGCGTAGTTTGCATTTGCGTGAAGCATGATTGAGGTTAGTTAGCATTCTTGGTGAGCTTACAATGACATACCATACGTGTGTGTGTGCTTGTGTTTGTGTGTGAGAGTGTTTTTGGACCGTTTTGGTTTTTCTGAAAGACCAGAAGTCAACATGCAGGAAACTGATCTCGCGTAACGAGCCCTAAACGAACGCTACTCATCCATCGGAAAACAGCAAGACGTCAATGAGTGCAAAGCTGCACCGTGCTTGCATCCAACGGGCGAGCTGGTTCCTATCAATTTGTGCATCCTTTAGAGAGGCAAATTGATTTTTGAAGATGCGTACCCAACAATCTTGGCCGCCTCAAGGGCGAAGGTAATAAATCTTCCCGCCTCACATTGCCAAAAACTGATAATATGACGCTGGTGAAGATAATGGCGAACCTGAGGATGACGAATTGTTCGTACGAAGGGCTGGGTAATTGATTTTTTGTCGGTGCGCCTGCACAGCTCGGAGTGCAGATCGATTTGATGGTGCGGGCACAAAATTACAGACCAGGAAGCAGATGCAATGAAAGGTTCACGAAGGGGGGCATTTGAAACACGTATCACCCACGGAGGACCTAACGAACTCCTAACGGGCTAACGAACGAAACGTCAAACAGCTTCAAACATTTGACAATAGATGGCGTGACGTTGTGGCACTTAGCATGGGGCAGGGACCCATATTCTAAGCTTCCTTTCTCGTTAGTGCTTGGTGTGCTTTGGCAGTCTGGGCTTCCACCAGGGGCATCAAACGCCACGACCCAGGTTCGTGTTCCAATAGGGCACACGGATGTGTGTGCGAAGCAACACGATAGAAATCTTGACGTTCAGGTGACGTGTCCGCTAGATCGGTCCGCTAGCTTCGCACAGCATCGGGCCAACAAAACCAGCAAACCCTGATCGTCCACGAAAACAAAAAAGCCAACGGCAACTTGGGCCGAGACGGTGGCGATGGCGATCTGCAAAAAACAATAGCAAATTAACAGCTGTCGTCCGGTCGACCTGCTTGGCCAGTTTGGTGGAACGCTGCAGAGATGGTCCCAGCAGCGCGCGCACATACCAACCTTGGAAGAACAAATGCACTCACACACACGCGCGCGAGACAAGATTGATTGCATTCGGAAGCGCACGGGCCGGATTCTGTGCGAGTTCTTGACCGAAGAAGCACTGGCTCAGGACTAGGTTTATGCAACGGCATTCTAGCGTGCCGCTCTCGGCGAACGGTGAGATTATGGCTCAGTGAGCAGCGAGGGCGTCCTCACGCCGCTTTCGGGGTTGCGCGGGTTGATGAGTTTGCGTTGCATGCTGACCGTCGCCCGACGTCGGCCCGCCGATGGCCGATGGTTAGGGAGCGATATGTTTCACGCGACATCATTAGACATCTATTGGGTCTTGGGTCTTGGGTTGGTTTGTTGTCAATTAGACGAAAACACAATGGCCACTTTTGGCACATGAGGTGAGGTCAACAAAGTCACTCATAATAGCTACGCTGGGGATGGGGCTGTTGTAATTATAAGCCGTTGGTAGAGAAACGGACAGCAGAGGCTGCGAAATAACGGTTGAATCTTCGGAAAATCGAGGATTTGAGACATGAGTGTTTCTGACGTTAGAACGATCCGCAATGCCGATCATTTAAGGAGTTGAAGTTGATGAGTTGGACCACTAATTATTCGACTGCGTCCAACTTCCAAAAGATTGCCTCCAACGTCCGGTTTCTAATGCGATCATAACGAAAATTTGACTCGGTTTTTTGTGTACTCCGACGCTTTCCTCGCGGATGATGGATGCGATCGGATGCACGTGGGAGCCCATATAAGTAAACGAACCCGTTCAGCATCGTCTGCCCATCGCGCGCACACACACACAGCGCCTTTGTCTTACATAAGCTCCTCTAATGCGAAGGCGCAGAAGCTTACCGTTCAGCGCAAAAACAGTTCAGAAAGCGATCGATACCGGTACGCGTAGTGCAAGCCAGCGCTCAGTGATGTGCACCACAAAAAAAAAACAATAAAGCAAACACACGTCATGAGTGAAATGAAAAGTTGGGGGGGACGGCAGGCTGGGTATGCGTTTTGAGTCGTTTAACTTTATCCAATTACCGGCCGAAAATCCCGCCAGTGAAAAATAAACCTACAATCATAAAACGAGCCTCCCAAAAACCCACCAGCGGTCGGGGTCCCGTGAAAGCGCAACATCGCGTAATATGCGCAATGCGCACGAGGTACACGCGGTTGTTGAGTTGAGTGAGCTCGGGGGCTGGTTGGGTACAGTATTATTACTTCTTTTTTTTTTATAATCCGCCGCACAACCTCCGGCCGTCATTTTATTAGTGCGCTCCGCGTTCATTTATCGTCCATTAGTCGCGTATGTTTCGAATCGCGGGGGGTGCATGTATGCGCGGCGATCGTAGCATGTTTCGGTGGGTGGATGATGCGAGAAGGCGCAACTGTTTTCATTTTCTAAACCGAACCCCCCAACAGCCGTCCAACGACGAACCCATCATTCGATTCGTTCGAAAATTTCGACTTTCACTTTCCGCCGGCAGGGGTTGGCTGGTTGGGGGGATGGTTGGGAGGTTGGCGCGCTGGAGGTAATGGTGCACTTTTGCTCGATTAGACCACAAACCAGCACATAACAAGGAGAGAAGAAGCAGCAAAAAAAAAAATCGATCGTTCGTAGCCGTAAATTGAATGAATTTTCACCGCGCGAAGGACGCAAAAGAGTTCAACAGCCGAACAGGCGAGGAACGTTACGATAAGCGCGAGATGTGTAATGCTTTTCTTTTCCTATCTCAATTAGAAGGTTCCAAAAAAAAAATCATCCCCCAGTAAGGTGATCTTTGAGTTAATAAAAGAATCATTACAAGGCAAAAATTTAACTAGATCATGATTTCCCGCGATTAACAAGCGATTCAGTGAGATGACATTTCAGATACAGTATTTCGATCGAGATGATATAACGCTTCACAATCAGTTCTGTGACACCGTCGGCGGGTATGATGAACCTCTCGCATTGCGTAATTTTACAATAATCAAAAGCCTCTCCATTGGTCAATTGCATCGAGATGGATTTTTGGGGTATAAAAAAAACGCTTTTAACTGATCTTGTTAAAAATCACCCCAAAAATCGGGCTCGATTTATTAACAGGACTCTCCTCTCTCTCGTCTAATGTTGGCCTTTCTATATATGCGGTTTAATTCTTGTTACCCAATCCCCACGACAGACTTACCTCATTCCATCGAATCCATCATCTGAGCCGTTAATCGTCAGGACCGGTGCGCGGGCGTACGCTTTTGCCACACGCCGGTTTCGCTCGAAGACGATCACTTTGGCCCAGATCTCGTCGTCGATCTGTGTCCATTTGTCCAGCACTTCCTGAATATGTTCCTGTGCGAGTGAGAAAAAGGGAAAACAGAGAATCCAGGTTAAAACACACAACTCTCAAAACTTCGATTGATATTGATTAATTTCTTCATCGATCGTGCGTGAAGGTCTTGCGGCGGGTTCAATGCAGGTAAAAGGTACAAAGACCCTTTCCCGGTGGAGCTCTAGATTGATTGGGAATCGGCGGATGCGTTCCATTTGACAGTGGCTGTCAAAATGAAGGACTCGTGTCATCTGGAACCGGGAAAGGTTTTGAAAATTCATCATGCACTTACGTGCCAAGTTTCACGTCGTATGGATCGAAACATTCATCATCGGCGCATCTCATGAGCGTCGCAAAGGGGATGCATCTTCCGAGGCCGGACGATGAACGGAATTTACGAGTCCAATTACGCGCGAAGGTTAGCGGTGAAATAAATTAATGACATAAAACCGAACGTTGCCAGGGTGGCGCTTTGTTTTCTTAGACATTTTAACTCATTTTTGAATCCTTGCCTGTGCTTGTACGATCGCGCTTCGAACTGTTAACGACGGCTTAGAAGAACTATGCTCAAAACGCGATTTCTCAGCTTCAGAGCTCGTTATCGATGGCAGACAGTATCTATGCTAATGGTGTACACCATTTTGTCTACCTTTCAAATCGATCTCGAAACATCACTGCCGACTGCCAGCCACGACTGGTTCGCACATTTACACCACACCGCAGCACCCCATATTGCAGCGTGGTGCTACACGACTTTTCGTACATTCTGCAAAACGCAAACGGTGTGCGCCTATCTAATCGCCTGCCAATTGTACGACGGCGTGGTTTTTGCGTTGTTGCGCCATGCAAAAAAAAGACACGCCGACATGCTACACCCGTGTAGCGCGAACTCTGGTGCGGCATTGTAGCAGGCCGATCTAATTTTTATCTTCCCTTCACTATCGCTACAGCTAGCTCGGAACTAGTTCAACTAGCACTGGTCGCTTGGTGCTGCTGTTGGCTAATGTCGCGCGCACCGAACGTATGTCGCGGAGCACTTGGAATCAGCTGGCGTACGTTCACTTCTGCGGTGACCCTCGCCTCTGTGTGTGCGCAACACTATCGCAGCTCGCGTACAACAGCCTCCGGGAGTTCTGGCCGCGATCTAACACCGGCGCGTCTGGTCTGGTGTGCTAGAACGCCGCCAGCTCCGGGGCCTCCGCCGAGTCCCCGTCAGGTGGAGCTGAAGTCTTGATATGCGTGAGGGCTGCAGGCCGAAGATAACGTGCGGAAGAAGAACGCGCACGGGGCAGAGAATCATATTTGCAATCGTTTTGAATGCGCTTGAGAAATATAGCTCCGAAAGCGGCAACGATCACAGTTACAATTTATTGTTACGGCCCGCAGTTGTGGGGATGGTTTTTGCGAAACACGCTCTCCGTTCGTTGGCGCCTTTTGTTGCAAGACCGAACCCTAACTCTCGCGACCGACCGTACCACCTCGCAACGAAATGTCTTCACACATCGGATTCGGTGCTAGAGCAGGCGAGCAAGATAACCTAAGCCTCCGGGTTGGGTGTGTAGGTTGAAAGATAAGCCATTTAAGTCATCTACCAGTGATCGTAGATGACTCTCGCAAAGGAATCCAATGCCCATTACGGAAAAGATGAAAAGTACCGGAACGTAACTTAAGATCCCTGGCGGCGGCCCCAGTGTGAAGTGATAATGCGAGTGCATTTTGTAATCTGATGATCCGCCTTATGCTTTACCGATTCTGCCGTGGAGGGTGAAGTGATCGAAACGGTCGTTAGAATTACTCTGCGCTAGGTGTTGAAATAATGGGTGTTCGGGTTTGGATTTTAATAGACGTTATTCCGGTTCTTATTGGTCTCATTTGCTAAATGGTTCGCTGGATAAAAACGCTAGAAGCGATACTGCATGATATTGTTTTTTTTTCTTAACCGGTAACGATGACTTAATGTAACCGTATCTTACCGCTTTATTGATGATGGCGTTTTATCGTCTTTAATGATCATTTATTGTAATGATCAGAACGAATTGAATCATCAGGAACTTTAAGACGGCTGCCTACTTGGATGGTTTAATCCATGTTTTTAATGAGGATTCATAAATAAATAGTATAATGACAGCTGTCAACGCATTTGAAATGACAGTTGAGATGGTTTTGCGGATGATTGGCACTTTCTAAAGGATTTCTCTCTTTTTCTATAATATGAGCAAAAATATTTCGCGTGTATTTAATTTGTTGTATCTCTTCACCACAGTTCACCACCACAAGCAAAGGTTCTTTCGGGTTAAGGAACTGTATGCTACACACCAGCGGTACCAATAAAGTGGGCTATTACTGCATCGTTAGTTTTACTTTCGCTTTACAACCCTTCGCGATGAGTACGTCCGCTCGCAAAGAGAAGCGCGTCCCACCGAGAAGAGGCGAAATAAGGCACCTCCTCTCCTTTATTTGATATTATATTCAATTTTGAACTTATTATCGTGATTATCGGGTTCGGTTCGGGTCCGGCCCATGCTCGCCGACTCGAGCTCGAGGTATGTGGTCTTCTGAGGACGAAACACCAACATGCCAGAAGCAGGTTGCGTTCGCTCAAAGAGCTGTCATAAAAGCGTATCAATATAATTTTATTTACCTGCTGCCTTGTCTGACTTTTTAAAAGGGATGAATAAAACGAGTATTTGTTCTGAATTTTGTTCCTGCTAAGTGTTGGTAGGTAGGCAAAAAAGGTGGAAAGTGAAAATTCTCTTCAAAGTCCTTTCATTTCGGAGATCGTGTTGCGGAGTGTGTGTGTGTTTGGTGAGTCAATGAACGCAAGAACTTCACGGACTTCTCTGACAAAGAAAAAGGATGTGCAAATAATGGATGATGATCTTGGTGAGTCATTATTTACAAATTATTCACAAAAAAGAGGGACGATGCACTATAAATTATCATTACGGAAAATCCTTATGATCGATCCTTGTATTGTTTGACATTTTTCTTCATCTAAACAATTTTATAACAGATCTCTAGGGTGATTCGGTTCCACCGGCCAGGCAGATTGTCATCGTGCACACTGCATTCCGCACCGGACGACAAAATGCGCCCATCCATCCAGCAGGAGCGTATCTTTTACGATCACCATTATTTCGTACCCGGGGATGATGGGACTCACATGAGCTCGCCCAAAAAAAAAGGGGGGGACAAACACACACTGGGTCTTCCATTACGACGAGTGTTATCAAAATAATAACAACAGCCACACACACACAAAAACGGGGCGAAAATCATTATAATAAAAGGGCCTGAAGAGCCCAAAACGAGAGTCGGTGCTGTAATTTTTATTTTTATTTTTACTCTTCCAACGATGAGGAGTTCCTGTCTGCCGCTCTCGCGAGGTTCGTGCGATAAGGGCGCGAGTTAATAAGCCAAATAAATTTGTTACACACCAAACTCCGAAACTTCCCGGGAAGATGATATGGCTCGTTTGCGATGTTATGGTGTTGCGCAGTGCTGGTGCATCTTCAAAGTTAAATGCAACTTGCGCAACGTATCATAAATGTCAATCACCTTCTTCGCAGGACATAAAGAGCTAACACGGAGACGCCCTGTCGATGGGAGACCTTCTGAAAAAAGGCCACCTTTCAAAGTTCAACTCATGAGGCAAGTACTCCAGCCATTCCTTCTACTGACGTGGTGTATGTGTGATGTTGATTAATGGATTACACCAACCACTGGGGGGGGAGCACCAAGCTATTGATTTTCGGTACAATCTTAATAACCCCTTTTTTGGGGCAGTCTCTATAACAGCTCACACCCCCCAGAACGCCCTTCATTTTATGTCTGAAAGGTATGCCGTTAAGCTGTATCGATACGTTACACCGAAGTTGTTCTCGAAAGGCACCTGGAACAAACAACAAATTCCAATTTTCCATTCACTCGCTTCGTTAGAAAGAGGACGAATTTTTGACTCCTGTGCGTGGCACCGGCCACAAATTGAAATCTAAATCAAAATAAATAAAGCCCCTCGAAAGGCTGGCACAAGCACTAAATGACCTTGAGCGGAACACCCTCTGCCGTACGAGGGTGGTGGTCTCGGTGGGGGCAATGCGAAGGGAAGACAGCGTCTCGGGGGGGCGCAACCGTTAGTTGGCGTTCCCTTAATGAGAATGTTCCAATTCCGGTCACACCTATGGCGAGGTAGTTCTGATTTGCCTGTAAGCCACCGGTTTCCAGATTGAAAGAAACACGAAGCCTTCAACTGCGAGAGTCAAACGGAGGAACGTCAAAACAGGGCGAGGTGTTTTTTGGTAGATTAGTCTCGCAGTACCGATTGATCTGTCCTTGGCGCGATCCTTCATTGGCGATTAGTTGCGTTTCAATTGGAGTGACTTTGAACTGGAGCAGAAGACAACCGTCTAAATCCTTTTTCCCTGTACCAAGTAGCGGACCATATCGTTCCGAAGCGCTCAGGGTGACATATCTTCTCAAGGTGTACTGCGCCGGCTTCTGCATGAAATAAATCGATCTTGTAATAAATCCGCGAAACGGAAACGAATCACTGCGCTCTAATGGCGTCAATCGCGCTGCTGTACCAGCGGTTAGCCGGTGGAAGAATAATACATCACACAGTGGACAAGATCAGCTCAATTATTGGGTGGCTTGAGCGTTATGGCTATCAAAGCGCAAAGAACCACCCTCCCCGGGGGCGCATACAACAACAGCATCACCTCGTTCGAGGATCGTTCAAGGTTTTGGGCGAGCGATCAGTTTTTCAGACCCAGCAGGAGCAACACATCGATCAGCTGCACCCGCTGGAAAACTGTGCGCTGGCCATTATGCTGGCCACTTCTAGAGCATGCCAGACACACAGCTGGAAATGCGTTGGCACGCGTAATTATTAGGCCTCGAACGGCGCATTGCACACGGGGTTGGTTTGACACGCAAACTGCGCTCCACGGCACCCAGTGATCGATTGAAGTACCTAAAACCGATGGTGGGTTCCATTTCGAGGACCTTGGCACAGCACCGGGTCGCGTTGGGTTTGTCGGTGTGGTCTATAAATCAGATTAAATAACTTCAAATTTGTGATGTGAGGTCGGATCCGTCATAAATTCCTTCCGTTCCAGGGGGTCAGCTGCTTGATTGGGATTGGGGGATGTAAGTGCCTCCTTTATGGGGCGGCACACGTGCACCACAGCACGGGCCTTGTGTGCTTTAAGGCGGGTGTTGTTAGGAGCGCGTGCGCAATTCAAACCTAGCGCCAGTCGTTTTGCAAATGCATTTTGATGCCATTATTTCCACAGGTCTGCAGGGACATGGCTGAACGCCAGCGCTTTGCAAGCGAACCACACCGATCGTTCGTTCTGGGGTAGAAGTTTAGGTTGGAGTTGGGTTTAACTTCATAAATATTATGTTTCACTAGCGCCACTGGCAGCCATCCGAGTGAGTCAGCGACTCGAGCATGCTGCGAAGGGACTGCTGTCCTTGACTGGACGCCGGTTTAGTGTGGCCGGCCCGGCCAATCGAGCTGTCAGCTGTGGAATGCGCAACGAAAGCCTGTACGGTCGGTCTATTTTGGGCAAGGCTTGACGTGAGCTATATTGAACACACGTACGATCACTTGTTGCCGCACGAGATTGCTTTCATACTAACACGACACCAAGGAGAAACTGTTATTTGCCTTCTAATTTAGATGTTTCTTCATCCAACTTCGAACTGGAATAATTTTTTAATTAGTCAAAATGAGCTAACTTGAAAAAATCAATTAAAAAGCTCACTCTCTCTCTCTCTCTCTCTCTATCCACCATGACACCGAACGAAATATTTGGCAACCTCCAAGTTGCTTTCAAAACAGGTTAGCCTACAAAAGACCTGCTAACAGAGATTGCTCGTGCTTGAGCTATCCACAATTATTACAACAAAAAGTAGGACAGTCCCAACGTGATTGATAACACGTTTCTCCGCGTTGCGGTAATTCGCGCACCCCGACCACGACGCTGTTGGTTTGCAATTTCACATTAACTCGCACCAAAAATTATGCTAATGAAGTGAATGAAGCATTATGCTCGTCGTTGTTGGTCTGTGTGTAAAGCCCGCTGTGATAGCGCGCGTGCTGGTCTTGGAAATCATACGCAACAACACGGTTCAGCGAGTAGCTGAACAATAAGCTGTGCTGCCTTGAATTGTGCCCACCATCCACACAGCAAAGACAGTCCCGTCCGGAGATCTACATAAAATAATTACACTCCGGGCGAAAGCAAGTCCATGCGATAAGAGTAGTCGTTCGAAGTCGTTCAGGTTTGTAGAGCGTTACTCTTGCTTCAACGGAAATGACGTTGAAGAGACAACCCAACGTGACGCCGTGTCTCTAATGCAACGGCCCTCTTGGGCAAACAATGCTGGAAAATCTCATTTCGCTGGAAAAATTGAAATCGAACGCTGTAGCACAAGTGTGATAGAATTCACACAATAAACTTCACTATTATGTCCCCGACCGCAACACACACTAAGCGTTGTCCGGGATCGCGCTTCACACCCCTCAAGGGATAAAATGATACACATGATTGCTTGCCCGGCTGGACCAAAGCCAATCAGGTAGCGTTTATTAAAGCACGGTGTCATGTCAGGTTTAATCTCAAACACCACCTGGAACACCTTGCCTTATCCACTTGGCAAGACTCCTCCCCGGCACAGGTTCGATCCGCCTCGAAACGAATCTCCTTTGATGAGGTTCGATTTTTAACACCTCCTTATGAGGTCCCTTTCAATGCTCTTCAGCGAAAATGGGCGAAGAGAAATAGACGAGCGATTACAAATCTGCAACCCGTGCAGGCATCCTTAAGCATGACACCATCTTCCTCAAGGATATGCACACCATAATTGATTGGCAAATTAATTGGCTTGGACAAGATCGTGAACCTGTGGGGCAAACAACAGCACCGAAGAAGCCAGACAAGCTGCAAGGAGCTCCGACTATTCCTCCGCATTGCGCGTGAATCAATCACAGGGTGAGAATTACATTCAATCGTAGTTCTTCTGGGGAACATAAAAGGCTTGCCGTGATTAAGTCTCTGATTCACTTTATGTTTACACTAGCTTCCAGATGACTTGACGAGCATCGTGTGTATGTGCGCGCACGAGCTTGATCTTATCGCCCGGTGTCCGGTTCATCTATGGCAATTATTCCTGCCGTCCATACGGAAATACGGAACGATCGTATGCCTCAGTTCAGTGGTACATCATTCTCGCTATTTTTTCCTCGTTCCTGTTTGCATCTTGAACCCAACGCAAGACACCAATCTGTCGGACATGTTGCGTGCGGTGAGCGCATAAACGTTCTTAATTGTCGGCGAGATCGGGTCGGAGTAGGACACAACAACAAAAAACACAACTCCGAACCCATGGAGCTGTTGGAGTTTGGAACGCAACTTGTTGTGCGTGCATGTACGTTTGAATTGCCCTTCGGCGTGAACAATATGGTGACAGTAGTGAAGAAGGAAGGAGAGACTCTCGGTAGAGGCACTAGCAAGCAGGCAACGCAAAATATGCAGGACATGTAACAGCAGTTGTGTAGTACAATCTGACAACATGTCCATCTCGCGGCCGTGCGGAGAGAGCCGGCCGGGGGATGAAAAATTATGATTTTAATTGCAATCGGGGTGAGATTATTTGCGTACACGCATGCACAATAATAATCTTGCCCCCAAGAATCTTCCTCTTCTTCTGTAGTTCTGTGGGCAGAATTTACAACACAAGTACTCGTGGGCAAGCACACGTGAACCATCACCAGCGCCACGAGAGAAATTTAACGTAAATCATAACCACAAAAGCTGCGAAATTCCGATTTTAGGCAGCGTTCTTCAAAAACCGGACCGCCATTTTTGTTTTAATGCTTCAACATTTTAATGTCCCCACTACACGCCATTCGGTACGTGTAAATGCGTCATAAAAATATTTTGATTTTAAATTAACGCCGCTCTTTACAAAGTTCGCCATCTCGATTTCTCCTCGGTTGGGTCCAAAATTCAAACAAGATCCTTGTAGAAGTTTGTAAACGTTCGCCTGTTTACATTAATTTCCATAATGGCGGAACAAACATTTCCTATTGTTTCGTTTTAGTGCTTGTGTTCGGCGGCGCTTCCTGTCGGCATGCATGTTTGATTCTGTGTTCGAGATAGTATCGCGGCCGCTGGTTCGTTACGATCGTCAATTTACTATCACTCACCACACTACACTGCACGCTGTGTCTGCGCCTTTACTCGGCAGCATTGCTGGAGCATGGTAATAAACGATCATAGATGCATCTGTGGTATGCATCGCCACTGCCTTCGGTAGCCTGCAACACCTGAGCGCACCACAATCTTAGCTCCGATCCCCACGATCGAAATCGGCCATCTGATCGCGGTTGGCCGTGTACAGCAGCGGGTGTGTATGCACGGTGGTGGCAACCGCGGAATCGTTTGCCATTTATCCACCAAGCGGTATCAAAAACCCTTCGAGCCATTGGTTCCGCCGTGGTTGAGCATGAACTTCACGAGACTAGATCAGCTCGATTGCAAGTATCGGATGTTTGGCGGGCCAGCCGGGTGAGGCTGCTGCTGGTGGTGGGTTCGGTAATTTAAGAGTGTACTTTCGGGCGGCCCTATTGCCTGCAAGACCAAAACCAAGGGAGTCTCTGAGAGGCACCTGTTCGTGTTAGGTAGCGATTTGTGGGTTCGGTTGGCGCAGAGCTCGCAGAGTTCGGCCCTAACAAGATTTGTTGCGGTTTGTTGCGGAGTTCTCACAGACTGCACACAGCACAGAGTTACGTTGAACGCGATCAGTTTGTAGCGAATTGTTGCTGTGCACCTGTATTGTATTGGGGAGGTTGATTTGCAATCTTCCAATCGCGCGCTAAACATGCACCGACCGAACACAGTGCTTCCGAATAGCCAGTTCTTCGGATCGTTTGGAGGAGTTTAGCTACCTGAACGGTTAGTTGAGGTGAAAGTTTAGTCTTATTAACTTTAATGTCAAGCTGTTTGCCGGGGATATTGAAGCTCACCTACCGTAAGTCGTTGGATTGGATACAAATTCCCAGGAACTAAGGCTGATCGCATTATCTTTATCGTCTCCCTGACAGATTCCTCATAAATTTCTGCGCAAACCTCAAACGCAGACGCTACATACGCTCGGCTTTGACTTCTGCTCTAATCGGACAAATCGCATACAAGGACACTGCAAAATTCGCTTTCGTTTCCCAGCACGCTTTCGTGCAGCAGAGTAACAGGCAGGGCAACGTGGCAACAAATTTGCTGCAGTCCGTACAATCATAAATACATGATCGTTCCTTTTATTCCCACTTTTTTCTGTGTCCTTTCGCATCCTTACGAACGATCGGCCTTGTTACTGTCAACATGTGTCAGCAGCGGAACGGGTGGAAGACGCTCCCGACTCTTATCTTTCTCTCGCGCACGATGAGTTATGATTACGGAAGACATGCCCGGCCCGCGACCACGTCGAAGGAAGCAAAACGTCTGCCGAGAATTGCGAATTGAGTGAACAAATAATGCTACAATGCGAACAGAAATCATGTCCATTTTAATGGCCATAATGGTTCTGTGATACGTTGGGAGTGTTCTTAGTAAAGTGCGACTGGAGACTTTTTGTTTTCTTTGAGCTGTATTCCTGTCGAAGAATACTCTTCCCAAGGAAGTCGATTTAATCTTCGCTTACCGAGAAGTCCTTTTATATTGCTTTGCTGCCTCTTTCTTGCAGCATGACTTGGGTATTTATTGTTCACCAGAATTGATCGACAGGATAAGCCGATTTAGAGGATCCAAATTCGTAACCGCAAGCTGCTGTTCTCGATACAGTCTCAAAAATATCTTCAAAATAATACTGCAAAATTAGCTTCAGAACTGCAATGACCAATGCACATTCTAACCATAACCTTCTGGTAGCATTCCTAGCGAACGAATCATCTTCGCCAAACCATTCCGACATGATCCAACCCACTTTCAAGCATCGTTTGCCGAACAGGATCTAGTGCAAGTGAACTGCGCCTGCGTGCGTGAGTTATGAGCTTCATTAAATCTTATTACGGCCGACAAAGCCATGACATGCACACCTCATTCCAAGTCATTCCGCGCAGCTTGTACCGTCGTGTTTCCAAAGGGGTTTCCGTTTGTGGTGAGTGGTGCGAGGTCACTGACGATCCTCTATCACTTGCTCCAGAAGAAGCTCTTCAAAATTGTCGGTACAATATGGGATTGGTTTGTGATGCAGCGGCAGAAGGTGTTCTTCTTCAGGAGCACCTTGCACTGATCGGTGGCTGTGTTGTGGAATGGAAAGGAAAACACACATAAAATAGAGCTACACGACAACACGATCGAGAGAACATTTTGTACCGCTCGAGCCGGGTTTGCATCGATCAACGAAAAGAATGACATGACACGGAGTAGACCAATACCCCGTACCGCGGAGAACATCCTCTGACCTGAGCCACGAGTGCAGTGAATGATCGCCGTTGCAATAATTCATACTCTTCATCTACTTAACGTTACCAACCACCGACCAGCCGATGCTCCGTTGTTGAGCGATATTTATGCTCACATTGGCAGCCGTTTAAGCCGATGAGTGTGCGAGTAATAACCTTCTTCGAAGGGGATGGGAGAGCATCATTCTGTTCCACTTGTCGGGCTCGTCTGAGCTTCGGGACAGAGGAGAGATCGCCTGACGATCATGGTAAGATTATGGCTTGTAGATGTTAAATGCTTACTGGCGGGTTAAGCAGGAAACTTGAATTTAAAACCAATGTCGAACTCGATGGTAGCAATCAATTTGAAGCTCTACTTGAAGCTTGCAGTAGAATGTACAGACGATACAATGTACGGCTGGGGAACTGGAGGTACTTATGGGCTCGTGGAAAATGCCCTAGCGTTGATGGACTCAAAATCTATTAGGAATCAATTTTGATATGCGTGATAAAAGGCTGCTCTAAGATATTCCTGCTCAAACCGTGGCCGTTGGCTAGATCAAGCAATCAACTATTTCTTCAGTCGCAGGTTTGACTTGGATGGCGTTAAATACCTGAAACAGAGAGAAAGAAGAAAAAAATGTGTATGAGTTAATTGTATATGTTCCAGATCCCGACCCACACGACCCACCGCTTCTTCTCTGCCGAAACTTATCATTATGTGTTATTCATCCTCACGAGAATTCGTATTCAACCTTTAAAAAAAGAAGGAATTTTACACCTTCATTCACCCTAATTGAAAACGATCACAGTTAAATATGGATCGATCATCGATCATGCCCATCAAACATTGGGCGTGATTGAAGTTTGAGCACCGAAGAATGCATCAAACCGTAACCCGAAACCTGCATTATGCACGAGATCTTTTTGTGTCCGTTCATTCTAACGGATCTTTTTCGTTTTTCAATTGAGTGCGAATGAATCATACTGCTTATTCCGTTACCATACCATTATGATTTTCGTTCGGACTTGGTTCTTATAGCGAGGCAGGCCCGAAAGCAAACACCCCATGCAAGCGCATCATTATTTAGCCAGTAATCGATCACGAAAAATCGTTTCATCATAGTCATCATCATCCAGAGCGCGCACGGGCGAGAGAGACGAATTTGGTATGGATCTTGTTAATATATTTAATCGGACTCGAAACACCTTGAGGTTCCCGAGAGACGGTGGATGATCTGTAGAAGACGTCATGGCTGATTCTTATTATTTTTTCTTTCCTTGACACGATGCCTTAATCAGAATTGAACTGCAAACAAGATTAACTGATAGGATATCACAGCAAACCCTTAATTGAAATAAAAGTTCAATTATGATACTGATCGTCCAAAATTTCTCATTCTTGCAACGGCTTCCAATCAAAAAAAGTCGTGACTCCCGCACAAGTGTCGAGTGCCCACGGCTTCAACACTGTTCCCAACGCCGCACCGAAACATTGTCTCGTGCAGCATATTCCTATTTCGGTTTGTTTTGCCATTATTACTCAATCCCCGATTAGTACCGAGCGCCGTGTCAAGTGTACCGGGTAAACAATGGTACACACAATCATCAAGCATAAACAAACAAACAAAAACCCACATGCGACGAACTACGGCTGACAAATTAAGTCGCCTTAACCGAAAAGCAGTACCGACCGACCCAGCCAGCCAGCAGCAGCAGTCCAATCAGAAACCGTTGCATTGGTTGCTCGTGATTGTCATTATGCAACGCTGGTCAGAGCGGTAAGTTGGGGGCATCTCTGTGTAGCTTTCCGACACTGTCAAAGTTATCGACTTGGAATGGTACTTCTGATGGGCAGCAGCCCGTTTTAAAAATATAGCTTTAAGAGAAGACGGAACGGGACGGGTCGGGGTGTGGGTTTCGTATCACTCGGCTTTTGAAGGGGATTAATTGGGAGCGAGTTACAGAGCTTCAAGAGCATAAATAATCCGATTCCTTCCATATAAGTAGATGTTACAGTGCATGTTGCTCGGGTTGATTTAACTTTCATGAGTTCGTCGCTTAATGCCGCGCATTGAAGTCTTTCGATTTTTTCTCTTCTAATCTCTCTTTTAATCCGCTAGCATTCATATGCAATATTTGTTAAATAATATTGTAAAAATATCACCAGAATCCTAAAGCATCAAATTTTGAACCATTTTTCTTCTCATCGTAACAGGTGGTTGTTGCACACACCATCACAAGCCAAGTTCTCCTTCGTTCGCCCAAACCGTGGTTTTACAGTTTGCTTCTTTTCTTCTTCTCGTTTTTCGAATCATGAACAAACGATTAAACATGCCTTACTTTACAACCGTACGGAATTGCCCAGCGAAAAGAGCGAACACAATAGCATAAAACGGTAGCAATAAGCGGTTGTTTGGCGTGGTAGTGTTCTTGCCTAACCGCTTCGGGCACCGTTTTCTCATCGTTAAACCGTTAAACGAATTATCGCCCCCAGTACGGCATAATACGTTTCACAATCTCGGCGATGTTGCAAAACCGCGGGCACCAGCGCGATAGGGGAAGGAAATCAGGCGGCAAAATGCGTGCCTCGCGAGTTCAGCTGGAAGTCTATTACGAGCTGTCAGTTTTATAGTGTGACACAATGAATATTGTGAAGGAGGAGGAAACCAAAAATCTCATCCACGAAGGTGATAGGAAAATTTGGAATGTAATTATTATTTCCTCCAAAGCGATTGACATTTCGATAGTTCTCGGCACAGCTCCCTCCCGATTATTGGTGATGTGATCGTGCCTGACCGGCTATTAATTTTACGCCAAACGGGGCACGATTCCTCCATGCAGCAGCAACGGGACACAACCATCCACGACGAAATCATCGCCGGGCACACGATCAATTTGCACAAGGCGCCATTATTGTACGTCCTCTTTATGGATGGTGGATTTCTTTCGCCACCACAGAGTAGTGTCAACAATTATCTGTCACTTATGTCAAAACAAAACCCGATGACATAACACACATACACACAGACGTGAGGTCCCTCATCTCCATACCGGGGAGGCTGGCT
Organism: Anopheles stephensi; assembly: GCF_013141755.1. Lineage (NCBI taxonomy): Eukaryota > Metazoa > Arthropoda > Insecta > Diptera > Culicidae > Anopheles > Anopheles stephensi. Next base: position 2,692,961 of record NC_050203.1, read on the forward strand.
CTCATTATATCGTGGAGCGTGTCGACGACCGAACAACATGGCCGCGTGTGTGTATGTATGCCTTTTGTATGTTTTGCTATGCTGAAATGGGGGTAGCAGCCATACACCGCCGCTTAGCGGCATGATTTTCGAGTGTTTTTGTTCTACGAATTGTTCAACCGGGGGGAGGTCGCCTTCCACTGCGTGGCAAATCCTCGGGGCAAGTCAGATCTCTTAAGCGGGTCACATGAAAAAGGTTCAATTACGTGCGCCCTTTAGGCGTATGCGATTGGGACGGGGGGTATCAGTCTCTTGAGCTGACTGTTGCACCATTGGCATTCGGACGGAATTCTGTACACCCAACGCCCACCCGGAGGCTACCGAAAACTTATTACGAGCCACTCCACAAAATGGAAGGCTGCAATCATGTTCCGAGCAACGAGAAAAAGGGAGAGAAACAAAAACAGAGCAAAAGCACAATTGTGCGACTTTTCTCACTTTCCATATGGTTGGCGATTGTTTCACTGTCCTACGGGCTCGAACTTGGAGACCCGATGCCTTTGTTGCTCGGGAGACTCTCGGGAGACACGAAGTGCACGAAAAATGACTTTTGGTTCGGACTACTTTCGATTTCGCCCAGAACCCACTTGGCGAATTTCAATGATAAAAGGTTGCCGGGCGTGCTGGCCTACTTATAGGAAAGCTTTTCTTTAAGCAGGTCCCAAAAACGAGAAACGAGAGTGTGTGTGGGGCGATATTTACCTAAACACACCTGTGCGAAAAGGCGTAGCACATGCACACGTGAGAAACAGGGCACAGGCCGTTTTGATACCGATTCTCGCCCATAATTGTGGGCGATTAGGTAACGCGAACAAAAGGGGGACCAGAAACTGTCTCAGAGGGGATTGTGCTCTGTTCACGCGTGAGGGTGGCTAGTCCTACTGAGCCCCAAACACACAATAGCGCGAACGGTACGCTGCCAGTGTTGTGCTGAGAAGCTGCTGACAAGTGTTTCGAAATGAAGTGCTAATGATTATTGTTCCCGGCTCAATTTCAGCCAGGGATTGATCGACTAATCGAGAGCGGCGTGTATGTTCTTGCTTCAGCACATACATATATGCACGAGCTGGCTTTTTCTTATTATTTTTTCAAACGCTCATTTCGATTTTCGAGACAATGCTCGCACTGTTGACTGGCGTTAAAAGGGTTCAGCTAAATGGAGGAAAAATCAAACTGCTAAGGCCCAAGCAATCATCGACAGACGTCCTCCCGTATCGTCAGGCACGTGATTTATGAGAGATTTCAACGGCGGGCGAAGAAATGAAGGACGGCTCGTGGAAAAGGAAAGTAAGGTGTAACCTTCCCCAACGGCAGGCGAATCACGGTTGTATGTGGACACCTTGTACGACACGACACGGGCGTCGTTATGCAACGATAGCACAGCACCTTTTTCGGATTATCTTTTCGACTTCAAAGCGCGATGGATTGATTCGCTGAAAGATCCGAACGTGTGTGCGTAAGCTTGGAATCGGTTGATTGATAGTTTTGTTGTTGCTTCTTCTTCTTCTTCTTCTTCCTTGGCACTACAACCTCGAGAGGACTCGGCCTGCCATTGCTGGCTTTCTGTGACTTAATTTTACCCGTAGTAAAGTAGTCAGCCCTACGTACGGGGAGGCGGTCTGGATGGGATTTGAACCCCGGTCCTGCCGTGTGAAGACCGGCACCGTTATCGCCTCGGCCACCGGACCGCCCTAGGTTGCTGGGTTGTATATATTTAGTATTATCCGCTTGGTAGCTATTTTTGAATGTTGCATGTGAGACTTGCTAACACAGCAGTGGTTCTTCCCTTTTTTCTCTGTGCCACACATACCATCGATCGCTGTGCAAACGGTGGAAGATGAGCACAGGTGATGCATGGCCGAGATAGCAATGCTTTGGGACGGCTAATGATGGTGGTGGTTAGCATTTAGTTTAGCAGCCTGTTTCGGTGGTGGGATCTTTAGAGGGTTTATTTATCAGCTGCATGGTCGATGGAAAATATTTCTCGAGGGGATATTAGTAGAGAAGGGTCGAGGAGTGTAAAAACAGGCTCATATTTAAGATGCCGTCAACTGATTTTTAGTGTAAAGATAGGTTCGAAAAGGGTTGGAAATTGGACCTCATTGCGAGGAAGCTACCTGAGAAGTTACCAAAAACGTTATACAAGTTCGATATATATCAGCCTCTATATAAACCCTGAAGGAAATATTAATTTATTCTCAATTGTTTTCAAATTAACCATTCAAATTCGTCGCTTTCACTCTGGGGGGCTTTTCAATCCTCACGAATTCCAATAGAATAGAAGCACGATGTTGTGTATGCATGCAACGTTCCTAGCTTAACCAGCATTGAAGTCTTTCGTTTGGAAGGGTATATTTTTAACACCATATCGTATCAATGAACAGGAGGTTCACCAGGCTTTGTGTGTGATTGAATCGATTTTAAAAGCGATCATAAAAGGAAGTATCAATTTTACGATCGTTTTATGATCTGAGCTTCCTTTCACGCAGGACAGTAAGAGCTACTATCGTTCTTTTCAATTTAGAAGAATTTGATTGATATGCTTTGTGAAAGGGGAATGATCAAGTTCTTTCATTCATCCATTCATTCGATAACTTTGACTGTCGTATCAATTACATTCGATCAAATTCGACGCTGGTGACGTGAGGGTGCCTCTTCCAATAAAAAAATCACCTGTTTTCGGAATCAAATCACGTGCCGTGCGCATCTGTGGCACCATGCATAAAGCAACCTCATTACTGGTTGAAATTAATTTAACTTTCCGAACTAAAAGAAAGCACTTTCATCATGCCAGCGAGCAGAAGAGTTTATTGACCTGCTCTACCACTGCAAACGTTCAATATAATGCAAGTTGCTTTTATCCTTAAAGCGGTTCGAAGTATAAAAATAACTCCAGCTCGATCTGCACGCCTCGCTAAGCATCATGAATGAAATCGCTTGGGCTTTGCACGGTTCCCATAGAAACGATATTGCAATCCGTGCGCACAAACGAACCCGCTATTGCATCATTTATCATCGATATCTTCCCTTGACGCGATTCGTCGGCTTGGTTGGGAATCGCCAAAAAGAAAACCGAGGGCGGAATCGAAAATAAAATTTGATTACCTGACAGCGATGATTTCTCATTCGATACACATTCGAGAAGGCTTTCTTTGCTTGCGAGTGTGAACAAACGTCCGCCAAGAATGCGCATTTCCGGAAATAACACAAAACACTGTTTATTCGTTCATTCTTTTGGCTGTTAAAACCATCCCCAAAGCAAACAGCATCGATTCACGGCTGAAGAAGAAAAAAAATCGATTCTTTATTCGATTTTGATTAGCTTCGGCACATTCGATTGCAATCAGAATCGGTACTCAATTTCCTTCGTATGGCAGCAGCGCGGATTGCACTCCAAACTGTAAGTGCAATTACAATGCACACAACACAGTGCGTTTAAACACTGCCTGGATCGGTCTGGTTGAGAGCTTGCGCCAAGAAGTTTTGGGTATTTTTCGGGGGGTCCAGGTCAATTTACCATCGATATAAATTATTCTTACACCTCGCGCACTGCCCTTAAAAAGAACGCTTGGTCAACCGTCAATAATCGTAATACATGGTGCTGGTGCCCATTGCCATTGCTTCACAAAAACGGACCCAACAGAGCTCTTGTTTTACATTCTTCCCATACTGGACATCCAGGGAAGAGTCCCAACAAGCGGGGGGGTTTGAGAATTTGTTTTATTCCCCAAGATGGAAAGGGGGAAGGTGCGAGCGAAGGGCAAGCGGTATGTAAAGAATTCATGTACTCGCCCCAGAACGATCACGCCTTTTTTAACAGACTTCACAGCCCATAAAAGAGGCCCCAGCGGTGTTACAGGAGAAAACAAAAAACCATCTCCCCGATTCCTTTTGGCAGCATGTTGCATCGGTTGTTCCCGGTTGATAAATATTAGCATAAATTTGGTCTGATATTATTATTAATGATGCTGGATGGATACGAGCCAGGCTTTCAAGGTAAAATTAGTTCAAACCGACCCAAACACCGTCGCTGCAACATAAACGTTCGAGAGCATGTTTCTTTTGCTGGTTTGGCGGATGTTTGGCGGAAAACTCGCCGTCAGCCTAATTGCGAACTCCGGGTTGACGTTGAGTTCCTCCGTTGCAGGAATGTACTGACAACATCCAGTCTTGCATAAACCCGCTCGTTTCGGTCTAGATGTTTGGTAAAATGTTTCAATTAATTCACTTTTCCCCACACATTCTGAGCCGGGAATGGACATGATCTCGAGCTGCGCTGAGGGGTTCGAGAGAGCAAATTTCGTTTGGAAGTCGGCAACCCATCAATCACTCTAGGCTCCGGTGCGGCTGCGATTAGCCGAAAGGGGAACTCCACAGCACAGGTACATTTCCAGCCCACAGCCTTACCAAAAACGGAACGAAACCGATCGCTCTGATCTTCGGGGGAAGGGTTCGTCGCTTGTTTAATTGATTGCTCATTAGTTTTATGTAAATTTTGCATTTGCTTTCATCGATCCGGTGCATTCGGTTACACTACTTCGGGGGAGGGCGGATGAGACGCGTCTGGTTGCCCCACATTTCCCTGATCGCTCTCCCCCGTTCTATTACCCGTCCATCATTCGCTGACTTTCCGATGGCTAGATACGAATTTCCTTTCCTGATCGCGACGGCACAATCTAGTTGCCGAGGAGTGTAGAAAACGCTTTGCAAAATGAAAACAGCCAAACTTGCGTAACTCTCCCTGCCAGCGAACGACAAGTGCAACCACACGGGGAGAATGTGTCTGGGCAGATTTTAGCCGCAAAGCCTAGCTCAAGCGAACATGAACGTCTAATGAATGGGTTTAGGCAAACAGCGTTCATCAAGGGGGAGTTTGGGTTTTTCTCTTCTTCTGTGTACCGGCCTGCACTTGCTGCAGTTGCTAAATAAGGCTACTGCAACAAGACATGAGCTGGAATAGGACCGCAGTGAATGAATGAATGAAGATGCAGAAGCCTATACGTCGACCCAAATGTGGCGCTTGGAGCTAGCTAAGACTACTAAAGCAGAACCGAGCCGAGATACTGATCTGCTCATGCTCCAAGAATTCAATTTAAGAACCTAATGCAAATGTCACCAAGGAGCGCGAGTGCAAGATAAGGATTAATGCTCGTTGGGAATAAACTTGAAAGAGGGAAACACATTTTTCTCGCTTCAGCCGTCAATGCTTCAGCTAATTTGCACAGAAAATGTGTAAAATATGGGGAATTTTCTCCAAATGACAACTAAGATATGTGCACAAATAAATCGACCAGTTCATTAGTTCCCAATATCCCAAATTCTCTATTTCTTCTTCCGAAGCCATTGCCCAAAACAGGTTGCCCACAGTGCTGGTGTGAATTATTGATGGTGCAAAATTTATATTGCACTGACTGTACGCCATACTTTAATGATGCGCCGTGACCCGGTTCTGGCCACGAACAGGAAGCAGGCGTTCTGAGTGTGAAAAATTACCTCCGACATGATCTCTCTCTCTTACTCGGCGCAGAGAGCTCAGTTTCATTTTCAGGATCCTGTGTCCCGGTTTGCTGCTAACGGTATCACGGTTGGCATCGTAAAAAAATAAATCCTTAAATGATTACACACGAATTCTCGGTGCGAAGGGCACAGACGGCAGCCGAGGGTTGGGAGGAAAATATTATTAAACACCTTGAGCCCCAAATTAACGGTTCATAAAGCGTTTGTGTGGCGAGTTCGGACCGGACCTGGGCAAATCGAACCGAACACGCAACACCCCACTAACCCACCTGGGGTCAGACATTAATCGCACAAGGACTTCTTGTACGCTCCGTCTTTCGGCCTCCCTCCCTTCCTTGCCTACCTACCTACCTACACGCACAACCAATCAAACGTAACCGTAAATATTAAAACGGCAATAAATCATCTTCCCTACCGGTAGATTCGCCTTGCTGCAGCAGCAGCATCCGGGGCGGCCAGAATCGCAGACGGAAGAATGTGACCCAAACCCGAGTGAAATAAATCCGGACGAGCGAGGGAGCGCAGTATCACGCAGTTTTTATGAGGCGCTTCGTTGCGTGAGGTTTGCGTGTTGAGAAACGTGGATGCGCGATGGAATCATGTCGAAGTTTTTGGGGATTATGATACGCGTGACATTGGCGACGGAGGTGAATTCAATTTTGTTCAATTTAAACGCACCCACTGAGAGGGCGAGAGGTTAAGAGGACGTGACATGATGGTTGGAATTGGAAAAAAAAGTATGCAAACTACATTCAGTGGGTCAGCAATCGAAAATACGTGTTGGAGGATCATCAGATAATAATTTTTGTGGTCGCTTGACGCCACATGATCGCATTGACTTGGCGAGTCTATCGGAGCTGGAGAATTATTATTTATCAGCGCCTAAAAGTATGCAATTCCAACATAAATGTTATCTGAAAGGCCTCGTATACCATCGTAAGCCTATAAAAACCTGAAAAAATCATTTATTAAGTGATATTTCCGGTTCTCTTTCAGAATAATTGAACATGATCAAATTAATTACAATATCATTGTTGCGCGCGTCGTACTTGTTTGTTAATTGATCTATTCACACTTTTTTTTCTCTCTTTCCCTCTGTTGTGAGCTTCCTTTTGTTTCGTCTACATTGTACTGCACGAAACTAAACAAGCCCCAACCAAATGAGGTTATTTGTAGTAAATTAGCTTGTTAATTATCTCTCTCTCTCATCACCGGACGGCGGACGCGAGGTCACCGTTTTGTGTCGCGGGTTTTGCCGTGGACCGTGCGCTGATCTTTTGTTGACCGACGCAAGAACAAAGGAAGCTCCGTACCGTACCAGCGAGTGGCTAGTTTGCTTAGTTTTGCAAATCTACTGGTAAAATCATGAGCCACAGCGGACAGTTGGGCTAAAGATGTGTCTAGCCTTCGATCGCGCGTTTTCGAGCGGGCACGTTTCCTTGGTACGTGTGAAACGCTTCCTTCATACGGAGACGATCGGACGATCGGTGATTAAAAAGTTCCAAAATTATTCAGCAAGGATGCAAAAGGAAGGACTATTTTACTGCCAGATGCTTGCGCCGTGACTCATCACCGCCCCAGCACGCTTGAAGCAGCACGCTTCAAACGAGCAGACCCCGAAGCGGTGCAATTAGTTAGCGAAAATGAGTTTGAATGGCGACTCGGCGAACATACATATTTCGCAAAACACGAAACCCTTATTTACAGCATCACGAAACGAAAATCTGTTCACCGCACGCCATTCACGCCCGGGTAATGGTGGTTTGGTTGTGGTTGTGCGGTGCGGTAGATAATTCCAAATAATAAATTGACCTAATGAGTTCGTTGAAGTGATACAGTTGTTGGGGCATTTATCGTTGTTGATCGCTTTTGGGCGCAAAAGTATGCCAAGAACGGGCAGCAGCATGATCATGAGTAATCAGCTGCTCATGCGTTAAGAATTTCTTGTTAAGGGCAGTTGTATCAAAAACGGATTACTTGAGGGTAAAATTGTGAAAGAAATACAAACACTCAGTGTACGAATTCCCATCGCTCGCCTTCATCATCGAAAATAATTACACAATTTCGATAAATAATCATGCAATCAATGAAAAATTAGTCCCAAAATGATGACTCCCAATTGACAGCAAATTATGAAGCCGAGCGGCAGCATCGAGCGAAAAAAAAGGGAAGCCCAAGCCACCGCCTACTGTGCTGCTGCCACCGCCAGTGGGTCGCTCTTCATCACTTACCAGCGAGAGAAAACAATTTAGCTTCCTTCGCCCCTCCGAACACACTCACAGAAAGTCCCGTTTCCTGTTTCGTCGTGATCGATCGATCGTTTCCATCGGCAGCGCAGTCTTTCACCCGGTCCACCACGGAACGAATCCGATTCGGTCACGGTTTTGCGCCCGTTCTTTTGCTGGGAGGACTGTGCATTTCCCTGGCCGTATAAAGCAGGGCACAAGCAGCAATCCCTCCCCCCCCCCAATGAAGCGTAAAAAGCGTAATCGTCGACGACGAACCACGCAAGACTTGGGCGGGCGACCGTCACCAACCAAGTGACGAACCTTCACGATCGAGCGAGGGAGAGAGATGTGCGCGCGCAACGGCCGGAATAAAAGTAAATAGAAATCGATTTTCAAATTACCAGTAATTGGCCTCGGAATGCTTCTTCTTTGCGCACGGTCTTCTTCGCAGAAGAACTCTGCATTATGCAACTCGAAACGGAAAGCTAGCCCGTCAATCGTCACCCTTCGACACCATTTGCCCGTTCTTATTAGCGTTTCAATTTGGCGCATCTCTGGCACAAGAGGACCACAGTCACAGTCAGTAGGAAGTGTCGGCTCGATCTCCGATTGGGAGGCGCAGTGGTGTGTTGTTTTTGTTTGCATTACACAAGCAACCGGTGGTGTCCATTCAACACTCTTTTCCTTTTCATTTCTCCACTCGGAGTGGTCGCAGGAAAAGTGATTTCTTGCGCCAAACGGATGCCGGAAAGCTTTAATTCTATTCTTCCTTGTGTGAATCACGGGAGCCTTTGGCCGGTTATCGTCTATTTTACACCACCCCCCTCTGCTGTTCGGTTCAATCGCGGCCCATCATCGATTTGGCACGCCCGGCACAGCGAAAGCGATTGAAAAATGGTCGTTGAAGAGAGTGGGAGCAGGAAAAACTAACACTCGAAAAACAAAAACCGAAACAAAAAATTGTTGCCTGGTGAAAACCGGACCCGGACAATTAATTCACCACTAATTGCGGGGCATCCATCGGGAAGGAAGCTTCGGCTAGTCGAGCCTGTCGGGCGTTATTGTTTTCCTGCGCCACGGACAGTTGATAGCCACCACCATGAAGAAGTTGAGCTTCCTCCTTTTTTGCTGCTTTTGTTTCCTCCTCCCGCACTGAAGCAGCCGGAAAACATCAGACGCCAAGTGGAGCGGGCGGATAAGGGGCGAGTGGAAAAGCCAATGCACCACTGCACTGTGTTCGGGTCGATGCAACATTGATGAGGCAACAACCGACGACTTCAGCGCAAGTTGTTAGTGGTGGTTGTCGTGGCCGATTCGTTCATTCTTCGCCTGGTTACATTGCCGGGTGGATGTGTCTTTTTCTAGTGCTATTATCGATTCATAATGCCGCTCGCGACTTCTTGTTTTAGTCGTCGGTCAGCCAAGGGAAGGATTTTTGAAATTTTATTATACAGGGAAAATGGAGAGACTTACTGCTTTTGAGACGGGGGTTGTGTGCCGCAAATGAAGTTGTAGTAAGAATCTTACCTGTAAGGAAAGAAAAAAATAAAATGCATTATGTATTTGAATCACTAAAGCGCCAACAAACTAAATTACCCAAACCATTTAGTAGCGACAGCTGTTACAGAGAGGGAACAAAACACAAAAAGGATGCTCGCCGGACAAATTGATCCCAATGTTTAACATCACAAAACCAGGAGCCAGTTTGCGGTAGCATCAGACGAGATTGGGTTCTTGTGGCATTCATACCATCGTTGCCACAGCGTTGCTTGTTCCTCCTCCCCACTGGTCTAATGATGGTAATTTCGATCTACATCCGAGAAAGTATGTCGTGCCGTTCATTAAAATCTGCACTTCCTGCAGATTGCGGCCACAAAAATGATGTTCCGCCTAATGGCTTATTGCACCCTATCAGCGAAGAAAGGCATGTTTAGTTTGTTGCAGAGAGGATGATGAAATCGAGTTCGTCGCTTGGAAGACGGTTGAAGTCTTTTGCTTTATTTTGTAGTTGCGAGAAGATAAGAATTTTATATAAATTGCAGCAAATATAAAACTGTTCCTTTTTGCAGCATTTTAAGACACTCTAATGACCAAAAAGCTTAGAATTGAATATTAATACTACGTAAATCGGTCTTTAACAAGACACAACGCGCTTTTTTCCCGCTCAATGCATACATTTAATGCGTTTACATAAATGAGCTTACTTCAAATGCCATCACTTGCCCTGGGACCATTACCGATCAAGACGGAGAGAGAGAGAGAGATCATAATTAAACTCTAATGCATCCTTCAACTATTACTGCAACCCGTCACATTATTCCACCGCTCAACAAGATTCCCTCTCGATAGGTCAGGCTCATCAAGCTAGCTGGCAAAGGTTCAACGCAACCTTTTGCCCACCCGCCAGGGACAGACACATTCTCCCCCGGGTCGGAAGCATACTACCCCAGCACAGCAGCTATAAGGTTGATGCTTAAGTTTGTTGTTTTGTGATTTGGAACTTACGCTCATTTGAAGATGAATTGCTTGTTTCGTCGCCCGTACCCAGCCACCAGAAGCACCTTTCTAAAGCAATCCCCCCCGACAAGGTGGCATCATCAGGCGCAGAATGCTAAATCTTCTTCAATCTCTATCTTCACCACTTGTGATCGCTTGTGTTCGCGAATGACGGTGGTTACGCATCGACCAATTCATCAACCCGAGGAGAGTATGTGCCGGAGTAGCCGCAATGAATTTTCCACCTCAGCGGCCGGGTTGCCCATGTTTGCGTGGGGACATAATAAAACACACGCGCGGCACAGTATCATCTCACTCTACCCTCACAACCTTTACCCTTTCGAAAGCGCGGTGTAAATGTCAACATGGTGGTTGGTGGATTTGTCAACCGCGAACTGACAATAGCCGAAAAAAAAAAACCCAACAACACCATCTTCACTCAGTGGCACAGTAAGTGTATTCGGGTGGTCAGTGGAAGAAGATGGGCTCATGTCGTGCCTTTTCATCAGCATCACTGCTATTTTCATCATCATGTCGGCTTTTTCAAAGTCTGGCCGGCGGTACGATAACAATCGACAGACAAAAAAATTGATGCCTTTTTATGATTTTCGATAAGCCAATGGTGACCGGTGTCCGGACCAGTTATGACCGTGAAAAGGTCGCCCACTGTACGGGCGATAAAGCGATACGATCCTGTGCTGTTGAAATAGACAGACAGGTGGCATGTTGGACGTAGTACATATTGAGAAACATGTGCTGTAATGTCGATTCTCGAAGAAGCTTTCTGTAAGAAGTACTAATTATTGTTGTACAACGGAACGTAACACAGAGAATTCTCAACTCTGAAGCAATCTTTAAGCGATATTTAATTTATTCCGTTTTAACAAGGCGCTTAATTGCTTAAATGGTATTAAAATCACCTGCCTATGGTCTAATCCTTTCACAAAAAATGGTTTACATCAGCAAAACAGACGTCTGCCAAAAAAAGGAAGCTTAGAAAGAAGCATTAAAAGTGACCGATCCAGCATGTTCGTTGTGTCGCCGGAACCGGTTGCCCGACAGCAGACTTGAACTAAAACTTGATGGATACTAACTATGGTGAACAGAAAACAAACAAACGAAAACTGGCCACATACTCTCTGCCCAAATCGCTTACCAAAACTTCCGCTGTGAGTGGCAAGTCTTGCCATTCCTTCTTCTGCCATTGGACCACTCTGGCACGACCGGCGTCGATCAGGTTTTGTGTTCTCGTATTACCAAACTGTTCGAGTCCCTTCGTTTCCCTTATCCTCGCTCGCCCCGTGCTGAAGCGCCCATCCGAAACGTCCTTGCGAGCATATTAAATTACAGACATTTCTTGCACTTTTACTATTTGCGCTGGGCCTCCACAACAACAACGGCAGCTGCCACCGTCCGGTTGTTGCGTCGCCGTTCGATAGTGGACGCGAAATAGGGTGAGGAAAAGGACAGAAATTCAACCTCCCAAACGCCATTCACTTGATCGCCGGGTCGGACACGGAGTCGAACGAGTTTTGCAAGGTCTCAACAAAAGTGCCTCTTGGCTTGTGTGCCCGGGGTTGGAGCCGCGCTGAACGGGCGGCCGGACGTGGGTTGTTTCGCAGGTTTTCGAGCAGCTTTTGGTTTCAACTGCGAGAGGATTTTAGTATCAGTAGGGGAAGCTTTGCATTTACGGAAGTAGGGTACTGAATTGTTACGAATAGTTCTTCATTGATTCACCACAAACTTCCACAAGACACCAGCAACCAGAGGTAACTGGGAGTAGCAACTAGCAACACCGAGCCAGGAACCATATTGTCTTTGTAAGTGCAAAGTTTGGCCTAGATCTGGTGAGCGAGTCATGCGATCGCCCGCTTCAAAACAAATCCGAAGGGCGACATGCGCAGAGGGAGCACGGAATGAAGAAAAACCTTCTCCCTCTCGACCGTTCTATCACTGCAGCGGTCTGCAATTGCAACAGCCCTGCCCCGGTCCGTTTGGCGCCATCGCAAGCACTATTTCTGGTTTTTCCCATACACACACTGCATGCCCTCACCGCGGGTCTCACCGCTCGGTGGCTGGTGGTAAAACATATAAATTAGATTAAGTGCTGCAATTGCGGTGGTGGTAGCAAAGCCCTTCAACGCGGCCCTGCAATCAGCGTGGTGTCGGTCGACGAGCGGTGATCTACCGTCCCGGACCCGGAATCGGTCATTTGAATTGCTCGCAGAACGGGTCGAATGGGTTCGTCGCTTGCGCGAGCGTTGAAGTCTTTTTGTCTTTGTTTCGGTTGGGAATTGTTAGAAATCGCTCAAAAAGAAAGAAAAAGCGAATTAGAATTATCCTAACGTATACAGTGTACTTCACCTCAGGAATGCAGTTGTTCTTGCTTGTTCGTCTTCTCACGAAAAACAGCGGCACGGTTAGCATTCCAAATACACACATTAACGGTAAAGCGGTCCACCATCAGCAGGGGGAATGTGTCAAATATCCCAATAAATTATCAATTCAGAGCACATATACCACACACATGGTTACTGTTCCGTCGTGCTCGGCAGCCACTCAGCGCCATCTAACGATCATCGACTGTGCGATCGCATCATTCCCACCTTTACATCGCACGGCCGCACAGGGACAGTGGAGCGCAGTAGAATGGTAAGTAGGGAAGAATTTTATGCAAGCACTGCCATCCTCCTCCATACCGTGAGCGAAGGGGGTGGTGGGTGGTACTATATCATTTTATTGAAGTAGCTGAACCCGCAAAGACAACGGTTCAGGTCGATGGCCGGCGATCGACGTCGGGGAGGTGACACTCGTCGAATTCTAAATTCAAACCCAGATGCGTTCGCTTGGCACGGTACGGACGCTTCGGTGGTGGTGATGAGCGGGTGTTTAAACAAACATAGCAAGCTGAAAGGATTTCTTCCTCCTTCCTCTTCTAAGTCAAACCCTGCCTCCCTTCCATCTTACATCCTCCCTCAACCTTAAGAGCCGTGAAATAAACAAATAAAGGAACGCGAGAAGCGCGAGAATAGCGATTGCACGGATAAGTTCTTACGAAATCGTATCGGTCAGTGGAAGGATCTGAGGGGCAGAGGCAGAGACAAACAAAAAACCCGACGTGGCCACTCACAGGTCGGTCCGGATGAAAAGCGGGACACACAAAATGAAGTGTCTCGCTGCAATTCACGGTAAACGCTTTTTGTAGACCACGACGAGGGTGATACTCACGATTAACGGTACCGCCGCTTGGGATGCAGTTCTTCACCCCAACTCACCCACCCTACCCAGTTTATGCTCCATTTTTCTAAGCCTTTGCATATTGCGCTGACATCCCCCGCTGTGCAGCTAGCGGCCGTCCTAAACGACAGTTTCAAGTCGCGCGACTGTCCACGCTGTTTCGTTGGCCGGATTTCGTTGGTTTACGGCCTCCTATTGCAGACTTCCAATTTTTGCCATTCCTTCCCTTTTTTGTTGAGCCGGCAATAATGGTTGCCTCATTCTTGGCATCGCGATTGGGGATCAGTGACAACCGCGGTGGTGGTGTTGCAAGGAGCAGCAGCAGCAGCAGGAATATATGGGACCGATACTGTCTTCGGAGTCGGATACATAAAAGTCCATTATTTGTTGGAGGTGATTATTTATGTAATCGCGTTACTGCGGTGGTGACGGAATTCGAATGGCAACGGTCCTAACGGTCGAGTACTCGAGAGTGGGGTAGACTCTCCAAATTTTTGTGACGCTAACAGAACAGTACGGGAAGTATCTGATGCTTTTGGTAAGATCATTGCAAATAACTCCAACAACTTCATGCAAATCAGCGTTATTTCCACGTTGCGTTTCTCACAGCAATAAATTTGGCGTGAAATAATCTGTTGACAATATTACATCCATTGAAGTTCCCACCCAAGTATGAAGCAACAACGATCACCCGAAAGCTTCCCAGTGACCTAGAAAGCTGTCAGGAGGACCCACCAAAGGCCTACCTCGGTGGTGCTCATCAGCTTTCTGGGTGCATAAAGAATAAAATGCAGATTTATGATGGCGTGATGCAACGGGCACCGAAACGCCGAAAGATTACACCAAACAAGGAGGTGGTAATACTTTTCTCCTTACTTTTTCCACTGTTTCGTTATTGCTTTATTGTTTGCGCCGGGGCTTGGAACTCGGCCACGACGGACCTGGAACCGTTCGATAGCGTCATTTTGATTTTGGCCTGTCTCCGTGAGTCTGAGGTGGCCTGAACAGCATTACGTCGATAGAATTTATGCTAATGTGAATTTATTTCGATAATCCAATCGTTCCCTTCTGCAGCGGTACTGACAGACAATGACATCCAGGCAATCAGTGCCCCGACAAAACACGTATTTCATCACCGATTCCCCTCCTGGTGGATTTGCATTTTCGCGGGTTTCGGTGGGAGGTAACCTTCCGTTCGGTGACCCAAATCGGGGCGCGGACATCGCTTCTGTGCAATGCATCGAAACACAATTGAATGACAATCGACACAAACCTAACGGTGGTTCGGTTTGGGTTTGGGTCGCGTACACCAAAAGGCTAACGGCCTTCTTCTTGTGCTGCTGCTGCGAGAGTGTGTTACGTGCGACTTCACAACACGCGTAAGTTTGCAATCAAACGGTGAAGAAGAATTTTAGTATCGATCGACGATGTCGACGACAACGTGCTAATGGGCCGCAAGTGTGTTGTAACCTGTCGCTCTTCGTACAGGTGAACACTATTGGGGTGGCAGCAATTTGCATTCGGAATGAAAGCTGACCATAATAGTTGCGTACTTTGTAGGTTAAGTGTACAGCCATGTCGAAAACAAGGTTTATGTCCAACGGGAACCTGTCACTAACCTATTTTCGAACATCACTTTTAACGAGAATCCTACAAGTGTGTGCCTGTGGAATGCAACGGCTAGAAAAGCTACTAAGATTGGATCCTGTTTATACTCTATGCTCAAGGATTTCAAGCTGGGTTCAGCAAAACATGGAATTTACATTTTATTTGAAGCGATGTTTGTACGAATTAATTCTAAAATATGCAATATGCTTCATCATCTGCAATTTGTGCCATAAGCATTTGAATACTTAATTTGAGGATTAAACTGATTATACATCTTCATCAGCCTGCTCATAATTTTTTTTTTCATCTGATCCAGACGTACTGCCACCACCAAATCGCTACAGAATTCCGTCCACCTGTTAGGTGCCACCGATCAAGGTAAATTATGATAATGTTAAAATTAGCTCAACCGTTACAAACACGTTGCTCACACACTCAGCAGGAACTTGACCGCATGGGGCTCTACGCAAACAATAAAAATTACATGTCCTTGAAACACGAAAGAACCATTTCCAAGAAGCCAACCCACGAACCCTCCCTTGGCTGGGGAGCCATCTATTGCTCTTGATCGCTTGTAACATTCCACTGGTAAGCGATCGAGTGTGATCGCGCTTCGGTGCTGCGTTTCATTAGCTTTACAACGCCGGGAAGGCTGAGAAATGGTAACGTTTGGTGATGAGCCTCTTAAAGCCCATTAAAGGCCTTTATGCTGGTTCGGTGGCCTCTAAAATCGTACCACCATGGGCCACCACCAGCTAATACTCTGTCGGATGGATGCAGCCCACCGCCACAACAACAAAAATCACGGGGTGTGCACGAAAAAACAATTCCCTTCAACCGTTTGAATGCGCTCGGGGTTTGACATTTCGGTTACACAAATATTGTGCCGCCAAAAGCGTAAGATGTCTATTAAAGGTGCCACCCCTAACCCACTGGGAGCGACCGATGCGGTTGTAGCAATCAGAAGAAGAAAAAAAACAACAAGTACTTTGCAGCTACAATGTTGCAGTTGCTTGTCGGGCACAAGGCTTCAAGGCTGGCTGGTTGGTTGGGGAGTGGAGATCGGGAATGAGAATGCTAATGTCAATTGGATCGTTGGAATCTGCCGTCTAAACGGACAAGGGTAACCACATTCGGTAACCGCGGTAAGTTTATTCCACAGGACAGTAGTGTTCTGATCGGGGTCGGTGATGATGATGAGCCGAGGAATCTCCAATGACATTCTGAGCCTGAGAGACGAACAAGAATTCTAAAGTCTCTTCGCACCCACATTCTCACGATGGTTCACGATCGAACGGATTCTCCACTAGCGCGGAGACTGAGTGATTTGTTTTCCTTTCCCTACCCATCACCAACGGGACTTCTGCTACTAATTTGCCACCTCTGCTGCCACTATCTTCGGCCAACTAAGCTTTGGCCCAGGGTTCTGGCGTGTGTGCAGCGCTCTAGTCACCGAGCACATGAAACGAAGGTGAAACCTGTTTCCAATTTGCCCCACTGACATTTGTGAAAAATTGCAGGTACATATCGTCCCGACGACACCACACACACAGCAGACGCCAGACTGGCAGCCAGCGACGCCTCCATCGGTTCGTGATGTTTGGAGTATTGATCGTTAAAGCATCATCATTGTCATCATTTCCCTTCGGCTGGCTTGTATGATGCATCGCCGTCTGGCGCGATATTGACATTTAACGAACGGAAGGCGGACGGCGGTTCTCGGCCCCGCGGGTTCTCGAGTTCGAGAATTTGGCAACAGTTCTTTGCCACTTTGCGCTACAGAGAACACGGAAAGGGCAGGGCAATCCAAATGGCACGACTATCGGCAGGAGACCTTTATGTATGTTCTAACTCTGCGGACGCTCACTGGAAGGGGAAGATGTGCAAACAAACTGTTTTTTCTAGAATCGTTGTCAATCGTGAGTGGTTCGCGTGACCTAGCTTTTCGGAACATCCTACCAACTAGAACTTCTGTCCCTCACCTCAGCTACAACCCTATGTGAACTACTTTCAAATAAATCCTATTAAGATAACAAGCAACGCTCAAGGACGCAGTGTCTTGTGAAATGAAGAATCTGTCAGAATTGCGCTCGTAAAATGTCATGCAGAACATCCCATCTTTTTGTCTGGCAGGTCTTCTAAGCGGCTTGCGTTACAAAATTAGCTTTTTTACCGCCAACTAGCATCAGTACCGTCGCTAGATGCTGCCAGTGTCATATAACGATCGAAATGAATTGTATGTACGCGGTAGAGCCTATTATCTTGAGGCACGAAAACCACACGTCACGCTAGCTGGCCAGCTGATTTGCCGCCACCGTTAAGCGATCTCTACTGGTTTCGTTTTCATTTCGGATCCGCAGGCTACGGCGATTGGATGTAGAAACGCGAGACTGTGGTGGATCACGGTAGAAACCGTTAGGCGTTTAGAGATCCTCAGTTAACGGTTGTTGGTGTAATCGAAAGCGTCACGATAGCGGACGGAATAGAAATTTAGATGTTTGGATATACGTTCTGCGTAGAGTTTTAATATGATACTGCGAGGAATTTGAAAGATCATCATCCGTTCGAATGAATAATATTATGAAATACATCAGATAGACCTGAACAGTAAAGGCAAAATTGAATCACCTGCATAACACTCCAAGAAGGCATACTTTCGACGGCTTATGTCTAAGACTCCTAACGACCTAGCACTGGAACACTTCCAGCGATGGCGTCATGCTTTGGCAGTCGCTTCAAAAGAGCCCAACTTCCAAATCACGTGGGCTGCGGCTCACGATCCTTAAACTGTCAATCGGAGTAAGCGCTGGAACACCCATGGGAGGATGTAATGCACCTCCCAGCCAGCGTATGCTGTCACCGACGATCGAACGATAGAAACAGAGCACATGTATCCGCAACATCACACCTGGGTTTGAAAATTGACTTCTATCCAAAAGATGTATATATATATATATTGCTACGAATGCGATCGTGTCTCAACGATGGCGGGTTGTGTTTCGTCTATCCCGCCATTTACCTTCAGATCCGATCACACTCTCGATCAGTCACTCCTCCTCACTGGTGTAACATTTCAGTTACGACAGATTCAAACCCGCTTCAATTGAAATGTAGCGCGGCTTCGAAGGCACAGGGAAAGTTAATTGAACTTGTTGCAACACATATCGGAGAGAACCCCGTAGAAAAATGTCTTTCAACTCGTGCCAGGGCCATTTGGAAGTTTCATTTATCAAACTCCCTCAAACGTAAACATTCCATACAATCACAACAAGGCGTGCACCAAATTGGGTCAACCGAACTAACCCGGACAATTGGGAACGCTTCTGAACGCTTTGCCGAGGGGAATTTGTTACGGGGTCCACATCCAAAGGCGCCGCGGCAAGACTAACGCACGCACACTAATCGCTTCCATCCCAGTTTTCCCCGTTTCGATCAAAATGGCGATAATTCACGATTGAAATGTTTCACCCTAGTTTCCGATTTCGCTGCACTTTCTATCACACACGGCCGCCACGGAGTTGCTTCATTAGGTTGTCCCGGTGTGGTTGTGTGGGGCCTGCCTACCTGTGCGTGGCTGCTATGATTTATGAGCGTACGCGACGACGGTTCACCACCTTGGCCCGTTTCAGCCGAGGCTTTCTTCCGGGATTCCAAACTGTCTCCCAACGCTAATCCAACACCACCACCACCACCACGGTAAGTTCGTATTTCCGGACTCTGATGCCGAGCGTACGATCATAACTTTCCCTTTTTTTGGTTTTCCAACCGAACGCAGATCCGGTCGCCAAGACGCCGACGAGCCTACGAATCCTCCAAAAATGCCCCGTAAACACCGGCGATAACCACAACACACCACACACCAAATCGAGCACGTGGACTCCTCCATAAACACTTTCGCTCGATTCCGGTGGCTCGCTGAGTGTGTGTGTGTCTGTCTGCTGCTCCTCACCGAGGTTTCAGGTTTCAGCGTCCCAATCATTCGATTTGGCGATCGATCGAACGAGCGCGTTGCGTCGCCGAAGATCGGAGCAGCTTGGAATGTGCGTCTGCTTCCAACCGCAATCGCTTTCATACCAACCGAATGATTGATCGGTATCTTCCTGCCGTGCCATGTCTGTTATTCGCCCATTACAGGCCCTGAGTTATAAGCATCGATCTACCACACACACACACACGCACACACCAGTAGTGAGCAGCAGCACACGGCAGATGGGATAAAATTGTCACTACGATTGCGCAATGGCTGGGACGCAAAATTGAAGCTCCCCGTAATTGCGTAAGCAGAACACCAAAGAAAGACAAGTAATGGAGCCGATAAATGGAATCGGAGAAAGAAAAAAAACTCCTCTCTCGCACAGAAACAGATGCTGCGTCGTGAACTTGAGAATCACACCGAAAGGGAAAGTGGTCCTTTCGGTCGGGAGCACCACGGCATAAATGGCGCAATTTTTGTGATCGAGAAAGTGCAAAAGGGAATCCGAGCGCAACACAATGGAACCTTGGCCCGGGCCTGCAAAATTGTCACCATCTTCGCGAAGAAGTTGAGTGTTGACGCGCTTCGTTGCATAAAAATGAATGAAAGTGGTGGATAATTTCACTCACTTTCGCTGCTTTTGAAATAACAAGCGCGAACGAACTGTTCCGATCGGAACTTCGAATTTTGATGAATTGTGAGGCATTTGTAAGGACCGCGTGAGGAAATTACCGATGATGGGTATTGTGACGGTATTGGAAAGTTATTTAAATACAAAACCATTCACAGGTGAGAGTAGCCACTTGACAAGCAGGAATTAGCGTGCCATCACATACACATGCAGCGATTGGTCATTCAATTTGATTGTTTGACAACAGATGGCGCTGATCGTTCGAGTTGAATTTGCTGGTGTCATTACGGTAACTGACACTTTCCAGACAAGAATAGAAGACAGTTTTGTTTTCATCAATAAAAACATAACATTACTTTCGTCTACAAACATCTCCACCAAGTTTAACGATTCTGGCCATAAAATACTGTCATAAAACGAACAATTTTTCACACTTCATCCATTAACTGGCCGATCGCACGATCACCCTACCTTTTCCCCCATTGCTTGCCTTCGCCTGAATCGCGTGGATAAATAAATAAATAAACAAAATCAATCGTGCAAAGAGTGCGCATGTATGCGTACCATGCATTAGCATACTAATATGTATAGCCACCGAGACGAACGGTACTTGTCCCGCTCCAAAGACCGATCCGAAGTCACAGCCGTCTACCGTCGTGCGAGTCGCGATACGCTGACTACTCGCGACACCACGCTTTGTTTTAAGGATGGGAATGTGTTTGCTTGCAGAGGCAGAGGCACCGATTCGAATCTGTGCAAGTGGCGTAATGCAGAAGTCATCCTCGAACGATCGTTCAAGCGAAATGTCAAAGCATCGCTTCTCGCGTTCGCCAAGGTGAGATGTTTGAGTTATAAACCTTTTTTTTCTTGCAATTTCTCAACATATCAAGAAGCCCCAGCTAGGCGGTTATTAAAAGCGAACCAAACCAATAAAAAAACACCCCGTGTGTAGGTCGCGTCATTCATTACACAAAACCCTTTCCCAAAAATACCCCAAACTGCAACCCAAATTAACTAACGATGCTGTCCCCCAAGTAGAGTCTGAGAGATTAGGGTGCGAGGCTCGATCAACCCGTGTGGTCACTACTTCATTCTTTACGGGTCATCCTCGGTTGAATGAAGTGCGTAAAGGTGCTTTTTTGTTGGGTTGTTGCTCGTTCCTACTCTTCGAATCCATTGATGCGTTCCACCGAGGAGGTGCCGTTACTTGCACGATCATTTATTTCCGCAGCTCCAAACGGACACGCGGTGGGCTTTGCGCAAACTTCGCCACGCTCGGACACACAGCAACACCTTGCCGAGCCTTTACCGAAACCATGCGGCGGTGGTGGTGACCTATCGAATATGGGCCAGGGAGGTCGTAAAGGTGTTGAGTTTTGAAGTAGGTAAATGATCAAACCGAGCGACGAGGAACATCATTATCTTGGAGGCGCATGCAGAAGAAAAAAAACGGCCAGAAACCCCTCACGCTGACACTCAATCTGATGATGTGATGCGCGATGGTGCGCGAGGCTTAATGGTGGAAGGCTGGCCCCCTACTGAGCACCATCGCCGTATCGATTACCGTAGCTGTGAGTGGTGGTCAGCAATGGGAAGAAGAACGCTGAGGAACTAATCAACGGTACGCAATCGTATGCACACACCAACACACACGGGGCTATTAATATTAGCCAAGCAAGCTTGAAACGAAAGCGAAAACTCGTCCTCCATCTCGAGAACTGGTATGCGGCAGAATGTTCAGCCGGCCGGTTCCCCCACTAACCCAGTGACTCTCCATTTCTGACCCGATCGGACGTTCTAGATTATATTAGACATCCAATTGTGCTGGACCTCAGGCCGTACAGAACTATTAATTTTCGTACTCTTCTCCTTCGACGAATTAATTGCGTAATGACAGCTCTCTGATATGGTCGGCAATGGTGGCGCTACCAGTGTTCGCGTACCACGCGTACCGATCGTGACTCTCGCCTACCGTACAGCAGCAACAGCAGCAGCACCCTGAGGGGAGATTTAATTCTTGTTCTTACGCTCGCACTTCGCGTTTCGATCCGAACGATTGATTTATTGCGTTAGAATGTGAATCAAAGCAGTAGTCCATGACGATCTACCTAGTCTCATTTACATCTGCCCCTTTTGCGGACGTTCGTGGATATGCGCACGAGTCGCCGCGGAATAGCACCTCTGGCCAATCGGATCGATTCCCTTCTTGTAATTAGGGTGTTCATCGTACATATTTATGAACAATAAATCCGTACACGCGTGCAACTATTTCCTCACGAGTTCTTTGAAGTCTCTCGCTCTCTCGGAGGGGAAGGATCACTCGATCAGAGAAGGACTAGTGTGTGTAGGAGGGAGCAGGGGTGGAAGTTACAAGATTTATTGGGAGCATTTATTGATGACGGAAAATTGACGCCAAACACCTGTAGCACACGGACGCACCACACTTTACCGCAACGGTATCGAGCTGTATCGATTACTTCGGGCGCATGCCTTTTAGCGTCCAATTTCTATGAGGTAATTGTGGCGAGAAGCCAAGATTGGGAGTAGTAAAACGTTCACGTGAACATGGCACCTTGTGTGACGAATCGTCACACCGAGATAGATAGTCCGCTCGTACCGTTGCGGAGAGGAACCGATCAGATTGGGTAACCTTCTGATCAACCTGTCATGTCCCGTCCAGACTGACTTCGGTAGACCAGCCGGACTCGGACTTGCGCGCGGCTGACATGTGAAAAGCTTACTTTTGCTACATGCCACCGCTATTTCTTCACCACCATTTTCGAACACGATCGTGTGGCTGTGGCTTTAGCTTTTTTTTTTCTCCTCCCGATCGAAGGAATCTACACTTTACGAGATACGGTCAGTGTGTTCGGGAAGGAATTGATTCGACTCGGGGAAAATAAAGCGTTCATCCAGTGAAGCGAACAAACTGTGGCTAAAATGGCGTGCGCCCGTTCGACGCCGTACAAGGAAATAAAGGCCGGAGAAAGCGCATGGCGCGCGTTTCGGAAGCATGTTTTGAATACGTAAACAAACATGCCGCCGGAATGACAGTTTCGGAATGTTGTGGTGTTCACTTCATTGACGACGCTCGACTGTTTGAAACGCTCCGAAAAGCCGCGGACCGACATCCCGATTTAGACGCCCAAGGCGTTATCTAACATCACTGACACCATTGATGTTACTACGCATCACACCGGCGTGTTAACTAATCAATCGATAACAGATTGGCGCCATCTGCCGGATCTTTGGACCACAGTGACTACCGAGCTGTCAACGCCGAGCTGGGGAGTAATGAGTCCGAGGTAATAAACACCTGATAATTCAATCATAATTCAAATTCCTTTGCCGTGCTGCCGGTAGTGTACCTTTGCCTTCATAATTTATTACTAATTACCAACTGCAGCGGTGTGGATAGGAATTTATATGCAAATTATATATGAGTGAAAAGAAATAAATTTTTCTAATTATTAGCTTTAGCAGGCTTTATTCTACTTTTCATGCCTTCATAGTTTACTTATTTATGAGTCCCATAAATCACCGCTTGTTGCGCACATTGCATCGCATAAAATGTGCATAAAAATTGCATAAAACATAACCCCCCGGTTAATTGATTTTCTAAAGCTAAGTAACTGTATTTTCGAAAAGTAAATACTATCCCACTGTCGCACGACGGGTGTTGTGCGGCTGCCACTTACCTTGTAGAGTTTCTCCTTCTGATACCAGACGTCCTCCTCTTCCTCCTGTGTGATGTAGGACTGGTCCAGGTTGAGGTCGTCCCGCGAGCGGGACAGTATTTTGCGTCGTGACACCATTTCACGCGGCAGTGTGGCCTCTAGGGATCCCAAGCTGCAGAAAGACGGACGAAGAAGAGGGAGGAGGGCCAACTTAGCATTGCTTGCCGATATAATTGGATAGATATAATTTTAATTTTAAACACGATTAATATGTGACACGGTTTGCACATTTCGTTGCGCAAGATTTTCGGAAGGTTTTTACGAACTACGCTGTGAATGAGTGAGTGTGAGTGCGGCCGTCTGGTGGCTGATGATGGATTCTTTGCTTATTTTTATACTCGACCACTCTCGGTACGCACTTTGAATCGACGAATATCTAACCGTTGGACGGACGGATCGGGTCTTTGGGTGGCGTAATCGAAGCGAACGATCAACGAAAAAAAACCCACCCCAAAGCCGGTTAGGTGCAGGTGCAGCTGAAAACTGCTGACGTTGAAGACGGTGTCTAGCTCACCCACTATGCGTCTAACGCTGCGTATGTGTGTGTTTGTCGATCTTTTCGATGTTTCGTGCATGATTGTGGCAGCTAAGGGAGTTGCGTAAACTATTCGCTGGCGTCAGCCCGAACGCCGTCAGGTCTACAGGTCATCAACGAGGGCATTTTCAAACAAACAATGCTATGAACCAACCGCTGATAAGCATATCTTCGACATATTTAATCTATCTCTGGGGACCCTTCAAATATCCCCTCAAATTTTCTACATTTCACAAAGAAACCCTACATTCACTTTCGAGTCGTGGGATTGATTACGGCCTACATTTTCCGCTAGATTGATAAAAGGAATCCTTCCTCTAATCGCCTCTACCACCATACGTGCTGTGCTTAATGGAGTTTTCAGGTAGATACGCCAAAAAAAAAAAAAAAACTGATTTCCATGCGCCTTCCATCGGAACGCGATCAACCGGTACTAGATCAACCGTCCGGCCCAGCGAGATTAATAAATGAGCTCCAATGTGGGAAAGAAGCTCAGAAGGTGCATCGAGCTGAAGCAGGAGAAAAAAAACACGCTAAATTCCACCACCTCCATCGATGATGGTGGTGTCGAACGGTTTCGCTTGGTCAACCGATGGCAGCAGCTGAGAAACCACCTGTTCGCGCGTTCCATCTCTTGCGCCAGTCGGGCAATAGCGGCGGCAGTCGATCCATCGGTCTGCGCAATACGTGGGAAATGAAGTTTTCAAACGGCGTTGCTTCATCCACCGCGTCAACGCCCATTCGTGTGGCAGAGCCGTGTTGCGGGTGCGCGAGCGAAAGCAAAATTAGTTGAGAAATCTCCATTTCGCAAAACCGAAACGCCACTGCACCGACCAACACCTTCCAACCAAACACGGCGAGAAGGAGGCGAGAAGGAGGGAGGTGGGGTTGCAGAGGGGTGGTTGTTGTTGCGAAGAAAATGGAAAAGATGTCGATCAAAACATAGCTCACTGGACCCGCACCAATATTTGCACAGTCACCCATCATCGTCACCGACTCTTCATTTCATCGTTTATCAAAGCAGGTCTTGAGCTGTCAGTTGCCCGTATTTAAAAGTTCGTTTGACATGTTTACATCAGATACGGTGGCACGTGGTACGGGATTTACCATACTTAATGAGGAGGAGACATCGGAACATAGTTCGCAAATATAATGGCAATGAGAAGAGACGACAGCAGCTTGTAGGTAAACTCGATTCGTTAATATCTTCTCCATATTCTTTTCATTTAAGATTGCAAAAATGAGTGGTTGCATCGGCGATACATTGTCCAGGAAGGCTTGCTTGCTTCTGCAGATTACCATACTCGATGTGAGTAGGAAAGCAACGCACCTCCACCATTGCAAGCGCGTCCGTGGGTGAGTCTAGAAATGATTGTTATTACCCTTTCCAACACTCTGCAGTGATATCTGCATACCTGCACCTCAAGACTTTGCCCATTTGTTTTCGCTTGCCGACCATATAGGGACATTATCGATGCATGTGCCTCCATCGGGTACGCAAACCCTTACTTTGGTTCAATTTGTGTTCTAGCTGGGCAAGCAATCTGGCAGCATTGTTATAGTAAAGCAGTCTGCATGGCAGGACCTCCAAAGTTGTCACCTTCTCTCGGGGAGGTTAGAGAATTGTGTTATCTAACCTGAAAGCTGGACCAGAAGATAGCGACTGATAGAACTAAGCTGTCCAATCGCTCGCTCTCCAGACGAAGGTGTGTTACATAACTTCATAAGCTTAGCTTAACCAGCGCGACCTTGCATTGAGCTGGTTGCCTAGCCAAGATGGTTCCCGTAACATCGCGCCCTAATTGGGCAACAGTTCCAGACGCAGCCACCTAACTATCATTCCAGAACCACGAACAACACAATACACGTTGGCTGGCCGGTTCCCATCGACCCGTGTCCACTGCTGTGCGCTCTCAATCTACCGATCCGATCCACTTCAATTTGGCTATCGTGCCCGGCGTAGACACACAAGCGTAGAAGCGTAAACAAACGACAACGAAACAATTAGCCAACGTGGCGGTTTTGTCCACCATTTAAGGGTGCCCACAAAAAAGGAGCACGCCTGCCCAGAATGGATGGGACGACTGCCGGGCTGCTTTTTGCGCATACCTGGCGTATGCAAAGTTAAAAGAGTTGTTAGCGTACATTATTGCCTTCCCTTGCGCCTTGCGATGGGCTGGCCTCGCGGAAGAACGCAACACACATGCAACTTCTAGGATTACATTCTGGGAACGCAGTGGACGATGTGCAGGAACGCACCAACGGAACGGTACAACAGGCTTAAACAACCCTTTTTTCTCACCCTCGCCTTTACGTGACACTATTCCCTGGAACTTGTCATGGGATGGCTCAAGAATGTTCAATCCCACCAGAAGGATAACGTGCGTTCCCGTGCAAACACCGTTAGAAACGTACCGACCGCGCTCCCAAGAACGTGCCGGATATTTGAGACTAATTAATTTCCACTCCCCACGGGAACATCCTCCCGAACAGTTGGTGATAACTTCCTCCAAATAAACCACCGTCACCGTTCGACCGGGAATGTCAACAGGCGAGATAAGTTACTCAGTGCCCTGTGCGAGAGTGTGCACCGAGCGTGTAGCGGTTGCCGGCAGCAGCCGGGCCAGAATTTAGTCGCCCGTTCGTTTGGGCACGTTTGCGTGCTGACAGGAGACATTTTATTGCTACGGCAAATGCAGTAAAACATGCAGATAACAACAACGGTTTCGGTGTATCATGTTTACCGCTGGTAGTACATACATCTCCGAGCGAACTTCGTGGCCTTACATTGTGGGCATATGAGGTTACCAGGCCCATAGGGAGAGCTTTTCGGGAGAGTTAGGGCGCCCAATTAGGTTTTCGCATTATTAATATTCAGTTATGATTTATGCGCGGGTTTCCTGTGGCCTGGGGAACAATGAGCCACACGTTTTGCCGTTTAGACGGCGTAATTCAATACTCTTCGGAACGGAAACCTGTGTCCTGCATTAACACGCTAATTAGCAGCATTAATCTGGTGGAACATAAATCATAATTCTTTAAACAAAACCAGTTCCAATACTAATGCCAATTCTAAGAAATCTAAGTCTCTTTCAGATAAACTTCCCCATCAAGGTTCGACAAAATGGCAATCTAATTGCACCTGACTAAATCGGTACTACCTTCAGCTGGCAAATCGAGAGTGAAAACCTTGTCATTCTAATCTGGGCTTGGGAACCACGGGACACACACACACAACGCGAAGACACGACCCCAAGCCGAAGCCGAACAATCGCACCGAGGCCATCCACCGCCGGAATGTCACAATGGCCAAAGGCGTCTCAAGGCGACGGGCCTGTCTCGTTCAGGGCCAGCTCGATCGGTGTCTTGCAGATCTGTCGAGGGTTCACTAGCGCCACCAAACAACAAACACTCGCCGGTATCGATTGTCCATTGAAAGACAAGACCAGCTAGCAAGCATCGAGGCGGCAGCAGTGAAGCGTGATCGGTTCTCGGTTCCGGTGTCATCGGGCGGGGATCGATCGATCTTCCATCGTGAAACATCCACCACATCCGGCACGATTTGGTGCTAGATTTGCGAGTCAAGGTTCGGGCTGGATTGAATCGATTCTCTCTATTGTTTTGCCCTTCGCCGGCCAGTCTGTCTAACTGGCCAGGCACGGCTGGTGTTTCTATGCACTCGTTTCAATTATGCTCGGTACAGCCTTTCGCCGGGGTGGTTGCGATCGCGAGGATGAGACTGATTGGATGGATGGCCGCGGTACATATCCGCCGTTTCTACGGGGTCTACGTGGTCTATGCTGTGGTAGAAGAATCCGTCTCATATGCATAATGGAAATGCATATGCGTTCATCTGCCGAGCGGTCGGGTTGTTGGATCGTTGCGCAATACAGGCAGGCATTGTGAGGCTTTTGTACCTTGCATTGCGTATGCGTATATTACGAGGGTTTGGACGATCGATCGATTTGGACCTTAAAGTGCGTCATAAATCATATCCATACCATTCGAGGAACTCAATTCGGGAAACGCTTTTCATAAATCATAACTCCCGCCCTAAGGAGTTGGGACTTGTTCCGGTATTTTCTCCACCAACACCAACACACACACACACACACACAAGTGACCGGAAGCTTTGGTTCCGGCAACGTGTGCCTATCAATGTCGTGATTCATGCCTTCCGTTAAACAACCGTAATCTTCTTTACGCTACCTTATCCGGGCGTAGCATAACACAACACCCCACATCAAACCCACCCGTACTCAATCGAAATCGAACTTCATTTGCATAGTCTTCCAGCGAACGAAAATAGTCTCTGTAGGAGAGACTGCGGTTGGTGCAGTACTTCTGTCCGACGGGGCACCCTACTAATGGAACCACATCACGTCGGGTGCGACTCGGTGAAAGATCACTATCTGCACGAGCATACAGAGAAACGCACGAAAAGACCACCTAATGCCCCGATTGCCATCGCCAGCAGAAGTTATGGTGCGTGTTCTAGCAACCGAAACATTCCGCCAGAAGTTGGCCATCGGTTGGAGCTGATTTCTCGGTTCTTCACACAGGTTCTTCGGCGGAGCGCATATGTATCGTGTACGTTAGATCACCGTTTGAATGCATAATTAGCAACAAGATCGGCGGGTGTGTGTGTGTGTGTACGCCATGGCACGTCGGTAGAGATGCATCTTCAGTCGGGTTAAGCATTACGAAATTGGGACCTCAGACCCAACCGTCGAGCGAAACGATGACGCCCCTGGTGATGAGGCCATCGTGCCATCACCACTTGAGCCGCAACAGCAATGCGACCGCATTCGGTAGTCGGATCTCGGAGAAGAATTGTGAGAATGTGACTCGGAGGCAATTGAAGGTTTCGTCGTCCGGCAGCCCGAGCCTTGGCTCTTCTCGAAACCACTCAGAACTTCCCGTTCAAACAATGCATTCGGGTCGCCTTTGGTCAGCTTAAGTACCGCCGCAAGATGCATTCTTGGGGCCATCCGTTAGCACACTCCCACTAGATCTCCCCGATCGATCGTGTCAAGCAGCGCCAGAAGGGTTCTGGGTGCATCACAAAACTTAGCCCCGCATATTTTGACACACGAGAGCTTATTTTACACAGCACCCTCAAAATACTCAAAGTTCTCACTCGTAAACATCCAAAGGTTGGCCCGGCCACACTGGCGATGCTGAATGTCAAGAACGTGGCAGCCGCTTTTGTCGCTTCAGAAGAAAAAAAAAACAACCGGGAAACGGATCCACCACGAGCGTAACGAGAAAGGTCGTCGGTTGGGTACGGCGCTCTGATGCTAGAAGTCTCTCTAGCAGCTCGAGGTTGAAACTCTGATCTTGATCGAGTCGCGGGCGCACTAGCCCTCACTAGCCGATTTTGAGGATCGTCGAGGTTTTAAGGGTGTGTGAATTCGGTCGATTGACATTCACGGCGATAGATGTCGATTTGTTTCGACAGCTGTTAAGTTCGCTGAGGATCGCTTTTTTTTGTTTTGTTTTGCTTGGCTTCTCTCCCGATGTTTCAAATGTTTATTGTGTCAATGGGCTTTTATTTGGTTTATCGATAAATCACAACGCGGAAAGGTCACGGCTGTGCAAAAAGTAACATCTCTTTCGAATCGTTTTGGCTCGAGCTTGGCTCAACAAATGACACTTCTATGTGAAATTTGGAGGCATCATCAGCCAGCCTGATTTTAAATCTTTGCGGCCTTTTTACCAGTCCAATTTTTAACCCTGACCTTTCGTTAAATACCAACCGTTAGCATTGCAGCATTTTCGTACGGTTATCTTAATGCATTAGACCGCAATATCAAGATCACCCACATTCGTTGGAGGAAGATTTTGTTCTTACTCAACGATTAAGCAAACGGCAGCCAACCAAGGCTGATTCTCATTTATGGTCGTGCGTACTGCACACTATTCCTCCAAAACGTATACACCAACCACGAACCACTCCAAGATATGCTTTTAAGTGCATCTCCAACTCCTGCTCAGCTCCTACGAGAGTTTTTTTTGTCGTCGGTCTCCCATCTGCGGTCGACAGCGCTGCCTGAGCAGTGAGCATCCAAATAGCATCATCGCATACCGAGGAGGCGTCAACGTTCACAACGAATCTCCCACTCCATTCGTATCTGGCCGTCGAGACGTCTACGATCTTCGATCGTCGGCACTGTCGCAGGACGTTACGATACCGAACAACTCCCCATTATGACACCCAGGCAAGCGCCTGTCGCGATCCTAGAGAAGCTAATGGACGCTTCTTGCAAGTGGACTCATTAATAATGCGAGCAATTTGCCCGTTCGCGTGCCATCGCGTTATTGTGCTGTCAGGGATGTGCAAGAAAGTGATCGCAGCTAGATAAACGTTTGCCGGGGAAGATCTCTTAATTCGAAACTGCCCCACCGATGGTTTGGCGGTGGATTTGCCTCAAGTGCTCATCTAAAAGGTTGCTAATTGTTGCCGCTTGCGGGCCCTAATGGTGTCATCCGGACGCCCACCAGCCAGCCTACGGCTGCGGTTAAATTAATTACAAATCGTGCTATTCTTGCCACCCTCGGGCCACAAGTCACGGATAGATAATTCTGGAACGCGCTCCTCCACGATTCCCGAAGGTGTTCGTTCCCAGTACGTTTTTTTTTTCCTAGCAGCTGGAGAATCCTCCGGGGCAGGTTGCCACTTGCCGGATCGATGAAGAGTAATCGTCACCCGAGCCTGAAGGTGTGAACACATTCCAGCCGCTTCTCGATGGGAAACTAATGATGTTAATCAACCTTCTGACAGTTTGTAGTGACGTCTACTCAAATCGAACGACTGATAAAATGCTTCCTGCTTCTTCGCTCGGTCTAAGCAAACAGCCATATCGCAAAAGCCGGATCTTCGTGGTTTGAAGGACAGCGATGTCGCAAATTGTCAACTCAAACAATCGTACAAAAAACTGCATAGATTCATGGTAGCTTCCTTAAACCATCAATTCATTTGTATAAGTCGGTCTTTTGAAGCTGTTTAATTTAATAGAAAGTATGTCCTAAGAAGTTTCTCGATACTCTGCCCCAATGAAGTTCCAGAATGTATCTCAACTCAGTTCTTGCCTTACGCCCTAGCGCACACCACTAAGAACAATTCCAACCCAACCTCACCATCCATCTGCGGCAATATGGTGGATGGTATTTGCACATGCGTTATTTGCCGAGAAATTGAATAGCAAACAAAGTGTGTGCCAACTTCACTGACGCACACAGGAAATACCGATCCATTTATTTCAAATCGGTATGTTTATTCTTCTTCACTGTCCCATCCCGCGGGGATTCTTCTGCTGGAGATCTGCTAAATCTGGTCTCGCACCATTTACGCCTTTCGCGGTTAAACCTCTGTACGCGGTGGTGGTGGTGTATGATTGGATCAGGCAAAGCCATTAAGACGCGAGACCCTCAGATCGGATTCTGTATCTTTTAAGGGGAGTCTGCAAGCGAAATCCCCACAACATGCATCGGAACTGTTGGTTTTCTTTATGCCGCCTCTTTCTGTGCACATAGCTGTGGGCTGTTACAACACTGCACAAGTTCAACGACAAGTGTAAATTTTGTTTGACAACAAGACCGCGACGAAGCGATGCCACAGTGTGCTGGAGAGGGCAAAAGTCCCCGTCGGGATAGCTTAGTAGCATCTATTTCAGGCATCAGTCCCTTATGCAGGTCAAGAACTCGACTAAAAATAAAACCTCCGCCTTTGGGGGCTTATTTGAAAGAAACACTTTGTGCCTGACGTTCGCCTTCTCCGGTGCTGGATATCTGGGTCTTGTCGAACGAATGCTTCCAGCCTCACATCCGGGTGCTTCTGCTGGTGCATTGCAATTAGTGCCAGTGCCTACTGTCCGGGACACTTGCGGCTTAGGAAATCAATCAACCTGGCATCGGTCAAGTGCAGTACGAGTGCATACTGTCCTAACGGTAGTTGACACATTAGCAAACAACGACGACTCACTCACAAAGCGAGCTTCATTGCTTTCATCATGACAGTGCAGGATGAATCACGGGAACATTCTCTCGCCCATCCAGAGCGACGTCGGTTCTACTGAGGTAGCTTTCGTACCATGGTCCACGCGAAGAAAGCAATTTTCCGCGTGAGTAATGATTCTTCTGACCTAATAAGCGAAGCTTCCCACAACGGACATGACGAATTCGCCTTAATCACAGCGTGATCGTTGCTTTGTTCTTCCTTCAGATTGCTTCGACCAACAGCAGTAAAAAATGATGTAATGCCCACAAGATCCTGTCCTGCTGGGTCACATTCGATACCCTAAATTCTCACCACAAAACATCCAAAAGTCGAAAAATAAATCACCCCCTAAATGGCGTCGTCACGCTTTATGTTAATGATTCCATTACCGCTCGATAGTGCCATGTGCCATGGAGAGCGAGGCCTATTAGCACCCACTTGCATTGCGTATCGACTTAAGGGTGAGTTCGTTTTATACCCTAACCTCAAACTGTAAACACATCCCTCTTACGAACGACATCTCGTTAAAGTGGTTCTTGTACAGCCCGGAGGTTTATTATTGTGTTCTTTCTGCTCAAAAATCGCAAGCAGTTTTGGGAGCAAAGACCTCACACGCGCTAGGGGACAGGACAGGAGTTCCGGTCAGCGTTGCGTCCCGTGGTCGTGACTTTCTTCGACCTTCCCGCGCACATCTGGCGACAATTAGCGGGCTCAGCAGTATGGGCGGATAATTTTATTGACGATCTGCACCACCCACCATCGCTCGTTGGTTCTGAGCGTTATCTTTTTTTGCGAGGGATTGTCCGAGGCCTAGAATAAATTGCTCGGGTAGGTGGACGAGTTCATCCAAAGTTCACTGGTCCAGAAGAAACCTTTCCTTACTTAACTGTTGCTCCCATGTTTGGA
The DNA here is from genome assembly GCF_013141755.1 of Anopheles stephensi. Lineage (NCBI taxonomy): Eukaryota > Metazoa > Arthropoda > Insecta > Diptera > Culicidae > Anopheles > Anopheles stephensi. The sequence continues at coordinate 2,725,867 of NC_050203.1, forward strand.
GATAACTCTGTTATACTATCCCGCAAGACAAACCCCTGAGTGTGTTAACAAAATAGAAATTTCGCTTCTTCTTAGCAGACAGGTTGTAATGATGACAAACATCATCGCACTATAATTGGATATTCCAGCAAGGAAAGGGCGAAGCTAACGCCATCTATAATTCCGACAAGTGTGATTAATTAACACCTCTCGCAAGGGTAGACTCAACCGGTGTCTCCGCCCTGAGGGCACTGGTGGATTCTTCAACTTCAGCACTCTTCAGCAGCAAGATGTTTGCCCATCGAGCAACGACATTTTGGCGAGTTACGAAAGCACACCGAGAGTGTCACAAAAGGTTATTGAGATGTGCAGGACGACATTGGAGCTTCATCAGCAAGTAGTCATCAGATGATCGTCGGCGATACGATCCATCCATTTGTGTTTCGATGACGAAAAATTGAAGCTACAGTTTTGTGCTCATTTCAATGTTTCCAAAAGTGCATTAGGACTTGATAAAAAAAAATTGTTGTTTTTTCCCGAACACGTCCCACCACTAGAAGACGATGAACTCTAGCAACCTCTATCGGATATTTCACATCCAACCTCCGCCTCGACGCATCCGCCAAGCACCCACCGAAGATTACAAAAATCCCTCCACCCCCACCCCCCCTCGCGTTTGCACAATTGCGTAACGACGATCGACCGAAGATGATGGCCAACGCTTAACAATGTGCGCACGGAGGAGTTTCGTCATCGACGATCTGGGGAGAGCATCTATACGCCACCCAAAGACCGAGATGCTGCAGGCGAGGTGGTGCCAACCCGGTCGATGTCGGTCGGTGCGTGTATGTGTGTGTACGGTGAGGCCTTCCTGTTTGACTGTGGTGATTGGGTTGGTGACGCGATCTTTACGCGATCTCTCTCTGCCTCTCGGAGACTTCGCAATCCGATGCGATCCGTTACCGGAACCGAAGACCTCCAAATTGACGCCTTTGCGAGGGCGGCCAGTTCGTCGCTTATAGCCAGCCGAGTGAGTGTACGAACTCCCGATCGCTAGGGCTTGTTATTGTTGGTCGAACAGATCAACAGAAATAACAACGAATCTGAGACCTCACGTCCAGACTCCTCACCTGTGGGTGTGTGTGTGTGTGTGTTTGTGTATGTTTTTAATGGTGCCCAACATTGCATTGTATTCAAATTGCCCTTACCATGATAAGTTCCTCTCGGTGTACACTCCTGCTCGCTCGTTGCCTCCAGACGCACAGAAGGCACAACAAAAATGGCAATGGCCCTGGTCGCTAATCGCTGCCTAGATCCGCGATCGCTCTTACTCTAACTCTCTCGCTCACTCACACACACACACACACACACACGCTCTCTCCCTTTATGCCACTGCAGAAAACCGCATACGAACGCCATTTGGTGATTGATTAGCGGTAATTGAAACCAAAATTGAAACACACCGTCACTCGTCACGCTGAGTGACGCTGGGTTGAATGGGTTGGATTAGAGCGGCTATTAACGGTCTGCTTTACGCTGCTGGTACGTGACCACACGTGCATACGCCGTCGGGGAAGATGGCCACAGATGCGCCGCCGCCGATGATGATTGAGTAGCCGAGCCATGATCGAAATCACGACGGTAACGCATCTCGTGAAGCTGTGTTCCTTCCTATGCAAAGAGACCCAGTCCCGTCGACGCTCGAACTCCGCCAGTCCTTCTACAGTGCTATTGGTAAATATCCGTGCTAGATCTAAATTTAAAATTCTACTGACCATCGGAAATGGCGGCTTTTAAAAGAGAGGGCTCTCACACGCGCCCCCTCCAAGGACACTGGCACAGTCACAACACAGTGCACAAACATCCAAACAAAAGCTACCTAAGACTAAACATTTCCGGTCGGAACAGCCGTTGGTCTGGCTGAGACTTCCGAACTCATGAAGTCATGCTTTTTCGTCCACTTTTGTTCAATTTTCCATACAACCCTTCGTTTTTAGCAGACAGATTAATGCGTACACACAGCGATCTTCACGATGGACGATGGCTACAGTTTGGCGATGGTACTTTTTTATAATAACACGTCGATCGTGGAGGTCGACAATGTATTGCTCACTGCTGGGGGGAGATGGAGATGAACCTCACCACCGGCACTACTCTGCTGTCTGTCTGTTGTGGGCGATCGGATCGGGGTGGATTGTTAAATTTTAAGTGAATTTAATGTTTCCTGAAGTTTCAAGTCAAGGATTTGTGGCTGAATAGTTTGCATCACGCGCTAAGCGTTGTACAATTACGGTGTAATGTGGCGGTGAAGTTACTGATGACTGACTGACTGAATGTATTGAATGTGGAGTGTGTTGAAATCGACAGACGAGCTGATGAATCTGTAGATTATTAAATGTCGAAATTTTGTAGAGCTACTGTGTCGTGAAAGTAGCCCCGTGTTTTGCAGTGCAATTTTGGAATACTTTTCCTCATGATTATCACTATGAGCCTTATCTTTAAAGCACCAAAAACGGTTCATTATAAGGGATGTTTCTTCTGTGTTGAAGATAGTCGATGCTTATATCCCAAATCGATACACCATCGTTGAGGTCACTGCACAATCGACCACAAGGGAGGGGAATTTCATCGCCGTCCACCGTCCGGGTCATGATCCCCGACAGGTGAAATTAGATTTCACTTTGCCAACGGCCAACTTCCAGCATCCAACACCTCGGACGCCCGGCGAGGATTTTCCACTTTGCGGTCTAGCGATAACCTCAGGTGAACTGTACGACACTGTGATAGTCCACAGTACGCCACCGTTGAGCCTCACAGAACGATCCAGTTAATAATCGGGTGACCGCAAATGATGTTTTGATCTGACGTCCCCCCGCGCCACACACACACACACAGTAAGCCTCCGGCAGCTTGGGCAAGCTTTTCAACTGACGATGCTGCCGTACATCACACCGGTCAGCTTGTCAGCGCCTGGGTAGGTAATTGAGATGCAGCTTGTAGCTTTTCCTATCTGCACCCTGCGTCATTATAGACGTGGTCTGGTGGATGATTTATACCCGCGGTGGAAAAGGTCACCGCAAGGAAACTACAACAATCGCCCGAAGGATGCTTTGGCCTCACCGCGGGAGTCGCGGGATTGCAGCGAATCGTGACTCGGGACGACTCTTGACCAATCAATCCGATCGCTTTCCGACCGTCGATCGATACACGATCGATATCATTCTTTCGCACCTCGACGACTTCATTAGAATGGAGCTAGTGCAGCGTGGAGTGAGCACGGGGTTTTAGGGAGTGTATATTCCAACAGTAGAATGCATTAGCGGGAACCTGTTGTCTGACCTTTGCCGATGGGTGAGAATCAGTTCTCATACCCGCGCGCCTCATACAAACCCTTGTTGATGAATGTGACAGAGTCTACCGGTATTCAAATTTGGCTGGGGTTGCTTACCTGGAACGAAAAGAAAAAATAACCAAAAAAAAAGTTTAGTATAATTTCACCGTAAAGCATATTTATTTGACAGTAGTTGACGTTTCCTACACGTAAAAATAAATCTCAGTTTTTTGCCAGTCATTAATCACTTCCGTTCTGCTGCTCCATGAACATGCTCTGACATCATCCAGCTGCACTCGCTGCACCAGTTTACATAAGCTAAATGAATGTAATACGCTGTTACTATTACACATTCTTCATTTCGTATGTGTGAAACAAACTGCATTTCTCCGGAACAGATCGGCGACTTAATAAACCATTTTGTTTATGCGAGGAACCAAACCCCCCAAATGTCGAGATAAAGTCATTAGTAAACCTTTGGAAACTGACGCACCGGTAGGGCTTTCTCTTCGTGCCGCAACGGCTGCATTTAGCACCTAATGAAACCTGCAGCACAGTCCCGCGCTCATGTTGTTGTTCCTCGACCGTCACCGTTTGTGTAGGAAACATCAAGGTTGAACACTTCAACATAATGGAGCCTTCTTGTGGAGCAGGCCCTAAAAAATCCAACAACCGTGAGCTGCGTGCTACTCTTCCGCTTAAACCGTTCCACCAAACCACAAAACAAAAGCCGCACGAAAGGCACCACCATCGTGAACAATCACGACCGGATGTGGACGTGAAGCACGAATCGTTTCCGCCATCCGTGGAATTGCTCCGAATTCCGCTATCGTCATCGGCCCGCGGAACCATTGTCTTTCCGACGCGCGCGCCCGCAATCTTTGCGTCCATTTCACAGAAATAAAAGGGAAGCAGAAGGAAAACCAAAACACCCTTTTTTCCCGGCTGGGCTGTCCCGCCCAACCGTGCATTGCTTTTCACACAGCACCACAGAGCACGCATAATTAACTCGGTAGTCGATTGTAAAAGTCGAGCAGGTACAAAATACGACCAGTCTCAAGACATCCATGCGTGCAACAGCACAGCACGAGGAGTTGAGTAGCAATTAAAAACTCACACACACACACACACACTCGCGCATTCCTAGATTTCGATGCATTTTGACAGACGGAACACGGCAGGTGCGTTGAGGCGAAGTGCGTACCCTCTACGACTAGTGCAGTAAAAGTTGCATTAAAGCGGACACGAATACGGTCCGACTGCTGCTGTGTTGGTGCTTGTGAGGGAGGAGGCTCGAATTTTCCAAACCACCATTACTACTGACACCCACAGCAACTCACCACTCGCGAAGGATAATGATCACAAAACACGAGCCAATGGCCACCGAAAGCCAAACAATCGATAGTTTTTTTGTTTCAGTCTGCGCAAAACAATACAAACAAGTGGGGTTGGAGCTTTAAAAAAACACCATTTGGACTTGCCGGGTGGCTGGCGGCTGAATGACCGAGCAAGGGCGCGGTTTCCACAAGCTGGATTTCACGGAAGTGAGGCAATTTTGCTGCCGCGATTTTACATTTTGTACGTCTTCAATCAAACACAACACAAACATTTCACACAACTACAAGAAACACACACCACACACGTCCACCCGCTGGTGCAATCGCTTAGCCACAAGCAACAGGGGCACAAAAAGGGTAGGATGTACCAGTGCGGGGAGGGGCCGCAAGGTCACAAGATTTTGGTGAGGTGCAATGGACGACAGTAGAGTCCGCGTGTGCGCTACCTACTAAACGGTAGGCGGCGGCAAACCTGACTTTGATCGCTTGTTTACTTGATCGAGGATTTGAGAAAACAACACGCACACTATAAAATCAAAATCCTTCCAGCTTACGAGTTTCGATCCCTGACCTACCAATGCGCAAGGCTGATTGGTTAACAGCATGCTAAAATCGACACCAAGCTAAGATGACATTACAAGGCAATAATGAGCTCACATCGCTTACTTTCCATGTTTTAATACATTTTTAGTGGTCTAGTTTTAGGATATTTATTTAAAATATACTGAAAGACACAAAGTTCAGCCTCAATGATGCGACGGTAACTCAACATCTTGCGAAGAACACAAAACAATGCTCTCATAATACCCGGCCCGACACGGCGGCCCCATCTTCTCACCCCGACGTCGACGTTGGCCACATCGCTCAATGGAAGGAAATTATAAATTTTTCCCACCTGCACCACCATTATGCCATCGCTTAACCGTCGCTTGGATGATGGTTGCCACAGACGGGAAACTTGCGGACGGTGGTTTCGGAATGAATTGATGTTGCATTCGCGCGCAACGGATTACGCCAGAAGAATGCTTCCCTTTGCCAGCCGCAATGACCAAAAATAGAAACAATTACACGCTTTTGGCGCAGCTATGTTGAACGAACTGAGCGTTCGCAAGACACGCTGACGACGCTTGGACGACTGACTATCAGATTATTATTATTCTTGAAGTTCTCTTGCTCCTGGTTGGACTTGCTTGGGTGCCTTTACTTTCCCTTTCTTTTCGTTGTACCAGTCAAAGGGGGAACCTTGCCCAATGACATCATTTGAGCCGGAAAAAGGTCAACAGTAGTGGTCACTTATCACTCTACTACCAACCAACGAGGACCTTTACTGTAAGGTGTTCTGTGTTCACATACATTAAAAACGGCGTTTTTTGTGTTTAATGTTCTTCATGGCTCGGTTATTTCCTTCCTTTCTTTGCTCTGTCATTCAATTTCTATGGCCTCTTTCAATGGGCGGCAGCAGCCCACACCAACAACAACAATCCCTCAATGCCCCGAACTTCAAGATGGCCACTTTAAATGGCTCCTCCTTGAAGCATAAACTGGGTGAACCTTTGAGCGCAGTTTTAATTACTGCCACCGGGCATCTCAAAACTGTGAGTGACCTCTGGAGCCAAAATTAACCTGCCATCTACATTGCCAGCTGACGATGCTGACCTCAATTTTTACGCTCCGTGCAAAGTGCCTCCGAGAGCCCACCAGTCTCGGGGGACTGGCTGCGAGGTTCTCTATCGGCGTAGACATGCGTGAGTTGAGCATGGGTCCCACTAATCGCTACAGCTGCTTGACCTGGGCGAGTTCTGTCAAAGCCTCGGTCTGCGATAACATCACACTGGACATAACCTCTGGACGGCGGAACAATGCAGCTTCAGTTTGGCTACCGCCGTCCATCTATTCATCCCCAGCCTAAATTGGGAGTGCGTTTTTGCTCTTGAGCAAACCCCAACCGATTAAAAATAACTCCACATTCATCAGATGATCCAAGCCGAGCCAGATCTAGATGGCGAAGTTGACACACACATGTACACCACCGAGTGCAGAATGCTGAACCCTGACAGCGCCGCCGCTGCTCCCTTGACAGCAGGGCGAACCGCCACGAATGACAGGCCGTGGAGTGCGCATTCCCTTTCACTTTTCTGTTACGGTACGGGCTCCGGTTCAGTTTCGTTTTCTCGCGTATCTCGCCAGCCGTCGTCCCCGCAACGATGCGTTGCTACGTTGAGTGTGTGTGTGAGTGGCAGTGCGTAGTCGACGACTACTTGATCGCGTTCGAATCAGGCTCCTTGTTGTTACTAACACCAGCACCGACCGACCGACGAGCGCGTGCACTTCGTGCTCTCGAAAGTAAGTGAACGGGTTTTCGCATTCGCCCTGCTGCCCTTTTGCAACCAAGCGGGGCGCAGCGCCGGACGGTGGACCGATCGACCACCGAGTACCTTGTACCGAGCACACACAATTAAACCCTCTCAGAAACCACATGCACCACATCTACCGGGGCGGGTGGGAGCAACTTCAAGGAACCCTGAAATGGCCGCCAGAGGGAGCGAGTGAGAGCGTGTCCACAAGAGCGTGTGCGCGCGCGCGCGTCATGTTAATGTCAAACCCCAAAGTGTTGTCAATACAAACAAACAATCGAACAAGCCGTGCTCAAGACCTCGCGCTCGTGATGAATCGTGCCACAAAAACGCTGCGAAAAAATCAGCCACAAACAATAACGACTCATTGGGAGCACCAATCGGGACTGAAAAACCTGCCTCAAATACACACACACACAGAGAGACCAGCGGCACCCTTTCATACCGGAGCGGGTTTGGCCTTTCCAAGTCTCAAGAATAACTACTTAATTGGGTGTTCTACCTCCACTCCGGTAGACTTCAGGGCTCGTGGGCCCTCAGTAGTTGTCGAAGTCATCGAAGGTGTACCACCGCCGTCACACGCCTGCCTTGCTGTACCGTGAACCATGTCCAATGGTACATGGCCACCAGAACGACAGAACGCCTTTGTACCGGCTGGACGAGAACTAGTAGTAGCGCGTGCACTATCGGTGTGGACCCAATGTAGAAGAACCAAGATCCACAAATCCAGATTGTTCTGAAATGCATTCCTGCCCCACATGGACTACATTCTTGGGACGTTCAATTTATGCACATACATTGTCACCGATCGATTTGACGCGCGCACACTCAACGGTAGTAGATGATCGGGGTGCAATATTCGAGGAATGTCTACCACCGATAAGCTGCCGCTGACAGGACTGATGCAACTGATAGGTGCCACTTGCAGTTGCCATTAGAATCCATTGAACTCGTTGCGTGAACCGGCCGCCCGCGTCTAGGACTTCGATCGATTGCCGCGCATTAGCAATAATTCTGCTAACCGCCCAATTAATCAATCCTACCAAGACGTCCGCCGGCGTCGTTGTCCTTGTTCGTCCGCGGACAGATCGGACACAGACGGCACTCGGTGCACTTTGCGCGTAAGGTAAGCGGCTTCATTATCCGCGCACAGTGCCACACAATAGTGGACAAATTAAAATTTTATTCATTAGTGGCCCTCGTGCCCCGACGGAACTGGTTTGGGCATTGTGGCCACATACCGGTGTCAACTGTTGGTAATTTTCGTTGATTAGCACCAGCGCCGTAGTAGCTGGAGCGTGTGGCAATCGACACACGCTGGGGACAGAGACCCTCGAGATGAAGCACGGTTTCGAAATTTGAATGTCAAACTCGTTCCGCTGCAATTGCTGGCTTGCGTGTTCTTATCTCCGCACTGGGCCAGATGTGCGTCTGACATTATCTATATGACCTCCTAGACTTTGGACCACTAGCTGGAAGTCAATTACACGAGCGAAATGTGTTATTGCTTTGTCCGGAAAACGGTCGGAATCTTCTTCCTGGATCCGATTCCGAGTGGAGCAACATGTTCAACTAGTTCCAGCAGTTGGCCTAATCCGCCATTCGGGTTTCCAATTCCATACGCAGTACGCGGGTACTGTTACGGCACAAAACCACACTGGTCGCACGAAGCATTTATGATAGTTGTCATTTAGTTGCCATTCACACCTGTCCAACCTGACCCGACCGAGGGTACGACTACTATCGCTAACGAGGAAGTGTTCCAACTAGCATGAATGCAGTCAACTCAGTCACGGAACCAAAATCCACACAAGCCGATGGCTTGTGAGGCGAACACTTTGCTCGGTTACGTGAAGAGCGGAAGCAAGAATCTTATGTCCAGTGTATTTGGCATTTAAAAAATGCCATATTTTTGCCCTCCACTCTCCGGATTGCCACCGGTTCAGTTTCGATGTAGTCGACGGCTAAAAGCATCACCCCCCTCTACATTTGAGACCTTCTCTGTGCAACTGGACCAAACCGAGGCGAGGGAGATGAAAATGGTCGATGAAAATTTCTGCTACTGCCCAATGTTGGCAGCTTTATGATCTTGACGACGAGGCCGGGTCGTTGGAAGTGGGATCGCCGGTCGGCTTGGGACCACTTCTTGGGTAGACAGACACCGAAACCCGTTTTAGTTCGCCGCCAGTTGTTGTTGTCTTCCTGTTGTTGCAATAAATCGTTGAATAAATGATACACACAGAGACACACCGAGACGGGCCTGCGTGGTGTAGGAAAACTAGCCAAGGAAACTGGTCCGTCCGGACCTGACGTACACCAGCTCTTTGGGGCGAATGGATCACAGATGGAGAAGAGCGATAGGCTTTCTTCGGTTCGCTTTTTGCACACGCAACAGCTTCGCCCGGGATGGGATCAATGTGTGAGTAAGCGAGAGAGTGTGTGTGTAGTAGTGTTTGCAGAAAAGCGAGATTGTTTATGTTGTTGCAGCAGCCGCAGCAATGCATTTCACTTTCGTTGGTGGTAGGGTAGTTCGTATATTCCGAGGTCAGTTTTCTTGGAGCTTAACACGAGGAATTTCATCAAGAAAATCTGTTTTTTATTAAGATAACCTTTTTCGTATCTTAAAAAACAGTTTAATAAAGTTGTTCAAAAGTTAAAAAATAACGGCCAATAATGATGACATTTGCTCGAGGATGTCTTCAAATTGCTCTCAAACTATCATGGCATTTGGTCTTACCGTTTGACCTTTGATTGAACGTTCTCAGAAGATCTTTTTCGATAACACGATAGAAAACGTTTAGCATAAAATAACGAGAATCTTCTCATATTAGCATACCGACTTCGACTTCGAAACATCAGACGCCTTGAACCTCTACCAAAAGAGCTGGACTCATTAGTGACTTTTGATGACATTTGACATTTGCATAATGAATTCTTGTTTTGAACTTTATTTCTCTCTTCACGGTGCCTGAAGAATAGAATAGAATAAAATATCTCTCCAATCTTGCTTGATCTTCAACATAATCCACACACACAAAACTCCAAACCATCAGATGATCCATTTTGTCATCGAACGCCGAAACGAACTTTTCGAACCCATTCAACCAAACCGCCAATCACACAATTTGACACGCGGAATTTCCAAAGATGGAAATCGTACAAAATTTGCAAAACCAACCCCCCTTGCATAATTGTGTCGTTCGTCGTTGCAGAAAGAGAAAGAGGTCGCAATGTTAAGTTTGGCGTGGAATTTGAATTTCGACCGTTGAAATTCTTCACCACTCCGACACAGCGCTATTAATTGGAGCAAATTGTCGAAACTGGAGAGGGGCGTTTAAACTTGTTGGAGACGTGATAGCTGTTGAGGTCATTGGTGTATCTATCGTTTACAAGTTTAGTATATAGCTAGACCATTTAAATTATGATAGTAGCCCATAAAACCCTGCAGCAAGTGCGATCGTGCGTGCTCCATTGCCAATTGATGTATGTTTCTTATTCACAGTTTACTCAACGTTTCTTCTTTCTTTGCAGCCAGACGGGCAGTAGTAACGAGGGCAAAAGCATCGACGTAAGATTCCTCCAGCGGCACCGGCACCCCAAGACAACGAGACCCAGACACCGATCGAGAAGTGAAAAGCCACCGGCTGTTGCTGCACTCACGCTGCCTTCCATCTCCACTACCACTACCACTACTACTACTACTACTGCTTTCACGGTTCTTCTCGGCATCCGAAATACACACGCGAAAAAAATCCGCCAAACCCTCACACCCACCTCCTCCTCCTTCTCCTCCTTCGTATATGTAACACCGGAGACCGAACTCCGAAACCGAAAACGGGCAAAAAAAGTCCACGAATTGCGCACACCGACGTCGCGTTATGTGAATACAAATTGGCTACTCTTGCTGGCACTGGCGCACTGCCACCATCGTATATTCGTATGCTGCTGACCATTGGGCACACACGGGGAAGCACTTTTCTCCTTCGGTCAACATGATCGTGATCGTGCCCGGCTCCCAACAACTTCCACCCCAGCCGGCTCCAAGGAGTGACTTTGTTGACCAAAGCAACCATGTCACCTCCGCCCCACCCAGACCACCTCTGCCTCCTACCTCGTATGCAAATGAAATTCGGTAATAATCGAGACCAGAAACGAAGCACAACAACAGCAACGAAAAGACCCAACCCGAAACACAGCAGATAAAACTAAAACAAAAGGAAACGATCAGCGGGAGATCGGGCATGGGGTTGACCGCCTACAACATACGCGGCGGCCGACTCGTGGACTCTCCTTACATTTGCATACCTGCTCACCGCCAACCGACCAGCCAACCGGACCGGACCGAGCTAGACGGAGCCGACGGAGCCGACGGAGAGGCAGGCAGCACAGCACACTCGAGCGAAGCAGTGAAATCATAAGAAATTGTATCATATCGAGCAGAAGCAAAACGGGGAAAGAAAAAATGGCAATGCCAAGCCGAAATTGAACGTGCAAAAACACGACGCAAGAGAGGAAAGATGCAAGTGAAACAACAACAGGACTTGTTTTCACTCGCCACTACTAGCCACCACTGCTGCTTAAGCTGCGTTCGTTCGTTCGTGCGGCCGTGCTAGTAGTTTCTAGTCGATTTTCGCCAATTGCCTCGATCGTTAAGCTCTATGCCTATGAAGCGTACGAAACCGGACACGAAAGCAGGCGCAATTTGCAAATGGCAATAAAATTGCGCTCCGCTTTTTTTATGTGTGCTGCATCTCGCCACGCACGAAATAGTCCCGGGGGTGATGATATAATGCTTCAAATTCGAGTCATAATGTGCAAGAGATGGCGTGTTGTGGTGATAATATTACGCGCGTCGTTCTAGCACTGGATCGATCGGGCAAGGATCATTAGCCCAAGAGCCAATTTGTCTTTCTGACATTCCAATTTACTGCTCGACTTTATTTGGTACCGAAGACATCTTCGTTGTTCTCCAATCCAGCCCCAATGCTGATCCAGAACCCTAAAGGCTATAAAACTATCCTCCTACTGATGCTATCCAACTGTTGAGGATCATTCTAAGCTGATGCGGATGGGATTCAAGTATGATTCATGTTTTCGTTCTAGTGCTCCCCACTACAAAGCTAATTAGAGATGATCCTGCCCAGTTTGGACATTTCTGGCACCCATTGAGTTCTCACCCTCGGAACCTCGGAGAACTTTGTCCAGATGACGTTGGTGTCACATCCCCCGTGGTACCGTTAGGTTCATGTCCAACGACACGTTCGCATACAGCCACCAAATCTAACCACCTCCTTCTACACAAACACTCCCACGGGTCCGTCCCAGCTGTACCTCATTTCGCAACGTCACCAAGCCAGCCGCCACCGGAGGAACGAACTGTGTGGATCCATTTTTGGAGATCACCGTCGGCTAGATCCGTTCCGTTGCGGTGGTCCATCTGGAAGAACTTGAGAAGCTTTGCAAAATGCGTACTTCGCCTGCGTACATTCGACAAGGTCATTTACATCTGATCCTCCCACGTGGAGACACAAAAGAAATCGGTTGCCTTCGAGGTCGGACATCTCGGGGTTCATGCCGAATCTCGGCTACTAATCGGGTGAAGGTTTTCCGAATCACAATTGGCTTCTGAATGGGATGAGATTAATGATAGTTACGCTACAAACCGCTCTTTTAATCGTTCAACACTGGGAACGAGAGAACCCCACCGGATTGGGCCAACAATAACTATCAACAAAGCTATAAATCATGTTCCGAATTGTGTTTCGGATGATACAAAGCAATCTAGCGTTGAATCAATGTTTGCCTTCCATACCAGGAATATGACAAATTCTACATCTTCGCGCAGCAAGCTCTTCGATGCAATCTTCCATCCATTTCAGCATCCTTTTGCGCGATCTTCCTTCCCACCGGAGCAACGGACAGCTTAAAATTCTACCGAAACACCCACTCGCTCGTAATATCTGCATGCCGTGCCGTGAAGTGTACACGCACACCGCGCCACAACCTGTCGACAGCAATGCCAAATCACCCGTAAGACAAAGCCCACAGCGCCCCACAGGAAGAGATCGGCATGCGACGATACTCCGCCCGACACACGGCTGGAGACGTGCCGTGCCGTGCCGCCGCGAGCAGCGATGAAGTATGAAGCTCAGGTCCGAGATCAACAGTTTCGGATGTTCTGGACATCCGGTTCGGGATCGTTCTGCACGTTCGTATAGAGGGGAGGATACATTTTGTCACAATAATGCAGATCCGAACCAGGCGAAAGATCAAACTGGGAGACTCTGCGAAAAGGTCACCCCCGTGTCTCGCAATCGGATCAGTCCCCGTCTGGGGTGAAATATGCTCGTAAGCGTGTTTATAGGTTGGTTCTTAATTTAATTTATGGTCCATGAACGATGGGACGCTTCTCGCTGGTCTACGCTTTTCACACTCATTAGCTTCTTGAAACGCTTTGTTTGATTGTCATCGAACACCTTTTCGCTTGAGATTGACACTTGATTCAACCGATACGTTTGGTTGACATTATTTTAACGATGGACCTTAGAAAAGTCTATCGAGCGTTTAGGTTCGGTTGATCTAGAGTTGGGTGTGAACCCGTACTAAACCTTGCCCAATTAAAGCAAATGTCCAAGGAAGCTCTAGCCTACAGCAATAAATCTAGAGGACATTCTTTACGGTCGATAAACGAATTAAGATAAGAAGAACGTCTACCCAGAAACGAACCCAACCAAATAGGGTTCGTCGCTTGCCGGATGAAGTTTTTCGTTCGACGAGCAATTTGTATTTTCAATTACGCTCAAACTATCTGCTTTTGGGGGTTCCACATTGCTTAAGAGTAATTGTAAGCATCCTTAAATTGCTCCCAAGAACATTGAAAGCAATTCGAAAGAAGAGAACATTTTTAACGATCGTTAAATAAATTGGCCAAAAGTGAAAACACGTCCGTTGTTTCTTGCCATATTTTTCCTTCCAACACACACACGCAAACACACCATTTGGCACCGTTTATCCTTAGCAAACGTGCGTTGAACGGCGTCCGCTTGTCATATTTTCGTCAGCTCTCCTCCCGTGCTTTGAACCCGAGCGAAGGACCTCCTTCCCGGAGTAGCAGGCATCATCATTGCCGCAGTTTCCTTCACCAGCAATAAACGTCAAGCAAACACAATTGGCAGTGAAAACAGTTGCCACAGGATTTTGCATCCCCATTCCTCGGCTGTGGTTAGGTTTGCGTTTGCTGCAGAAGGCTCCATGCGACTGCAGAAATAAATCATTCTGCCGGAATGAACCCCCGTACCCGAGGGCATGGCAGTTTCGAAACGACCCCCAAAAAATTGGAGCCCACCAAAAGCAGCACAACCTGCTAAGCTCAAACCATCGCAAACCACGGCAAGATCCGGGCGCAAAGCAGCCACCCAACTCATTCACACACTCCCTTGGTCGTGCTAAAATGAGCCCTCATAAATCAAACCGGGAATACAAATTTGAGGTTTTCGGTGCAATCATCACACACAACACGGACCAACCGAAAAAAGGGCGGCTCGAGGATCTCAGGCCTCGCGTTTCTGTGTTTGTAGGCCGTCGACGACTGACTGCTGACGAGGTTCGTAATTTGTGCTCGCGCGATCGCATCGTTGCACCTGTGGATGTGTAGGTAAATTAGCCAAAGCTCTCCCTTAAGTGAGGCATCCACCCAAACACAGTCGGGAAACAAACACGAGCAAAAAAAGAGAAGCGGATTTAGCTGTAAGTAATGTAATCACAGCCTGAAAACAGGAAATTATCACGAATGAATCAATCCTTCGCTCCATCCAGTCTTATCAGCCTAACGGATCGTGTGATCGTGCCAAAGCTCCTCGTGCGAAAAAAAAAACACCAACCAACAGAAAAAAGAAGGAAATCGAGGGCTTGCAAATGAAGATCGTAAATATAATTTGATCTTCTTCACCGCAAGCAGCATCTCCAGCCCGCATCGTATCGGCATTCGTTTTTCATCTACGGCTCTTCCTTCCGCCGTAGCTCCGTCACGTTTGTTTGATAAAATTAAGGCCGCTGCCTCTTTCCCGAACTGTTTAATTGACCGTCAGAGATAAACATCTTTATTGCTGTGTTTCATTTCACACTTTGCATCTTTAAGATCCACACGCACACACACACCTTGTGACTGTGTTGGAGTGCTGACCCTTGCCACAACAAATTGCCAGACGAGAGAAAATGGACCGTTTTATCGGAGGAATGCAATTTGCCTCTATCTAAAACGATTTTAAATTCCATTCGGACAATAAATGGCTCTTTTTTCCTTACCATTTGAATATAGATTGCGTGTCCAAAGACAAAGGTCGAATTATTTTGCGAAGAAAGTTGGTGTCGTAGAAAGGGCTTCACTGTCCAAAACGAAAGCATGCTCCGTTCGGCTGCGGTCTGCTCGATCCGGTATAGCTGCCACATCGGATCGATAAGCTTTGCCCCACTCCAATAGCGAAACAGCCGGTTCAATGCAAGTGAAAGTGACTGAGCGATTGTATTGAACTGTTCGTGCGCTCCCTAGGTTCGTGCTGGTCAAACCATTCAAAGGGTACTGCAGCCGCAACAGCCGCAGCTTCCTTCCTACGTCCTTGTCCAAGGCGAACAGAGCCATTTTGCATTATCTTTTCTCATCCCTGGTGGCCAAGGTGGTGGTTCTTTTTATTTCCCCCACAAAACAGCGTCACGTCACGAAGACGAATCACCCCAAAGCCGGCGCGCACAAATGCATTCTTCTGTCACTTGCCGTTCAATGACAGGCACCAACCAGTGCGCCATTCACATCGCTCGTATATATCTTTAACTTTTAATTAGTTTTTTATGCACACTTTTTTGATAAATTTAACGTCGCACCACTTTGATGGCTTCATGCACTCGCCTTCGAGAGCACTCGCCAAAATCTCTTGCACCACCGGCACATTACACGGTGCGAATCTTGGCCAGTTGCGCGTCAAGGTCGTTGCCATTTCCATGTTGATTATCACCTTCTCCGCAGTTTGACAATCGGCACACGGTTGCGTTTTTGGAGGCCACAGGATACAACCGTGCAGCTTTTGGGGTGCGGATTTACGCGGCAATTTTTTTTTTTACAAACTTCAAAACGCATTACTCTGTTACATTACAAACTGCGAAAAGACGACGAAAGATAGAGAGAGAGAGAGAGGGAGAGACAGTGTGTTGTGGTGGGCTGCAGTTATCAATGCCAACCACTTTACTTCGGTGGGAATTGGTTTCAAGTGCTGTGCTATCGTCATCATCATCATCATCATTAGGGTAATCATCATAATCATCAACTTCTTCAGCATCGGGCCGAGCATACAAAAAGGTGCTAATTTTTGGTTTATCTACCTTTACCCATTCACGGTGCATGGCATTTCACAACACGGAGATGATAATTCGAAACGAAAGTGAGTTTAGAGACCGACACCGATCATTCGCTAGATCGTCACTCCCGTCCGTGATAGACGCCATAAGGAAGCATTTTTTTTTCTTGCCTCCTCCGTCTATAAACGATCACCCAAGAAGAGCCCTAGTGAATGGGGAAAAAATGCTACAGGCAACATCGCATCCGCTCCAGACGAATAAGCGATGAAGTCTTCCCAATAGTGACGCCAGCCAAGAACAGCAGGTACTATCGCTCTAACCTTCTGTTCCCCGGGGATCGTCTCTTGCGGGCGCCGAGCAGAAAAACGGGAACCGTATTGCCATTTTCCTCTTTCTCAGTCCCCACAGAGCCACGCTAGAAGACGTCGTCGTCGGGCCGGCCGACCGTGGAGTCTTTCGTGTCGTTCGCTTTGCGCTCGCTCGTAATCGAAAACGAAACGACGCGAGGCTCGGATGAAATGGAAACGCCTGAAATTGTTCCGACAATTGAAATCGAAAGTTGACAGATCCATCGTCATCGGCGAGACTGATTGCGGTCTCGCGCTGCGGATGACCTCGATTCTGCATTGCCCGCTCGGGTAAATTGTAATGGCGGAACCCTAGCTTGCCTTTGTATGGGAGAAAATGCTCGAGAAAGTGTACGGCCGTGCGTGTTTTGCTGCGGAGGGAGGATTAACGATTTGATTGCCGTGACAATTGTCACCGCACACACGTTCTGCCGCTTCTCGCCCTCTAGAGTGTGACAAACAAAGGGTGTCACTGCAATTACCGATCTACTAATGATGATCATCAAACCGTAAGGGAGGGGGGGATTTAAATAGAACCGGGCACAGACACCCATACATACACAAACGCGGGCTACATTATTGAGCCATCAATTGTTGCTACATTTCCTGCTCGATTAAGCTGCTCGCAGCACACAAAGTGACACAAGCATTTGATCCATTTCCTTTCGTCACGTCCGTCAAGTGTTAATGTGTAAGAAATGCATCTTTAAAATTATTTCAAACAGACATTTGAAGTATTTTTCAACCCAATTTTTGAAACAATTCACCCATGGACCAAAAGCCGATTAAACCATGCAGAATATCAAAGATTTCTGCACGACCAGTTTCCCGCTACAGCAAGGATGCAAGAGACCGTGTCCCTGGAACGGTGGCACCAAAGCACATCGTACGTCAATTAAGGATGAGAAATGTTTTGCTAAATGCGTGTACCATTTAAATGTGTGCTTTTGTTATGCACCGTGTGCCATTTCGAGGAAGAACGCGAACGAAAAACATTTAACAGCGCGGGGCCAAAATCGAAATTTTCAAAAAGAATCTTTTAAATGCCAAAACTCCAAACAAACACTTTGAGCCATTCAACTCAACTGCTTAATAAAAGTTCCCAGCGCGTCGTCAATGGCCTTGTTAGTTTAACGTTTTGTTTTCCAAAATGTCATAATATTTTTAAAACTTAAGAGGTACTACAAGACATCCTTTGTTTAAAAGTTTTATAAAACGCAAATCGTTCGTACGGAATCGGGTTCGTCGCTTGTTGCCCAGCCCAACACACTCATCGCGCATTGAAGTCTTTCGTCTGTTTTCGCTCACTTTAAAGGTTTCCCTTGTGCTTTTACGGTAATCCGCAAATGTTTTCTAATCATCTTCCACGCCCTAGTGTTCGTTGTTCTTAAATTTTGTATCGTCAGTACACAGAAAAAAAGCCGATTCTAACAGTCCGTGGTGTCGACCACACATTCGGAAATTTTTGTGGTTTCGCTCGCCAACCAACCATCCCGAAGCTTCAGAGCTTTTATCTCACTTAATTCTTGCTCCAGCGAGCAGCTCATTATTTATTCTAACGTTGCTAAAGTGCACTCGGCAACTGATCCCGATTCACGAAGCAAACAACACCACACGGCCAGCCAAGAAGAATCGTTGAACAACAGCTCGCTCTCTGCCGATATGTGTCTACCGTCATCTTCTGACATTTCGGTGCAGAGCAAGCACACCCAACCCATCCCGTCCATTAAGAAAGTGGACGATCGGGGCAAGCTGGACACCGAAGGAAGCAGGCAAAGGCAGGTTAAATTTGGCACTGTTCGGAAAATGTTGCACGTATCCCATCCCGATCCTGATCCTGAGACCGTATCGGGCAGCTTCAATGCCACATTAGCGTCGATAAACACCACAAACCGTGTGTCCGATGATAAACAATCACCCGAAACAATATATCTGGACGGTGGTTTTCGAGCTCGGTTTCTTAAGACCGGGCCTCAAGTCTGTCAGCTTCGTGCACCTTCTTCGCTCGCGGTAGGATTTTCGATCCGACGAAAAGTAAAAAGATAGCAAGGCTGATCTCGCTTCTACCGTGTCGCCCCGTCCAGCTCTTTCCACAGCTCGGTTCGGTTTAATCGTCACCTGTGTGTCCGCGTCCGAGGCGGTTTCGATTAATATATGCCTCCTCTTTTACGTGCCAACCGCGCGCACCGGACACCCTTCTTGTGCGCGAGAGACCTCAAAACAAAATCTGGATATCCTTGACGCAACCAAACTGGTCGATGATGATATGTGTGTGTGTGTGTGTGTGTGTATCAACGCCGGCACCGAAAACTGGTACCTGGCTGGAGGAGGAGTGTGCACAAAAAAATCATCCCCCCGTCAACCCAACACAGGGGCCGATCGCATGAAATTCGCCCAAACTCTCGGTCACGGTTGATCAATGCTCCCTTTTCATAAGTACTCACACACCACAGCGGGAAAATTAATCCAGCACTTTAACTCCAGCCAATGGATCCACATTCCAGTGTGTCTTACCAACGAAGAACAAAATCTAGAAGGGATGTGTTTTTGACGATCGATAAGATGCAGAATAGATTTGCCTTTTGTTTGGACTTGACCCATCCTGATAAAAAGGGGGACACCTTTCCGTACTTCGCATCCCTTCGGACCGTGTTAACTTGTGTGATACTGCGGGTGCTTTTATTATGCAGATTACATACGAAAATCGAAACTTGTCAAACCTGCTCGCTCGGCTCGGGGCAGGCTGGCGATTATATCGCTACGAGCGCCGAACCATCCGGACACAGCCGCCGAACGGTATTGGAATGGGTTAGCTGTTTGCATAGTTAATATTCCGGGGCTTAGTTTGGAGGATCTTCTCTATCTCTCGTTATGAAACAGCTCTACCAGCCGTGTAAGTCGATTAGAAGCAGCATAAAGATCTGTCGTTTAAGCGGTTCGAGAAAAAAAAATCTCATCTATTTTTAAACGTTTCAAGCAGACTAAATGCTATTTTCACATACGAAATGGAAGACACTCTTTACTTCCTGGGTAAAAGTTATCAAAGATCAAACTCTTATCCAGCATCCATGCCCCAGCATGATCGCGAACCGGTCGTTTGTCATCTCACTCACATCACAAGAAGCCATTCCGTAGGGCCCAGTAGCAAGTCTTGGCGGCTCATTTCATAACACTTTCATTCGTGCAGACGCTGGCATGGATGAGAAAACTTAAATAAAACCATTAACAGTTGACAACCGAGCTGGTGGCGATGGGCCCGCAAAAACAAGCCACGCAAGTCGTGCCTTAAAACTTCCAACATTCTTCGGCTGCTGCAGGTTTTTGCTGATTTTTTTTTTTTTGTGTGTGTGTCTCATTTTCAATTTCAGTGCCCTGTGGTGGCCGAACAATCTGGGCCGACGGCTACGCGGTACAAGGGTGGATTTTTTTCCTTCCTCCCCATTCTCATGTTTGCATTCCCACCTTAGCTCATTGTGTTTATGCCACTTGCGAGATGTGTTTTTTGGGGGGTGCTGTTTTTCCATCCATAATTTCAACGCTTGATTAAATCATCTCGACCAGACCAACTCCCCATCAAGAGGGGAAAAAAGTGAAACTGAGAGTGAAAAATAAAACACAAATACAGGTACATACAATCGTCCCCCATCAAAGGGAAAAGCACATAAACACACGGCGAGCTGTTAAATATTGTCATACATAACCGTGTCTCTTTCGGTGTCGTACCGCCACGGCACGACAACAAAAGCCCGACCAGAAAACGAGACTAAAAAAACACAGCTCAAAATTCAAAAAATGATAACACTACACCGTCCTCCTTCGCCACACCATCACTCATCGTCGTCGCAGCTCGTGACAGTTCTTCTCACGCCGGGTGTTGTTGCGTGATCGAGCGAGCGACGAGATGCTGCAACAACAATTCGCTCGGATTCGCACATTTGAGCAGGTTGCAAAAAAAAATACAACGCCGACCAAAATCGGAAACAGGGTCGAAAAATGCACTTTTCACAGCATATTTATCGGTCACAGATCTATGTCAACCGGTCGCACATTCTCACCCGTGGAGGCTGCTGTTGCAACACCCGCCAATCCCGCTTTATGTCACCGTTTGCGAACTATTTTGGCACCTTCCCCTGCGCATTGATTTGCATTTTGAGTGTGGCCGAAACATAAATGCTATCCTGGGATGAGATGCTTCCTTTAACCTTAAGCTTAAGTTCAGCTTTTTCCCCTCCTTGGCTTCTGCTGTCTTTTGGCTAATGAATTTTAAGTAAGCTGAAATTTTGTAATCTTTCCCCAAAAGCGATGGGGGCCCACTGGCTTACGTCAGATGCGAAGATGAGAAAAACGCCACGGAACGCTTTTCACCCGATCACCGATTTGGAGAAATTACGGACCGAAAATGGATTTCTTGTTCGAACACTCGCGCGGCACCACCACTCGGAAGCCACCTTCCATTGTACGCGAAGGTGATCGAGGTTGAACACTGACTGCCCCCAACCGGTACGGGCCGATTCGTTTGCACCTGTGCTAAGTGCGAAGCAAAAAAAAATGCACTACACTTCGAAGGTCATTTGTCGAGGTTCCGGTGTGGAAAGCAGCAAAAGAGAGGCTCACCAAGAGGAAGGGAAGTGCCCAATTTCTCCCGCACACCGAAACGATCGATGGAGCAGGCGTGAGAAAGAAATGAAGATCGTGTGTTACGTGCGGCTTCCGACACCGACTTAAAGCTCATCCAAAAAAAAGGAAGACAAATGAGGCAACACCCTCGCGAGAGAGATGAAGAGGCGAAAAAAAAACACGGACTTTGCGCAAAATTAATAGGAAACACCCTACCTCCAACAAGCCCAGACAGGGTGGGTGAAACTGTCGGCCAAAAATCAATTGATTTCGAATACACCCGAACCAAGGGAGAGAAAGACAAACGATCGGACCTGTTGTGTGTTTGGGGCTCATTATTTGAGTTTTCCTTCCATAAAGGAGTTCGTGTGCTGCTTTTAGAAAGTTTTGCGCCCTCACGCTCCTAGACATATCTAAACAAAAAATCAGACATGATAACACGAAAGCACACCACTACCACGGGCATATTTGGGGGAAAATTAAGCTGCCTAAAATAAACCCTCCCGAAGTGCGAAGAAAACCTCAACACAGCTTTCTCGTTGCTTCAAACTTATTTGCAGCTTTTTTTCTTCACCCCGAAATACGCATCCGAGAGAAATGGCATTGACCAATTAGCGAAGAGTTTTAGTAAAATCCAATGTCAAACGGAAAACACGGACACACTCTTCCAATCGTTCCAAACCAAACACTACACATTTTTCAAAACTAAGTGATAAGGTTGCTCTCCAACGAAGCGTTGAAATCTTTCTCTCTTTCCCTCCTGCCCAAGCCCAGCACAGCACAGCGCACAATTGCAGCAACCACGCAAAGGCCACTTAAGCGTGGCCGGTTTAAAAATGGTTTAGCTTCATAGTTTTTCCGTCGCGTGACAAACGGAAGCCCCTTGAGCTTTGTGCATCTTCAGGAAAAACGCGAGACAGGAAAAGCAACGACCACACCACAACACGTCCACACCATATCGAGCAAACCCATTTCTCTAGGCCCCCGCTGCTGCTTATCGTCTTCATCACACACACACACAGACACACGCGCGTGTGTGTTTGCTTTCTCCATCTTGCTCACTTGCTTTTCACTGAGCCTGGCCCGACGACCCGGATTAGATGACGGCATCGTTCCGTGGTGGTAGTGGATGCCAGTTTTTACACACCACGTACTCTTTCGCTTTCTTCGAGAGTACACGATCGTCATGATCGTCATTGCGAAGTAATCATTCCGCATTGCATTTCGCTTGCCTCACGCATGCGTCTTCGGGTGCTTCGGGGTTCGGTTGGTCTATTATTTCCCTCGGTGGAAACACATGGAAACTTCAGGCTTTTTTCCGTCCTTTCCATGGAGCTCCCCCATTGAGCTTGTGTGTAATGGTCAGTGTAGGAATTGCACCGCGTGTACTAGGTGCTGCTCATCCACTTGTCTGCAGACGAACCACCTTTGCTGCAAGAGACGGGCTGGACTGGCCGCTAGCGAAACGTGTTTCACTTCACTTACATTTTCACTCTTTATCTTTCTAACTACATCGTTCCGTCTAACCACTAGCTGCTTGATTTGTTTGCCCCTTTTTGCCTCGATGAATGTGTTTGATTGTACAATGTTGTGTTTGCATTTGATGGGTTAAAAATTGTTGCTCTAGTACATCACTTTCATAATTTTTCATTTGTATGATGATAAGTATCGCAAAATAAAAAATAAAAAAAAACACAAAATACGATCCCATGCTCTCACCTGATTATTTGAAGACTTAAAAAAGCGCAATCTACACTCTTAGTGGCGTAGAGCAGCGATCAGCGTAATCGATTTGCCTCGAGTTTTCCTTTTCTCCCCCCAAAAAAAAAAGCACACACTTTGCTTTTCCTCTGTCAGTTGTTCTCACGTTGTGTTTCGGATTTTGAATTTTTGTTGTTGCTTCTAACTTCAAATTCCTTCCTTTTCACTTCGCTTCATCGAGTTTAGCGCACGCACGCACGGTGACAATTTTTTCGCCTCTTTAGCAATTTTCCTTTCCGGATTACAATTCGGGTTTTCCACTGCTTCACACTCGTTTTCTTGCAAACCTTTTTTTTTGCGCTCCTCGTACCCGGCTGCTACGGATGCATTCACCGCGACACGGCCACACACTACTTCCTATCATGCACCTGCTGCACTCCTTTTGCCTTTTGCCGCTTCAAACAACACTTTCACATTCGTTTCTGCTGTGGAATACCGCACACGGTTCTACCGCTTCCTGGGACTTGGACGGGCTGAGAGCGACAGCGAGAATCAACGTGCAGGAATCACACAACTTCACACGCACTCATATCCACGCGAGCCACACGCACCTCGAGAGACGCGATGTCCTGGCACAGGACCTCTGTTTGAGATAGAACGGAAAAAAATCGCAGCAGCACTCCACAGCACAGCTATCGTCGTCGTCGTCGTAGGAGAAACCCAAGCGAGGAAGCCAACTTCAAAAACACACCCAAAACTGGTGGTGGTAGTGAAACTATGCGTTCGAAAACCGTGTGTGCACCGGCTGAGCGTGCGCCTTCGATAGCTTTCGCGAGTGAACTAGTCGCGCAATCGGTTGGCCCGCGCTGCGCAACCTTAAGCGAGGTTCGGCTCGCCTAAGAAACCAGCTCGTGTTCCCGCTGCCTCCGTCGTGTCCGCCGCTGCTGAGATCACGTCCCGGTGAGACGCCCAAGAAGGTGAGCTTTCGCGCTGTGCTGCGGTGGGTCAAAACGAGACGCCAACAAGCTTTGCAGATCGCTCCCAGCAGGGTTCTCTGGGCTCTGGGGTGGTAGATGAGCGATGGAACTCTTAGTGTTGAGAATATCCGGACCACTTTCCGCCGAAAACTTCCTTAAGAAGCTAAGTGAACGGAGATTTTGAGATGGTTCTTGAATCAAGTTTTAAAACAGCTCTAATAAGTCAAAAACTGAGAGCTATTCTCGATTTAGGATAAATTATTCAAAATGTGTTTTGTACCTTCTTTCAATAAACAGATCATTCTATAGAAAATGTGTAGATGGAAATTTATAACAAAATCCCAAATTCCATTCTCTGATGCAATCCACTGAGCAACCCTGCAAAACTGCGAGAGAGCGAACAAGAGAGCGAGCTTAAGCTCTCCGACAACCATCGCTGGGGTAGTGAGAAAATAAAAGCTCAAATGGTGAGAAGCTATCTCATTACTGTAGCTCACTTGTTTAAGAAATTGCTCTCACCTTCGCTCGGTGACTGATTTTTAAGTAAATATAGTATTTCTTTTACTTATGCTTAATTAAAAATTATTTTCATCTTCCAAGACGCTATTGAATGCTAATGTTTGCTTGTTAAATGAAATGGTAACTAATATTTGAGAACATCCTACAGCGTTCCAAAAGAACAAACCGTTTCAATTTCGATCGAGGCATTTCACACACAATTTTCTCATCCTTCTCACGCTACCGATGAATGAATTTCCCAAACTCACATCCTGGACCAACGTGCTCTGCTCCATGAATAACCGCGACCGAAGGACACTTTTAATTGCCCGAAGAAAAACGGCTGACCGTGGCCGGGTGTCCTTGGCGATGCAAATATTCCCCGGACGAATCATCCCACTATCACGAACTACTCACCTCTTTTGCCCAGTAACCTCCAGTACCCCCCCTCATTCTCTTGGTTATTTCATCGATTGACGACAACGACGCATAAGAAGCAACTTACTCATCAAATCGAATGCAGCAGCTGTTGGTCGACGCAGCGACAAAGTAGGCCACAGTCAAGATGCATTGACCCCCGCGCTAGTGGACACCGCTGACATTGACACAGCGGCCAGTAGTGGAGGGATTTCCCAAAACTATGTAGCACGATTAACTTCCCCCCAACGGGAGGGGGGCTCACGCGATCGCAAGTCGGAGAACATTCGGTGCTGGAATTATCATCACTACTCACGATCTGAATCATTCGCGACCAGCAGTTATTAATAGCGTTGGACGAAATTCAAGGGCACAGCAATGTATCCGCTTCGTTTCTCCCCCTTTTTCCCTCCTAGTTCATCAGAGCAGCAGCAGCAAATGACAGACTGTGCGAGAAAATCGCTCCAAAATCATACCTGTAAAAGGAGACGGAAAAAACAAAAGAAAATGTTAAATTTTACATCCCAAACTCATCATTAGCGAATTCCAAAAATAAGCAGTCCAGCTGCTAGTCGTGGCCCTATTAGACGAGCGCTTTAGTGGGTGATGCAATTATAATCTGTACCACCAATTTCACCACTAAATGAGGATGGCCTGGTGCGTCACCCACATATGTCAAGGACAGCCGTCGCACACTTTGCTCAGGCGCACACCAACCGTACGACGACGTGATGTCCTTCGATTGCAACTAGTGCACGCACCTGAACTTGGTACCCAGCGAAAAAGAAGAAGGGCTCAGAAAATGGATTTGATAGTAAATCTTTCAGCGAATTACGAAATGCTACCACCGCACCGCGCTGGAATGTAAATCGACGTCGCTTCATTTCAGTGGCACGCACGATGACGTTGCGGACGACACCGAAATGCACCTTGCAAGCCCCCAGATTGGAGTGATTGGAGGGTATAAAAACGTGCTAAACGTGTACCCCTCGCTTGAGGGTCATCGGAAGGGGTATTTACAGACCAACAGCTGCACCACAGCTCGGTACTAACCTCCAAAGAGGCGACACTCTGGTCGAAAAAATGCCAAAGGAACGCGTTGCGGGTGCGGGAAATTGGACGACCGCAACCCGTTGGTGTGATGTGATGGTGCCGCCGCAAGGTTTACGATTTGGGGACGGATAAATTATTGACCGCCGCCATATTTCGAGGGGAGCCTTTAATAATCCGCACTGAATGGGCTGTTGAATTGTTGTGAAGCTTTTAGATAAAAGGAAGGAAGCCACCTGGAAGTCTGCAATCGAGGAAACGGTACGGTCGCGACGAATAAGGCCAATAACAGTTTCAGGTGCAAAGCGCGCTTTATGAGTCCATCGTCATCACCGCAATCTTGTGGGGCGCTATGAGCCATAGGAATGCTCGAACGAAACGGATCGATAAATATTATTCCGCCTTAAAGGACACTCCACAATAAAGTGTTTTACGAGCGCGGAGATACACGATCAGAATCCTGGAGATGTATTTTAATATGAATGCTTAACCTGCAGGCGATATTGTCTGTCGCGCGCGATGAATGTCCGGTGGTGGAGTTCTTTTGCATTAATGTCATCGCAGGACAAAGCCCTTTTTGTTTGCTCGTAAGGGTGAGCTATCTGTCTCTGATCTGATTTTAAAGCGATTCTATGACCTACAACTTTAGTTCAATTCTTCCTGTTTCGGGTCTCCTATATGAGAATCAGTGAACACACCCGGAAATCCCTTCGAAATACTTTAAATTCCTTACATAGTTTAGGCCACGCTTTAGCTAGCCAATAATTACATCCCTTAACCACTAAATAATCCACCCCCATATCGCAAGTCTCCACTTCAGGCAGCTTACAAAAGCGATCACCCTCGATCGCGACTAAACCAACGCCACGTACTACTATGACATCAACCCGTCCGATTATCGAACCAAAACCCATAACCTTGGAGACTTTCAAACACCCCAGCCCCAGTAATACTTCCAGTCCTAAGTCAAATTGCCGCCACCGCCTGTGCCCTGATTTTGAGACCTTCACGCACCCGTTTTCCCTCCCATACAACCTCTCTCTCTCTCTCTCTCGCCTTGCTCTCCTGATCTAACACTCACACACAAAGGCGAATGGCACGTGCTTTGGCCAGCTTGATCGATCCGAAGCCCGAAAACCCCTTTCCAAACGACACCCCAAAAGCAGCAGGAAATTGTGGAATTGTGCCAACCAGCTTTCATTTACAAATCGCAAGCTTTGGGAGCGTCTCAAGATCAATAAGTCCCGGAGAACACCCGGAGCGGATTTAAGGTTGGCTTACCCGGGCCTTACCCTCGATTTGTACAGGCAGGCTGGCTGGCGTGTTGCTGCGCTACTGCTACCATCATGCTTAAACCGTACTTAAAACAATAATATTTGTCCGAATGTGTGCAACATAAGCACACACACAGACATATCGACACCCTCGGCGCAACATAAGCGTGCGCATGCGCCACACCAACAACGCTGAGCAAAACTTTATTTGCTCGGTTTCGTCTCTCTTTTTCTTCGTTTGCTTAACAACCGTTACGTGTTTAGCCGTTGGCAAAGTGTGCTGCAGGATTCGCTACAACAGAAGGAGGAGGAGGGTGGCTGTAGATCAATTAGCACCCCACCCAAAAATTAACATGGCTAATTCCAACATGGTTGGCAGCCAGCAATGCAACTCGAAGACTGCAGCGACTGTTTTTTGTAAAGGTAGTAGTGGCGTTGTTGTGAGTGTTTTGCCAATGGAAAAGAGGTCGATCGAATCAAAATAAAATCATCCACTAGGGAAAGGGAGCAAACAAACAATCGTACAATGTAGGCAATTGTTCGTAACGCCAGCCGAACCGCAGGTGATGTTGTTCAAGCACCGATTGCACTGGTGCAACTTAACCTAACCCGGGCTTGCGCTGCTGCCCGATGACCCGATGTGGGTAAAATCAAACGTAAAACACTCAAACGCCGAAAGGGATATTGGAGCTTGTTTGAGCCACAATAAAAGGGATAAAAGTACGAGAAGATATAACATTACCGTCCACATAAACCCCCGTGTTCCAGCTTCGATCGTGGCTAATTCAATCAAAAGACATAAGCCACCCAACACTCTAATGACGGTTGATGTAACACCCTCACGTGGCCGGCCCACTAATTCGTGCCACACACCAACAGATACGAAACCCGGTGATGGAATTGTTTTCGGCATGATTGTGCAGCTGGAATTCGGTCCTAAAGGTCGTTCCGACTGTTTTGTTTTCTGGTTCGCTTCGTTTCGAAGCTCGATACTCACTCAATCATAACCGTCTGTTTGTTTTTTGGTGGAGGGATTTTTTATTTTCTTCTTTTCGTTATTGGCGAACTGAGCTGCTAACGTGATTGTACAATAACCGATGGGTGGAGTGGGTGGAGGTTAAAAGCGTATTAGGAAGCGAAGTAAATTGATTTCCTTCCGGAGTGCTATATATTTTTTTAAACTTATTCGTTCAATAATTCAAAAGGCGATAATTGAGTTGCTCTTTCAATAGAGCGTCTAAAATACTCAATTAACGATTATTTTATAAATTAAAAGTAGTTCCTCGTAGTGACGTCAAGGAAGAAGGAGAAAATGATTTATCTACCGGAAACCCTACGATTCCCAACTGGAAGACCAAGGCTATGACAAGCGAAAAGGTTTTATTGTAGGTCAGTTCGCAGCTCCTCTTCCCTTGTTCGGCTTATTTGTAAAATTACAGTGCTTTCATGTGGGGTCGTGCCTCGCTGCAACACAAACAAAGCTCCTTTCTTCTTCGTACCTTCGCATGTCAGGGCCCGTTCGTTCGATACACGGTTGGTTGGTGGCTGGCAGATATCAGGCAGGCCGCGATTCTGCGATACCATTGAAAATTGGCCACAAACAGAAGCATCTCGTCTATGCACCACCCGAAAGGGGTTCGCCGTCTATGCGGTCGGTTGAGTTTTGCGTGTGTTTTTGTTCAAGTCTCTCTCTCTCTCTCTCGCTCTCTCCACGGTACAATGACTTGCGCCCGTTGAGTTGCGGACGGTTTCTTGTACACATCATCATGCAAGCAAAACTTTAAAGCCACACTTTCCAGCAAACGCACCCATTGGGCTTCTTTTTGTTTTTGTCTGCTTGGGATTTGGCCAGTATACTTCAAGGTCGGGGGATTTAGGAGTTCTTCATTCCGTTGAGAAATATTAACCTTGCATAAAGCCTGGCTAAGCTGAACGGTTCACAGCAGCGAAACAATTACGCGCCACGACAATCTAATTTATAGAAGACTTTCGTTTCGCTTTAAATAGTCGCTGGTTAGTAGATTTGTAGCTAACTCCACCCCATTCGCAACGCATTTAACAATCCTCGAGCGCGCATGCGAAATGCGAATTTACCGTGCACCAAATAAATAAACGCTCCCCAATAAATAAAGTACTTTAATTGATTCTTGCTTTTGCATAAACTTAATTTCCCATTCCGCAGTTCCGCAGCAGTTCGGTCGCCAAAGTTAAAATTTTCTTCTTGTTTTTCTCTCCCCCCCTTACCAGTGCCAGCTTCTTTCGATTTCATTTTCCTACCCGATGCTCATTGTATCGGAAGAATGAGAAGCCCACAAACGATTGCACGACACACACACACACATACACAGTGGAGCGCACTGTTGGCTCCACTATTACTCCAATACCCTTTGCTAGTATCATAAATATTGATCGTTCACTGGATGGGACAACCATCGGGCAAAGGCTGAGTCCCCGGCTCCGGAGTCGTATCGGATGTTATTTATGTTGTAATACAATAGCTAAACATCATAGACTGATCGTACCGTGGCGAGACAAAAAAATACACAAAAAAAATCGCTACATGACGACGCGAAACGATCGTACGCACGAAATGCAAACATACTGCGATCGAAAAACGCATCCCCTTTTTTAGTAGCAACCGATCTAGTAGACATGTTGCTTCGATTGCAGTTGCTGTGTCTGTAGCGTCTTTTTTTTAGGGACGAATAAGGCAAGAATGTTAATAACTCTTTTGCGCCGCACATAAAGCGCAACAATTCGAATACATCGATTAAGACACGGACGCGACACACACGATTGAAACACACGGGTCGGCAGTCCCTACGAATGCAGTTGGCGCGAGTCCGATCTTCTCCTTTACCTCTGGCGCACGCTTTATGTACAATGAAGCTGTAAATCCTGAACCCGGTGCTTTGGCACTCGCTCGCTGGTCGCTCGCTCTGTTCGTGTCGTGTCTTCTTCTGCTTTCTGGTAGAATTATTTGCCACAGCTTTCCAGGTGGACACTTTCGTCCCGGAGCAATCCCAAGCGGTTAAGAACGAACTGGAAGGAGAAGCTAATCTTTATTCATAGCTGCAACAGATTTCCCTGCGTCCCGAGTGCGGGCTTATTTCTTCATGATAAAAGTTCAACCACAGGGCACGACCGTTTACTCCACCCATCTGGCAGTCAAATCCGGCGTAGCCCTCCTGATAGTACTAATTGGCCGCTGTCGAAGCGTGCCGATATCTGTAGAAGGACCGCGTGAACATCCCCATGGAAGCCGACCCATCACGGTTGAAAGTCAAAGTAAGCTAATTCTCCTGCGGATGAAGATTGGCCACGAAGTTGTAGCTTTATGTAGGAAAGAAAAAGCAGTGCCAGTCCTGTCACTGTTTGAAAATTCCTTAAATTCAGCTGTCAGTACAGAACCGCTCGAGATGATAAATCGTTCAATTGAAAGTGTTTTCAAATCTTTCACCCTTAACCCACCCCTTGGGGTGAATACATCAAATCCAGCCGAATGCACAATTGCTACTTTGTACGCGATGGATAATTGCCACGACGGATGTGTCTGGCATCGTTTGCCAGCTCACCCAAGCCCCTCTTCTACACACCGAGCGTCGATCAATAAATTCCTCGCACAGACACTTGCTTTGCATTTCAATAAACCAATGCAGCGCGACTTCTTAGTACCATACGCACTCCAGCACTCCCCGATCGCTTGGCAAGTCCTTCTCAGACGTTCGTAAATTTTGTATCAATCGGAAAACGATCGAAAGGGTAATCGGTAAACAACTCTTGGGCGTTTTTTTCTTTTCTTTATCATCATCGTGTATCATATTTCAAGCAACTAGAAGGTTTACCTTTTCTCGTTTGCTTCTTCCTTCCTACAACTTCGTTAGAGCGACAGACAGATCCTCTCGATCGATTTGTCGGAATCGCGGTTTGGCCGATCGCCTGATGATTGGTAGCTGGCTCGATCGGAAAGGCGTGATCCAGACACGAAATAAAGCGAAGCAGCACCCTTTTATCATCGTCTGCACCGGAATCAGCGTAAGCGGGCACACTTCAACCCTTCGTTTCTTGTTTTCCTTTTCCGCCGCACACAACAGTAATCAAAACAACATTTTAATTAGAAATTAATAAATTACGACTACCCCGCTATCGATGTCCAGCGGCGAAGAAGGACCGCGCGGTGTTCTGCCTGCTTGCTGCACGCATCTGCAGCAGTCACCCATATGCGATGCGTACGTTGACACGATGAGATCGCACATTCCTGCCGTGCTTTGATCGCGAGCCAACCAACCGTCAAGGACATGCGCGATGGTATCCCGTGGCGTAACGCATGCTGATTATATTCACTAACACTGCACCTTGCCGACGGGAGCGTGTAGTAGAAGCGTTACCTGACAGTGTCACAGTGCGACAGACAAAGCGGGCAGCAACTCACCACACCACCGTGTACAGTGAAGAAACGAGCGTGCTCAAAGGCGTACACGGAGAAGCCATTCACCGTTTAACTCACCACACTACTCACGGGTGAAAACACGACGTTCACTTTTCGTACCGGTGCTGCTGCACGCACGCGAACGCTCAGTCACCATGGCAGCCACGCCTAAATGTATGCTATTTCGTGCCGTTGAGTACCGTCGTGCAGGGCGAGCCCACGATGTATCAAATCTTTCCAAAATTTCAAACTCTCTACCCGTTGACCCATTTATTCAGCTTCATTAGAAGCCCGGTAATCGTATTATTTGAATACTATTGCAGTAGAATAAGCGAAAGACATTTGCCTCCCTTTGTTTAATGACTCAAAGTATCAACAATCAAACAAATCAGCCAATCCCATGTATCAATCAATGTATCAATTTTAATACCATGATTCTCCAATGCAATTTTTATTATATCATTATGAATGTACTATTTAAAATTTATCCGACTTTAACAAAGCATGCACAACCATTGTCTTCCTTCACCCACTTTTCACAGACGCTTCTACTATTCTAATATCGTATTCAAAGCAAACCAAAATGCGATCGTTTTCGTCCAAAATATTAAATTCAACAGTGGCCGATACTAACGGATAAATGGAAAGCGGGCGCGATGTATGAGTACTTATAACCAGGTCTCCCCCGCGGATCGGACAAGAGCTTCCAATCAGCCAATTGCATCCATTTTCACGCTCAGGTTCCAACGGTTTCGGAGCAGTGATCCCAAGGGCTGTAATGTATCGTACGTACTTAAGCCTCTGAGCTTCAAAGGCTATAAAATTAAACATTATAATTAGTGTCAAATCGTTCTCTTCAACGCTTAACACCAACATCAACTTACGTGCTAAATAAACCATCGTGAGCGTCGAATTGCTTGCTCGCACAATATCACATGGCATCTGGGGACATCCTTCGATATGAACGATTGCCGGTTGGGGACGGCCGTTAGCACAGGGACGAAATGCAATACCTGATGCGATGTCGATTGCGCAGGCAAAGAACAGCAATAATAAAGCGCCGCTTGCAATGCATCGTTTATTCTCACTAAATCGATTCATCTTAGAAGATGACTGTTTCAACACAACTCGCTTCGGTGAACGCTTCGATGAATACTCAGCCTGTTTTGAAGTACAAGCTTCAAATTTTATACTGTTACTTATCTGTTATAATTTTATTGTTGAAGATAACTGCACCGTATATGACTTATTGATATTGATTTATTGTTTCTTATTTTCCTCATTGATAAAGCAATACCATCACAGCGGGGGGAATAATTGCTTCATCACTGTTGGATTACAATGAACGGTCATAAAAAGGAGCTACCCGAAAAGTGGTTCCGAAAGCAATTAGGGATTAATCTCTCCCTTAAAAAAGAAAAAAGAAAGTAGGATAAGAATGGAATTTGACCTCCGAGCTATCAAAGCCGGTCAGTTTATTACGATAAGATATGATGAGGGATCAACCAGCGAGTATAAAGCCGAAAGATTTTCCAATCCTCAAAATAGTCTTGTACCAGTTAATTAAAGTACCTCGGTACAGCATCGACCAGTGTCGGCCAAACATCATCCAAGAGAGAATACTTTACATCCAAAAAAATGCGCTACCTTGTGCTATTTTTCGTAACGCTCGTTGTCTGTGGCGGGTGTGCAGAGCGGCTTCAGACTCGTTCTTGTTCGAATGGACGACCTCACCCTTCTTACGTGGTAATTAGTGGATGTTCACAAATGCCTTGCCTGCTGCCCCGAAACACGAACGTTACTGTAACGATGGTGTACGAGGCTCGTAAGTGTTCCACAACATAATTCCTCGTAACGGATTTATTCCTTGCCATAAAGTAATGTACTTTCTTCATTCCAGCTTATGCTGCTGAGAGCCTCACATTCAAACAAATCGTGAATGCTCTCGGGATAACTAGTCCAATAGAACTGTCACCCGAACGTGCTAATGCCTGCGACAGAATGCTCGGAACATCCTGCCCAATACGTCCCCATGAGGTCGTTATCACCACTCACACCATTATAGTCATGCCCATTTATCCTTTGGTAACTATGTCCGTTGAATTCAGTGCTGTGGACGAGCAGGAACGCACCCACATATGCTTTATTTTTGATGTTCAAATCGTACTATAAATCGAAATAAAGTGGACCATTTTGTGTTGCAATGCCAAAAGATAATTTCTTCCATTATTGGGTATATATAATTGAAAACAAATGTATATATCACAAATCTGGATAAGAAGACTTTGGTTTAACATTACTTCATGTTATCACAAAGATTTTAACAGACAAAATAATTAAAATTATAATACAGATGACAATAAAACAATGTGGTCGATAAACCGAAGAAATATTGACTGGTAATGGAGGGTCCAGTAACCGATAACGGCGCCGGTCTTCACACGGCAGGGCCGAGATTCAAATCTCATCCAGATCGTTTCCCCGTATGCAGTGCTGACTACTTTGCAACGGGTAAAATCAAATCATGGAAAGCCAGAGAAATAAAATTTTAGCGCCGAAATCTTTCGAGTTTGTAGTACCAAGGAAGAAGATTTTTTTTTTAGTTTAAAATTAATTTAATGGTTAAGAATTTAATTTCAATTGAATTTCTACTAATTTAATTTACTTTAATTATTTTAAGATTTTTCTAGATTAATTTTAATTACATAACACCTATACCAAAGCAATACGGCCAGGCCGTTCTTTATGAATAAAAAAAAAAACACCTGTACCAACTCAAGCTGGCAATTAAATTAAAGCTTTTATTGGAAAGTCCATCAATCGATCAATCGGCTTTGAACTCGAGCCGTGGCACCAAAAACCCCTACTCAATACAACTTTTGCGATAAATTGAAACGTTATTCCATTCATGCATCGATCGAGCTTCCGAATGGTGACTTCTTATCTCAACTACGGTGCCAATGTTAAAAATAGTACAACAAAAAGAAAGCGGAAGGTTTTTTTCCACTGCGCGATCCCCAAGTCATCTCCGATTAGCTTCTGAATCGTAAAGCAATAAAGTTCTTTGACACATTTATTTGACGACAAACGCGAAGCTAAGCGACAATCGATCAGTTGTAAAAATTTCGTTTTTTTTACCACACCACACTTCCGATAAGGCAATCCATTTCCAGTACAGTCCGGTTATGGTTACCTAAGGTTTGATAACAGGGATTTTGTAATCGAATTTCGGTCATGACTTGTACCTGCCTGTACACCACACCTAGGGGTCAACAGGTTTTTGTTTTATCAATTGTGAGGATAAGATAAGGGCTTTGCCAAATGTTGTACAGAATCCATTTTATACTGGGTTAACCCAAGAGAAGAAAAGGTTGCAATTGAGAGGAAAAATCCTTCCAAAGCATGTTGTAAAGTCATTCTGCGCATTATCAAAAGAAAATCATCGAATTTAAACTGATAAGATTGTTCCTCAAATGCGGCTATGGGAACTAAACCGGTATATAAGAACTCTTGCGGCTTTTTTGTGGGAAAGTCACAAATATTTGAAAGTACCAGGAAAAGGACACGCAAAAGAAATGTATCAACTCGCAGCATCAACGTTCTTGATTCTCGTTGCTGGCGGAAGAATTTCTGAAGCTCTCCAAATCAGCATTATCATCTCCAAATCACCCACATCAGCATTATCACAAAGCTTGCTGTATTGCTTGATTCGGTGTTCGAACAGAGCGTCTTGGATGACCAGGACCGTCCTCTAGTGTGTGTCGCTCTAGACGTGATATTCGTTCAAGGTGTATTAGCCTTGGCCCGAAAAAATATTCCGACGACTCCATTGTGCTCTACTTAAGAATGATCGAAAATATGGCAAATATTTTGAATAAGCCAAATTTAGCACCAATCATACTGTTTAGCACACGGAAAAGTATAATTTGTGACTTACTTTCGTGCCTGCAGTTAATAAAACGTAAATACCTTACTTTATCACATGCCATCCCCGCTCAAATGCGCAAGGAGAATTTTATTTATCGATTACTTCCTTCGCTCGTTCGTCCGTCCAGTGCCTTCCAGAGCATCTTAATTTGACGTAATATACGACACCACCCAAAACTGAGCGCGTATTGTGTACTTTCCCTTTCGGGAATGCACGTTAGCGTCCACTTGCAAAGACGCATCTCTTTGACCCCATAGGAACCTGAACCGAACCTGAAATATCCCCTTGCTTTCCGACTCGCTAACGAGCCAAACGACAAACAAACGAGCGACAAATCCTCTCGTGCCGGTTAATCCTACCACAAGGACCAAGGCATCAGAACGCAAAACTACTCCCCCTTGGCTCCCCCCTCCACCGCTCCAGAACCAATTTTAATCACGTAAAACTGTCGAAAACTGCACACACACAATTTATTGGACGATCGATGAGCAGCATAAAAGGGCTCGCTGCACCACACGATACCACCCCGAACGAAGGCTCGATCGGCACACGTGCTGGTGGAGTTTATTCGCCCGCGTTAGTTTTGTGCAAAACAAACCACACAAAAAAAAGACCCTCCAGATACCGGTACGAGTTCAATGGTACTGGTGTGCTGCTGATTTATTTGCTCGCCAACGACGCCTAAACCCTGGCCCGAACACGATCATCGTCGTCGTCGTCGTATACTGGGCGACCCCGTTGGGCGTGCTGGGATTGAAAAATCGAATTTTAATTTGCTTATACGCGCGAACGACCGGGGTTTCCTTTTTATTTCGAGTGTGCCATACACAATATACTATTGTGAAAGGGAATTTTAGGAGGCACGGTCAGATTAAAACCCATTTCAGGACTCCTGAATCAAACACCAGAACCCTCACATGGGCACACGAGAATCAATTAGGCTGCTTGAGTTCAGGAAGCGATAAAATGTCCAAAAAAATCGTTGCCATTATTTATTTCCTGCATCCAAACGGTGCGGTACCCTTGGGGCAACGTGTGTCGACTTTGGACGCTGGCTACCAAAACGGACAGCAAACCGATCGCACGAGATTACCTACGTAGGAGTTGACAAAACAAATGACACTCGGCCAGCATTTGATCCCATATCCTGCTGCAGTTTCGGATCGCCGTAGATCGATGGCTACAGTTTGCATGAATTTGGTGCAGCGTTTCGCCTTTTGACAAATGTGGCTAATTTTTATAGCGGTTGTGATTAATTTCTTCCATGCATTTTAAATCATTAAGCGCACACAGGGTACCCACCCAGCACAGCACAGCGAATAATCACAATCTGGGTCATAAAGTACGTTACGGTTACGAGGTTTTGAAACAAATTTTGGACTACGCGTGCTTTATTTGGCTGTGCGCCTAAATGTAGGCAATGCATGTTTCACTACGCAGCACGCACGCAAGGGGTTGTAAACTTTCCACGCGAAATGCTGTTTACAGGTTCAATTTACACTTTGGAGTGTTAAATTGCAATGTCCGGCAACGAGTCTCCCAACGTCGATAAAACGATATCCACAAGTACTACAAAATATGAAACCTTTCCTACGGACAGCTCTCCTACAGCAGCCATCTTTCACACCCATTCACAACCAAAGTGCAACTGTGAATTGCGCTCGTAAATCAATAAACTAGCTCATCGCTTGTTCCGTACACCAGCAGCTACTGTATCACAATGTTGCAAATCGTACCGGCTCGTTCGGTTTGCTATCGATCCACCATTAAACGGTTATCAGCCCCGGCGATACGGCGGACCCGGCCCGGTGCAGAGTGTATTCAACCGATTGCAATTAGGCGATCATTAGAACCATTTTTATGACCATCATTTTACCATTAGCAACAGTAGGAGCTGCTTGGGAAGATGGTGCGCACATATGCTGTCAATCTCGATGCTGGATGCGGGACCTGGCAAGACTGCATTCGGGTCCGTTAGCATCGTAGATAACAAAGGGCGCCGGATTATTCTACTGGATAAAGGATTCTACCGGGATGATGGTGGATTGTAGGGATAGGTCCCGTTCTAACGGTAGTAACTCAACAAAACCTTTAGCTGATTTACTTCATCCCGCTTATTTATTAAGTTTAAATATCACATTACATACCATTGTCCTCGCCTATGTGCTGGGTTTGCATAATTTGCCCTGAGCGTCGCAAGAACGTCACGTCACGGGGCGGAAGTAAAGTTCTGCAGAGCTTGTACCAACGATCTTGACGTAGAGGTGGCCAAGTCGTGACTCACACGTCACCACGGACCACCCTTGCCAATGTCCATTACGCTAACGTCTTTCAGCGTTCGGTACGGTTGCGTCGGTCACTGCGACCCCATATCTTCTCCCCGGCATTGACCAGCCACAATTTATGAATCATGCGTCACAAGTCACCAGTGCCAGCATTGCTGACAGTCTTAAATTGTCAGCAAGAATTCGGTTCGGTCGCCGCCAACAGAACGCCAAGCACAGCAGAAATCCCTAGCGAGGCCTGTTTCTCAATTACGGAAACACATACAGCAAGGGTCAAACACATGGTCAGCCTTTCATGTCGATCCATTTTTTTTTGTTTTGTTTTGTTTTGTTTTGTGTTTGGCATAAGGTACAATAATTGATTCCTGGACTCAATCTCTCGCGAGATGTCAAACGGTCGCCTATAATACCGACGGTATGCGCTGACAGACTTAAGACCCGCACGTAGATCGCACCGGGACAAATTTAGTAGTCCACTGCTCCTGTGCCCCGGACGTATGCGGGCAATAGGTAATAAATTTAATTCACATACGATTCGATTAGATTGCTCCGTTGCAGACGAACGTAGTCCACAAAACACGTGGGCTGTCTTTTGCGTAGCATAACTAGCGAGAAGCAGTGCGCAATACTCACGGGAAAACCGACCGGAATTGATATTAAAAATCAATTTTTCAATCAAACAAGATTTATTGTGCAATGCTCAACCTTTACAAATGGCTTCTGTTTTCCGTTTATTGCCAATACTTGAACAATCCCAAGCAACACGTTTAACGGCTAGCAACAGCAGGCAACACTAACGTTATCGGACTGCAAAAACGGCCCGTTATCACTGTTGTTGTCGATTGCTACACGTAATAACGACCAATCCGTTATCATTTGCTCTGGACATAATTGGAGGTGTTAACGGATATGAATCTCAACTGGAGAAACAATGTCTAGCCGGGTTCGTTATCGTCGCAGAA
This sequence comes from Anopheles stephensi, assembly GCF_013141755.1. NCBI lineage: Eukaryota > Metazoa > Arthropoda > Insecta > Diptera > Culicidae > Anopheles > Anopheles stephensi. Next base: position 2,764,701 of record NC_050203.1, read on the forward strand.
ACGTTATCAAAGTCGTTAACGACGCAAAGAAAGAACACAGTTTTTAACGGAACCTTTTTTCATATAAATTCAGCATCAACGGGACAATTTCAGACAAGTCGGACACATTCGGCGAGCCTAACGGACAGTGTGGACAAACATTTTCTTGTCAAAATGGTAAGTTTTCAGTTGTTTGTTTTGCACATACGCAAAGTTAACCAAAATTCCTTTGATCCTGCTAACAGAAACTCCTACCAATCGTCTTGGCCTTCCTCTGCGCGGGTTTCGCCAGTGCGGCCACGCTGCGTGAAGAGTTCGACCAGCTCCTGTCCTACCTCAACATGGAACAGGTGCGTGCCATCTACAACCGCTACATCGAAACGGACCCAGAAGTAGCCGAAATCTATGCCTTCCTGCAAACGAACGAAGTTGACCAGGCCTGGATAGTACTGATCAGCCAGCCGGAACTCCGCACCATCACCGACTGGACGGAGGTACGCGGCGTTAGCATCCGCGACTATCTGAACAGCATCGCGGCGATGCTGGGACTTACGCCGATCGCTGCCAGCCGTACGGTAGGCAAGAACGCCCGTTCCTGGTCCGCCATGATGGACGAGATCCGTTCGGTGAGCGATATTGATGGAGCGTACCAGCTGGCCCAACAGTTCATCGCTACGCCCGGCAGCGAGTTTGCCGAGCTGCACCAGATGGTCGAGGAACTGCACGACGTGTTCCACGAGGTAGCCGAACATCCGGACGTACTGCGCGTTTCGAATCAGTTGCGTGCGTACGGTGTGGACGTGGACCGCATTCTGGAGGTGATCTACATGTTCTTCGGCTGGCACGATCACTAGATGTCGGGCAGAGAGAAGCACCAAGATTCTACCGATGTCGACAATAAACACACAGACACACACACACGCAGAACGTGGTAGCACGGAGAGCAAACGCCTAAACTGACTATTTTTCCCTATATCGCCTAAATCGCGCTCGGGGGCGTGCGGAAACTCCACGCCGCTTGACACGCCACAAACAAGAGAGTAAAACCTCGATCCAAATCGTACTCGTTTATCAAAAACCGTAGCTAATTGCTTGCAAGGGCTTCTACGCGTCCATGTGTCCACCCTTGGGGAATAAAGTCCGCGCTGACGTAGGACGCGAGCCCGTACAGCTTTGTGCGTCACGATTTGCACGGTACGACCTACGAACAGGCGACCACCGTTCGGGTTCGTTCGTCGTGTGCACGATGGGTAGATTGATTTTCCGTGATAGCTGCGTACACACACCTTACTCGGCCCGGCATGACTCAGCAGGCAAAAAAAAGTACGTCAGCAGGATACAACTCGGGGCCAAGGATGGGACCGTCAGGATATCTTGATGGCTGCCGGTTTCGTTAAAGGCGTTGGCTCAAAATCAAACAGCCTACCAACCAGCGACGCGCCATTCGTCACTTTGGTCGATCGTGGACCGCATGGCTGACAGGCCAGTGCCTCCATCAGCTCGTGATCCGCTGGTGATTGACTGGTGGACCATGACCGCCAAAGAGCTACGGTGTCTATGCCCGCCGGGTACGGTCGGTTGGTAAAGGATTTCAAGGAAGCTCAAGTCTTGCGGGAGCCACAGCATAATGTCTGTTTGTTCTAATCCTACCGGGTAAGATACTGAGAAGGTAGAGAAGGAGGCTTTGCGCCACGCAAAGATCATAAAATCCATAAAAGCCAATGTTTCCCTCAGGCTTTCGAAGCGAGAAACAATGCAATGCCGCGGTGGCTTAGCTTGAGCTGGAGAGCTGAAACTCCTATCTGCTGTTATTGATATGCTATAACGTATTACAGTCTTTCTTTTCCAAACCTTACAAGATCGTGAATTCAAATATTTACAGCACAAAAGATCACTTTAAATTGTTGAAGTGCCCGTCCAAATTTCCTCCTCAAAAAGCGTAATTCTAAACCAGCCAACAAAACATCGATAATAGCACGTGCTCTGGATGCAATTCGCTGTTACGATTTTACGATGAAAAAAAATCTTACCGATCGAGAAACGCTTGGCAGAGAAAAAGACATACTAATCCCCTCGCACGTTCGGAACATGTTCAACAATTGTGGTCAGGTCGGGCTGGCGCACACCCAGAACCCACCAGCAAAAGAACACTGGTCGAACACGGTGCGCGACCCTTGCGACCCAGCCGTCTTGTAACGATTTATTTAAAATAATAAAAACATAAAACTTGTGCCAACTTCAACAAAGAGCGGGAGGTTGACAGGGCGGGAGAGAGGGAGTACAAAATCGACTACCCCACACAAGATCAATAAACATGCAAAAGGCGCCGGACACACCCACGGGACACAGGGTTGGGGACAGATAGCGCTTTCTTCCATTGCCACCCCGTCGTAGGCAGCTTTTTGCCATTGGAAGGACCCGGGACGAGGTTGAATAAGGGCGATCGATAGTGGGACCCGCGCGCTACTGACCGTCCGTTCGGACCCAACGTTTGCGGACCTCTCCAAAGGTCGTGAGCATGGCTTGCTGTCTGGCTGAGGTATGTGCACACACGCAGAAGGGGGAAGGAAGGAAGCCACGCCGGACCGTACATACACATATTGAATTATCCACTCAACTATCGAAGTGTAGTGAGTTATGCTAGGGTCGATAATTTATGTTTCATTGCTAGGGAGACACTGTGACTCACATTGGAATTCGTTTGCTTCCTCGCTTCTCTCGTGGAGGTTTTGTCAAAGGCGAACCCGAACTCGAATGATGGTCATTATTTCTAGGGCCCCTTTTTAACCGACAACGGGGAGGAGTCGCTAGCGAACGAAACTTCATGCAACAGGTCCCTCGAACGAAACATTCCGAACGATTCTGGGCGCCCGATAACCTTAGAGTTACTTACAGCAAAACTGAAACGTAAAACATCTGTCCCTAACCTAACCCCGGCTAGGGCTATTTTTACTCCAATAATCCCACACAGGTTATGCACATGACGGAGGGTCACCACCACCACCACCGCGGGTTGATATCGAATGGCTCTTCTTGGGTAATTTATGGTCACAAAAGGGATTCCTTTTTTTGCACATTCTAGAACGAGACATTTATGTACACTGTACGCAATATGTGTACGCACATTGGCCAAGAACTTTATCGTCCGTAGCGCCCAAAAGGGTGGCCTTTCGACATTCCCACAGAGTAGTATCGTGTGTGCCTTGCATTTTACCCTCCCAAAAAGAGCTCTCATGATCGTGCTCAAGAAGATCACCATTGCGGGCTACTCGAATGGCCACTGCACGGTGCGCCGCTAAGTACTTCAGCATACTTCCAATAAATCGGCCAGCACGCATGGACGCGTGCATCCGGATGACAAAGAACGTACGGCTAGAAATACCATTCCCGCTTTCAACCACAGCACGAATCCTTCAAGAAAAACGGTTCGTGTCCACACATATCCTTCGGGCAAACGTCTTTGTCCCGTGAGACTCGCGCACACTGGCGCCTCTCACCTTTGACTTCAATCAAAATGAAATTAATTAAATCCCCATACGGACCACCATTGTTTCGCCGAGTGACTTCAACGCACCACACGAGCGGGAAACCCCCTATTTGCACGGTAATATACGACTGACGACTATTATTTTATTGCATGCTTGCTTTTATTAACTTCCTCCTTTTGGGCCTGCGAATGTGTGTTCTGGTGCACGATCGCTCCGCCACAAGCACCCAGCTGCCCCAGCGCCAGCGCCTGCAAGTGTGCTACAGATTGCATGATTAATCACTTTCGCCGACCGACGACGCTCAACGGCAAAACGACGATTAAAACGAGCAATCCAGAAGGAATTTCAAGCCGTGCCTCACCGGTGAAGTTTATTTGCGAGAAGTGGACGTAAAACTCTCCCCGTGTGTGTTTGTGTATTTACATGTGCCCAAGACTTTATATTGAGTGCCAGAGATCGAGCGTGTCGGATCATAAGAAGCCGACGCCACTGTCGTCGTCGCCGCGTGCACTCGAAATATAATCCGAACCGCGGAAAAAACGAGCGGCAAGGCTTTTAAGGGCGGCTGTCATTTATCGTAAGCTTATTTGGTGCGCCACACCCCCGAAGTTCGAAGCCTTTGTATTCCCCCCCCCCACGATCGAAAGTGTTTGCCACTGCCACCACGGTCGGATTGACATAATCCCCCGGTAGGGAAAATGCCCGATTCTAGTAAAGTGTCGGTTTATGTTTCGCAAAAAAATGAAACGATTTTGTGTAGTTGAAGCTTTATGCTAATCCTGTTCCTTTTCCATAACAGAGTGCGCCCTTCCACTTCCCGTCCCGTGGACCGTCGCCTGTAGGCATTTTCTTCCTTCGGCTAGAGAACGGCACACGAAAAACCTTTGTTCGCACTATTTGCTCACGTCAGGGGCTATAATCTATTGCATTGCATGCAAACGGTGAACCGGGTTCCTGTGGCGAGCTTGGCCAAAACAAACAGAACACACGCTTTATTTCACAGCGGGAAACAATTTTACCTTCCAAAACAAGTAGCGCACTCAGCTTCTCCATGCAACGAGCAGCAAGCGACGAACCCATTATTGCATCATATCGCGGACCGGGCCGAGTGAAAGCGCCCAGAATAAATTCCACACCAAAAAGGGAAATCGGTGATGGGGATTGCGATATCAACTGCAAGGGAACCATGCTTTCAGTTCGTTTTCAACTGTTCTTTATAGTTACTTTACTTCAGATTAGCTCAGAGGCTTTCTTAAGGCGGTTAGCAGCTTTGCAGGAGGTCCAAGTGGTCATTTTGAAATAAATAAGCTCACACGCACAAGGATCCGCATCCTATCCTGCATTTAAAATAGCACTCACGAGCATTAAACGCAAGATGAGCTGAATTTGCTAACTATTAAGCCCTTAAACGCTGTATCATAAACACCTTCCCGTAGGATAATTCCAATGGTAGTGTGATAGCCGATAATTAAATTCTCACTGTCGTGCCCCCATAAGTGAGATTGCATCCAATCAAGTAGTCCGATCATTACTCTTCAAACCCAACGCACTCGCAAAGACATCAAGAATTTAAATCGTCATGTAAAACTGCACTAAAATAAAACCACAACTACAAGTGCATGTACGAAAGAAGACGCAAAAAAGGAACCATCTTCGGAAAGGAACAAAAAAAGTGCACCGAGGAATCGATCAGTGCTGATTGAAAATAAAAGTCGTGCCAACTTTAATCCCCTTACCATTAAGAGGACTCTCCATCAGCGTGTGCAAATGAAACGCTTCGCCTCACACGATCGAGATTGATTGCACCTTCGATCGCGTACCTTGATGCGTTGTGTCTGTATTGATCGATTTCTCGACATTAATACCAATTGCAGTGTTTGCGTACACTGGTCGGAAGCTGGTTGAAGATGGAGTTTTCCTTCCTGGAAAGGTTAAGATTGTAAATCTCGCGGGACCATAAAAATGTAAATCCTCAATGCAATGGGTAAGGGAATAAAATTGCATCCACTTTACACCTCATTGGAGTGTTGCAGCAAAAGGACGTGCTTTAATGGCAAGAAATTACTGCACCACCAATTGACAAACTGGTCTGTGTATAGCGGCAGTAGTGTCATCGGTCTGCAATGTCCAGTAGATCCATCATCAATTTCAGAACTTCATGGAAGATGGCGTCCGATCGAGCCACAGGTTTATGTGTCAATTTGGACACTATTAATCGAAGCCCTCGCTCAAGCCGCCCAACAAATGTCAGGTGTCGATAGTAATTTGTAAAGTTTCCCCAGCTCATTCTCATGTGCCAAGAATTCTAACCCGCCACGTTGGTGCGGTCTTATTGTCACAATTTAGTAGCATTCTTTACAAAGACCCGATCTCGTTCACGACATCCATCACGATCGCAAGAATAAACTGCTCTTAATGAACTTCCATTATTTGCGTTCTTCACCGACACTCCAGACATTCTGTGGTACAAAAATACCGGCATTGAAGGTGGATTGACACAGACTTGCCCAAGGGATTCAGATCAATCAGACTCAGTCCAGAATGCATCCGTTCGAGTGCATCTCAAAGAGCGGTTGCGATACAACAACGAAAGAAAAAAAACAGCAAGGTCGTACAAGTTGGCTACCTCCGCGATTGAAAACGTCAATAACGAAAGTCTTCCCGAGGGACCCCGACGACGGATTCCGGGCTCCAATGCACACCCAATCCACCCATCCCTCCCGGGAAGGCATTCATGGTGAGTGTTTTGTTCTCGTGTAGAAATTTTTAATGTCTATTGTAAATCCCACTTCAAAGACTGCTGGAGCCATCACCACCAGCACCACCGATCGAATCGTTCGGTTCCGCCAACCGATCGGCAGGAACACAGCAGTGAGCCGGGAGAGCACGCTTTTAAAAAGAATCAATCGACAATGCCCCGATCAACAACCGTGCTATAGATGATGAGGGTTTTGTTGATGCCTTTCGTGAGCGCGCGCGCGCACCAGGATTAGCCCAGGGAAAGCAAGCCGGGGGTTGGAAAAATTGCTGATAAATGGTGAAAAATCATCCACTCCTGTGTTGGGTTCTTGTGAAGCTGTGCGCTCCTATCCTATCCTAGGGATATTTTTAAACCAGCGATAAAAATACAATATCCCGCTCGCTCGCCTCGGTTCCTCCGCTCGCAGCACAGAATGTATGTGGTATGTTTTTATTGTGTCGCGAACAGTGAGTGGATCGCTTTCGCACAACGCGAAACGGTCACTAATTTATCGCACATCTAGGACCGTTTGGGGCCATCGGCCTTTTGGTAGCTTAGATCGTAGATAGCCACAATCATTCTCGGAAGGAGTACTATTCACCGTCGCAGGAATCGAACTGGACGGAGTCCCAGTCACACCGGGGAGCGAACAATTTAATTAAGTACAATTAAACAATTTACATTACTGCTGCAGCTGGCTGGGTGTTGGTGTCGATGCCGATTCATCTCGGGTTTTGCCGACTGACGATACCAATGCATCACACACACACACACGATGCATCTTCGGCGGGAAGGAGTGTGGCTTTTTGCATTGCGGATTGAATTTCGCGTACCATCATCAAGGTTGCTTTTTGCAGCGTAAAGATCGATGTTGTTGTACGGCAAAATTCACAGAAACATCGCTTTTTCTCCCGACCCTTCCTTCAATCGCCCCGTCCCAACTCACCACAACTCCCAGAGGGAAGCTCAAAAAGGGCTAGAATATTTTTCCCGCACTCTTAATCGCCGCCTATCTGTTTTTTCCCGTCCGTTCCGTCTAATTATTTATCTCCCGAAGATGCGAAGATCTCAATCGCCGGATCGGCTCCAATCTGTACTCGCTAAGTTGCTTACATTTGTAAGCTTAATTGCTGCACGAGGCGTGCGCAGACGACCGCGCGGTGGTGTGCTTAGTCACTACGCGCGCGCAAAGAATGTAGCGACAATAAATTACACGCTACTTGTCACCTTGGCAAAATCGCTTCTTCGCGTCCACCTTCTCAGTTTTCTTGCGCAAGAGATTCTCTCCTTTGAGACCTTTTTTTTTTTGTTCGATCGGCAATAAAATTCTTTGATTTATTCGCCTGTTCGTTTGTGTGTACTCGACGGCAGTTCGATCATCTTCGCTCTGCTCATCGGCTCTAAAAATAAGTACGAACAAATATGATCGAGATGGTTACCACATCAGCGGGAATAAATGTGTCCTTGAGTTGGGGGGGGGGGGCTTTTTTTTGCTTGCTAACCGCAAAAATGTTCGCCCAACTTTCACCTCACCGTTTCGCCAATCAAATAAATCACAAAAATCGATGATCCCGTTCGCAAACCGCCAGCCCTGGAATATTGATTGAATTTTACGAGTATGGTTTGAAGAAGGCGAAAACAAAAAAAAACGCACACCGAACCCTTACTTGGACTTTTTTGCTGCTTTCTGCTCGCAGCCATACATAGCTGGCTCGTCCCATAATTTGGTTCCCATTACCATCAATTCAACACCCATCTTCAGCGAAAGAACCTCAGCCCAGAGTGGTGTCGTACAGTGGGTCAGCACGGACGGCGGATGTGGTGCTGTGCGCTTAGCATTATGATGATGATGATGATGTTTTTTATTGCCTCTTGCATCACACAGGTGGCGTCTCGGTTTGTCCTCATTTTGGGAAAATTTCGGCTGCATATGTAAATTATGTAATTTCTTTCTGATTTTTTAATGGTTTCGGGCTTAATAAAAATTGTATTTTTTATCGCTCTAACATTGTTTTCCATGAATGTCACTCCATATTATCTAATAGTCCAGCAAACGATTGTTGTCTTTGGGTGACTCCTCCACTCTACTCTCACCCATCGTATCGCTTACCTTGACCCACGGTGATACGATTTTTAAACATGCAAATCTCGTTTTCTCGTCCGCTAAGCTCACCAAACTGGACGGCACACACACGAGCAGTTGATAATATCCTGCTCACCTCCGAAACTATCCCCAAACGCCATTACAACCACACGCACACACACACACCCTCTCAGGTGATGATTTCATCTACACGAATTTTCTACAACAAGACCCACAGCCGGTTGTGTCCGGCTACCGTCAGCCTTTGTTGTTTCGTTTCCCGACCCCCGAACACGGACAGGTCTCACATATGCCCAGTGGCCATTGCTGCACCCGGGTGGCTGACCTTACCCGAATGCCGTACTAAACTTTCATGCAATGGTCCACGCTCGTTCGTTGACGGCGCAATTTTCCGATCGCAGGTCGACCTGACCTGTCGGCCTTGTTTCGGTTGCATTTGCATTGGCCAGTTTGGCAAGGTTTGCCCACCAAACAATACCTCCCCCCCCCGTCCCTGCCACTCCACGTTCGGCTCGAAATGATGATCAATACCTTCACCGTGTCTCTCGCGAGAAGACTTTCACGCCGGCGAGACGTAATCGCGAGAGAACAAAAAACTTGCACCAAGCGACGAACCCCTTCGAAGTGATTGAGTCGGTACAGGTGAAGCAAGCGATCGTCGCAATATCAACACCAACAGCAGCAAAAAAATTGATTGTTTAAATCATTATCACACCACACAACCGAGTAGTGAGAGTCCGAGTAGGTAGACAACTGGACAATGGACAAATTATGCACATTGGGTAGTTTATTCTTTTTTTATTACGGAGCTGAGGATCCAATACGATCGGTCGTGTCGATGTGATCTCTTGACATATGAATCACCCTCTTGTGCGACCTTCTTCAATTATGTCCGCAATGATGCCTTACTTGTTTGCACTTTGCACGCTACCAATATTGACATTAACGAGCCCGGGGCATGAGCAACCCACGGCTTCATCTGTATGCAGTTTTTTTAATTCTAATTAGCCACACTTGTACACATGTCAGGTGTTGCATAAACATGTTAGAAATTAATTTAGGAAGCCTGTTTCCCCGCCATTTGCTATCCTTTAGAAAATCACCCGAAAAAACCGTGTCACTTTGAACGAAAGCAGCATTGTTACCACACCATCATCATTACATCTTCGATCGTTCTCGCTACACGGTGGGGTAAAAGCTTCACCTCAACGGGTACTATTTACAACGAAGAAGCGAACAACAGTCATGTAACAGTAGCCAAACGGATAGTGCGCGTTGTTGCTCCTGGAACGCGTACCCGGCCCTCGTCATAGCAAACCATTTACCATCGAGCACGAGAAGGATGGGAAGATCGAAAATTGGCCTCAATTATCTTAAACGTTGACCAACAACAGTTCGCCAATTTTTCACGTTTTTTTTTTTTGGCCGCCGTTCGATAAGGGACAGTTCAGGTCGGCTCTCGATCCAGGTATGTGTACGAAAAAGGTGCGTTAAATGAAATTATTAAACTCGAAAGCACGTGTCGATTGATTACACCGATGAAGCGAAAAAGAAAGGGGGTGGGGAGGGGGGAGGTTCGTTTCTTGGGCATTCATTTAAATCACTGACCGTTCGCCAAGGCACTGCGTTAGAGATAGGGTTGCTTTTGCGTAACGCTTGCAGGCTATGTAATTTGAGGCAAAAAAAACCGTCAGGTAGTAAGCTAATTGAATCATCACGTGACGAACCGGAGGAGCGAAAAAAAAACGCTCGATGCGTTTAAATGTAGAATTAAGGTGAACTGTCCAAGGAGATTATTTTTAGTGTTTTCTTTTCCCTCTCTCTCTCTCTCTCTCTCTCTCTCTCTCTCTCTCTCTCTCTCTCTCACTCTCTCTTTCTCTTTCTCTGCCGAAAAATTAACTCACAACTGTTCCAAATGGAAATCAACGAACTGTGATGCACCGAAACGGGAACAAAAGCGATCGAAAACCATAATTAACGGAGAAAGTAATTTTAAGGGTAAAAAGCTTAGCTCTCCCCCCAAAATAGCCAACCAACTGCGACATACGTTCAGGGAAATGTGTTGCTGTCATCTGGTTTCGCTGCACTTACGGATCACATCCCCAATCACATCCAATCCACACGATGCATTCGATCGGGCGTAACTTGGTTATGCATGCACCACCGCTACCGTCGCGATCCTCCAGGCACACACACATTAAGGCGATCGCGCCCCGGCGGTTGAAAATTGAAATTGATGGTCCAAAACAATCGATCCGCGGCATTTTCCCGAAGGGTGCAAACAACGACCGAAAGAAGCAACAACAAAAACCGTATCGTTTCCGTGACGTGACTCCGAGCACAACAGCCACCACGATTGATGTGGTTTTAATCGTTTGGTCGAGGAAAATGCCTTCCTTTACCCTGGTGGTGGGTTCCACCCCACACCAACCAAAACAAGGAAACCACTTTCAATCGTTACACCTTGCGCAAGGAAAACTCTCGGTCTGCCCTGTCGCTAACGACTCCGCGACTCGCGACTAGCTGATGCTGTGTAAACACCCTTCCGAATGGAAAAATGTATGATTGAAAGGAAAGCTGCGTGCGTGTGTGCCCACCGCCATATCATCATGTGTGGACGCAGCTTGGTGTAAAGATGACACGACGCAATCCCGTTCCACCAGATGTTGATTATGATTTGATAATGATAAAGCAACTGGGGGGCTGGCGTTAATGAGCACCAATATTTTCACCCCGATCGCGATCTGATATCACTCTGAGCTTCCTCCATCGACGACCGACACGCTCGTTCACTTTAACAAAATTGCTATAAAACGCTACATTGATTATGGAAAACCGAATGCTACCACCACCACCCTTTTTAACGAACCTGCGGAAGCCTATTAGGGTATCCGAAAAACGCACCGCCACTTTTGGGGTGGTTGATTTTGGAAGCTGATGAAATGCCGTCTTTTAACAAGCACGATAAAAGCTTTCAGTCAAACAAAACTGTAGCAGCATAACGAGACATGTGTGGTGATGCAAAAATGTGCAGCAGTGCAACAATTTTTTGGTTGAAGTGTAGTAAATCATGGTCCGGCAGGCGCGCTTCCCATGGAAAATGGATTGTATGAAGTAATAAAAGGCGAGCGTATCAAGACACATCTTATAGCGCGGCGAAGTGAATGATTAAAATTAGTAGATATGGTGGAAATTATAGTTTATAGGTTTCGGGTTAAAGCCTCAGAATCAGAGATCAGAGCAATTAACGAACGGTGACAGAAAGTGATCATAAAACCGATGCTGTGTGCTGTGTGTTTTATGATCTCCGGTGGGTAGATTTGGTAAACGTGTATCGTTGGGTGATATATCAACAGGGGCAAACAGGTGGAAATTTATGATCTAAGCATGAAATAGTCTTTGTAATAGCCAGCTCATTCTAGCGAATTGTCTCTCATGTCTCTGATATATGACGTAAACCGCTTGCATCATTTACTGCGTCAGTGGCATCCACTTAGCTTTTTAACCAGCTCGATAGTTTTAGTTCGTTAAGGAAAAATCAATCAACGGATTACTACCAAAATTTCCATGAAAATTACATAGGAAAAGGCCTGCGATGAATCGGTGACACATACACACGGCAACCATTCCCTGATTTGAGAAGCATTTCAGCTAAGTTTTATTCCATTTTTAAGGAGCACAGTGAAGTTGCTCCGTTGTTAATTAATGAAGTCTACTGAAACGAACTTCCAAAGATCTTCGATACCAAAAACTATCCTCCAAAACCAACTAAAATAACAACAATTATAATGAGAAAATAATTTGCTTAGATAATGCACCCCCAATCCGCACAACCCAACACGTTACAATACCCTCTTACCTATCAGCGTGATTTAAATCACGAGCCCGAATAATTGAGCAGATGTAAACGAAGTGTGGCCCGTTCCGTTCAGCCTCGGCGCAAAACAGTTGCAGTGTGCAAAAGCAAAAGTAAATGTTAATTAAAACAACACCGTTCCCTTTCAATTCTCGGTAGCATCAGCAGCCTTTTTGGCGATTGTTGCGCGAACCGAACCGACCCAAACCGTGCGAAATCTCTATCCGATGAATCGACCCCAACAACCGCGGGCAGGGGTTGCATGTTTTTGCGCTTGTCCCCCAACCCCCCCGGTGCGGTCAGACGACATCCGATCCCGAGAGTGCTTTGTGTTTCATGTTTTTCCTATGCTTATCGTTAACCAGCCAAGTGCCTTGCTCGCTTAACTCTTCAATTCATAGTTGTTGACCAGCGAGCTTCCTCCCATACTTTGTACGCCCCCTCCCTGATCTGGTCTGGAAGCTGTTAATCTATCCAACCTGGGACCCTACCCGGGTTGGAAGGGTCAACGACATTCGGTCCATTTGCCTGCCAAGCTCGCAACTAGCCAACGGGCTGCGCTCTCTAGCCTCCCCGCTCTGGCAGCCGAAGTTCAAAGCGAATCGAAAGCCAATTAAATTTTCATCAAAACAGACAAAATGCAGCGCCCGGACGGGGAAGGTTGTAAATCAGTTTCTGGACCACTGGACTGTCCCGTTGCGGCAGTGGGTGTAGCGTGGCAAACAAAACACAGAACCCAGCACGAACCCCCACTTTTTGATAAGTCAACCCACGATGTCTCTAGATCGTCCGGTGCAGGCGGTCCCACCGACACGGTGAGAGTGTGCTGACTAGATCTGCAACAGTTGCTCGCCAAACGCACGCCTCACACGCCCGAACCACACTGAAGTCTCGTCGTTCGAGCCGACGTCGAACAGCACAATCGATGTTGCGCTGCAGGCAGGGGTCTGCAAAGGGTGAAATTTCTACCAGATACGACGCCACTGATAAGACAGTGCGCGCGACGTTGTAAAGTACGAATGTCGTACCACACCACCCACTGTGACCTCACACACGCACCGTCCGTCGTCCGCCGGCGAGCGACGGTGCCATGTTTTCGTTTTCGTTTGTCTCGCAAAACTTCCATGTTCTGTCAGCCGTTTGTCGATTCTGGATCCACCGATGTAGGTTTCATGCGGCAACGACGATTCGCCCTCTGTTCAATTAGAACTCTCGAAGGAAGGGACCGATGAAACCGACACGAGATACTAGAACTCCTACTCGCTGCTCTCAACGAACGGGCGCCTGATTTTGTCACCCAACGTCGGACCTGGGTGGATATTTTTAAATATACGTTCGTTACTGACTCGTGACTTGCGCTTGTCCATCAGCGGCGCGCTCTTCAATCCACAGCTGTCTGTCGGTGTCAGCTTCTTCTCATTCAATGATTAAATCCACTCGCGCGCGGTACAGCCACGCCTGCAGCTTCCAAAACATGACAAAACACGATCGCGCCGTAGTAATCATAAGGCCTACCACTAATTGGCAACACTGATACCTCCGCAGAAGTTTGACAGCTGCGCACAGTGGTTCCATCTGCCGGGTGCGCGATTCTACTGTCAATCATAATTCACCACAGAGACGGGGATGCGAATCGAAGCTGACACAGAAGCACTAGCCTTTCTATCTCGCTATCACGCTGGGAGATGATTCCGTCCAGAGTCTTGCAGTAGCTTCAACCCTTTCACAGATTACAATCAGTAAACTGCGGCACTAATTTGCTTCTGCTATTCTGCACGGCTTTAAAGCCTTCTGAAGAAGCTCTTCGCTGCTCTTCATTACAGAAGAACCGCCCAGAACTGGAGCAACGCAACTGACCACGGTATTGGTGGTCGTCGGTGAAATCGTCTTTTTCAATGTGCGTGTCCACTTAAACGGTGGCCTTGAAATTCGAAAGCCCTTAATCGATTCTGACCAACACTTTTGCTTCGTTCGCTGACGACACCGACATCGCACGGTCTATAAATAAGGCCGAACCGAACCTCCATCGTTTACCGTATCGTCGGCTCAAATCGTCCAAAAAGCCCTTCTTTATCGTCGCAACATCCACTTCCTCACGTTCACTTTTGTTTGGCACCCGGCACTCTGGCTTACACCGGGTACCACTCCAACCTGCAGCAGGACATGACGAGGCATGAAATATTGCGAGTAATTAGCATTACAAATCTTCGGGTATGTAAAACACGCAACTACCACACACGGTACCCGGCGTCCTCTCCGTCCCTTGCAGCTGGGTTGGTTTGGTCAATTTTCTAGTTTGCGCCCAATATAATGAGCGGTCGCGGACGATCGAATGGACGCTCGAATTAATATTCAATTTGAAACTGTGGTTGCTTACGGTAGCAAACTAGACACAACAATGAAACCCAAGCACGCTTTACAAGTGCTTTCGTTACGCAATTTAAGCGGCTCAAATTTATTCACGGTAAATATTCATGTCCAATAAAGCTCCTCGGCTGTAGTGTTTGATAGAAAAGGTAACGACGTAAGCAATGTTGTTCATCGCTGGTAAAACCATCTCTTTCCTATTCTTGAAAGCATCATTTATCGTTGGAAAAATCCCTTCAAGGAGCCTTCAGAATTATTGAATAAACTATTTACAGTCAACCGCACTTTGTTCGTGTTATCAATACAGATCATCATCGAGACTATTAATGAAAGCTTACGTCGATCTTCATAGCTCCGCGTCAATCCTCATCAGTGCTACCATTCATCCCGAGACTGCTTCTTCAAAAGACATACCTACAGCAAAAGGCGCTTTTCGCACAAACTCCTCACATCATCTTCACCGTTCGATCGCAGCCGATCGGCCTTGATCGCACTCTCCTTCTTGCGCTGCACTTAATTATCTTTCGGAACGGTTTGAATCACAAGCAATTACGCGGGTGATCGCCGCGGCCGTTACGGTGTCGTTTAGAACACTCGTACGGACCAGACATCTCGCGCACGACGACACGTTATGCTAATAATAAAAACGATCCGTTGCACCTCGCTCTGGCTGGCAACATTGTAGCGCGAGGCAATCGATCGATGGCCATATTGAGTAGGTACTTGTCTAATGGTTTTTCATCCGCTGTGTGGATGATCCCTCGGCGAACCACCCCAATGCACCTCATCACGACATACACTCACACACACGTTCGGATCAAGTGTCCCATCGATTCCTCTGCCGCATGTCAGCTTTATTTATTATCCTTCTGACCAGATCGAGTAATGTGAGGTACGTTCCGCTGCAAAAATATAACACACCATCGCTGGTAGGCAAGCGACGAACCTTCTATTTCTATTGTAGGCTCTTGATGCTTAGGTTGAACAGTAATGTCACAGTGGCAGAAGGTCATACCGAGCCCAGCAGGATGAATCAAGGAGTGCCAAATGCATCTCTGATTATTTTCTTTATGGCAAAACACAGTAATATTCTGCTAATTGAGCAGATCGCAGTCGAATGTTAAGGGTGGCATGAGGAAAATGTAATAGAAAAATAACTATCATCAATTACATCTTAACATTTCTTATAAATTTGATTGAAATTCATCATCCTATATTTGAAACTTTACAGCCAACAAGTTCACTAGTCAGATAAATGTATCATTCTCTCCTTTCATTTAACACTTTATGAGACAGTGCAATTTGTAAAGTACGTTTGCGCACACACATCGACTGCTTGCTCCGCTGCCTACAACTTACCCTAATCCGATTGACCTAAGCAAATACAACACTGCCTACTGAACGCACACCGGTTCAATTCAAGTTTTACGCAGGATTTGCAATAATACACTCCGCAAATGTGAGATAATACCCATTTGAAAGTCTTATACAACAGGTCTTGGCGGCTGCTGGGCTATTTGGTATTAAAATGTCTGCTAACCAACCGGCCGCTAATCTAGGTGAGCCGCCGCATTAAAGGGAAAGGAAGTCATCTGGCGCTGGCCCACTCCACCATCACTCTTCACCATCAGCTCAAGCCGCATTAACGCTTCTCGCCAATAAACAATATGCAATTGAACATGAGCCCCCCGTGAGCTTGTTTTACTTCCACGAGCGGATTGTTTACGACGACAGACAGAATGCTTTGCTGCAAATTGTCAATTGAAAACCTATCCTAGCCTTCTCACGGGCGAGCGGGATTAGTAAGTTTATGTGCTATTCTTGCATAATAAGAACGCTCGGACGATATATCTTGTGACGCGTGTTGAGTCGCCGTTTATCAAATAGCTCCTAACAAGATGTATAGCGTATCTTGTTTAATGTTCCTGTTGCGATTGTTCTTATCATATTGGCATTAATATTAATTTATTTTACTGCTATTTTGACGTGATTATTACTGCTTATTGCGTACTTAAAGAAAACATCTTTTGAATCAAATACGAATAAGCGACGATCCCCCTCTGTTTCTGCTTTTGTTTTGCTTCACGCTTCATTCATTCATTTTGCTTCATTTTCACTGAAACACACAAACACATTTCAATTTTTATTTACACGCAAACCAATATTAGATCTGCATTCTCTTTAAACAATTTACTTTGTTTTCAATTATGATGCCGCATTCGAAAGGCTCTCTTATCGCAGAGAACAACCTTCCATCCAAGGCAGCCAAGTTAAATTGATGGAATAGTTAAACGAAACCCGGGCCCGGGCAGAAATGCATACAAAAGCACCCCTTTAAACGTGAGATTCTTTCCCGCTGTGTGCATAAACCCACGTTTGGATCAGGCTCAGGCCCCGTCAATAGCAATTTGCGATCGGAAAACGCCGCTGCTGTCGATAATAGCTGTTCCGGCACGAAATTGGACCGTCGTTAATAGATACTCTCCACTCGTTGGCCGATAGTGTTTTTGCGCGGCTTCCGAAAACGTTCCGCAAACTAAGCACAAACACACACACACACACACACACAACACACTCTCGATACAAATTTCCCCACTCTCCCAGTGGGTTAGACATTTCGCTGCGAGAAAGAATTCGTCCAGCATAAAACATTCGACGGTGTGCGTGTGTGTGTGTATGTATAAAACAAACCGAGATAAAGGAAAACACACTCGCCAATCACCAGTTTGGCATCGTTTCCGTTGGCTGAGCTTTTCCACCCATCCCACCCTATTTGGCCAAGCCGCGAGCATACGACCAAAGGCGCGAAACTCTCACTCAAACCGCTCACACTGCAACGGAAGCTGGTATTGAGATATTTAAATCGTTTTCTAAATGTAATGCTTTCAGCTCCAGTTCCAACTATGTCTTATCGGCCTTCTTGAGGCCGGGCAGAGAAAATCGAGCCCCCGACATCCGAGGAGAAACCCCCCTACCCAACAATCGCACCCGAAGTTGTTTATGGTTGGTTGAAGCAATGCTTCCGCAATGGGGCGTTGTTTGGTTGTGTGATCTTGTGTTATCTGTGGCTGCCGACTCATAGAAAATTATTTGAAACTATTAGCGCTCCATTAGCGACCAAATAAACGTTTGCAGACGAGACCGCTCGATCGTTTTTAAGCGTTTAAAAGCGCTCATAAAAGGGGAGTCGCCAATTTTTAAGCGAAAACGGAACAGTTCGCCCCAATCGAGCGTTAAATTGACCACCGGGCTCATTACAACCCGGGGTGGAAATGTAATCATCGTGTGGGTGGAGAGCAAGGCGAGTCCAATGCACTCGATCAGACCAGCCGACAGAGACATATCTACTGCGGCAATGTGGATGCTCTTTCTGTTTGTGCAATCACCGATCATTCGGCACCGCGCCGATGATTATGACATTTGCAGTACCAGCTGCTGAGTCAAGTGCCGCCTCCGCACGCATTGTGCACACACACACACAGTCACCTGACAGTCTCATTACAAAGCATCCCATCCTGAACGGTGTTACTTGGTAGGTGCTTTGCACAGCCCAAAACACTCTTTACCACGCGCACGAGATGACGTTCGTCGCTTCCGACACCGTTGAAATCTTTCGTTGGCCTTGGATGAGTAATATACGGTGCGGCGTTTTTTGAGTGGGTGTTGGGCTAGATCTCAATGAAGCGATATTTACGGCAGCGTATTGAACAAATAAACATGTCAGTAGTATCAACCTTCCACTACGCGGGAAGGGAACCTCCATCCATGAAGTCACTTGAAGCTGGGAAGAGAAAAAAAATCATCCTCTGTAATATTTTTGAATAAACACGATCATTTGGTTGATCATGGGCGCATGACTGCATCATATAATCCTCCCAAATCACGACATGTGCGATTTAGATACTTGCCATACTCCTGTGACGACTTGAACGACCGAAGCAGCACTGACACGCTCATTTATGCTGAGCCCGTGGGTCGTAAATTTGTCCTTCGGAAGAAAATTCCTTCCTGTTCGCAAGCAACAACATTCTTCCTTAACGTCCCAAGCGATGTGGATGTCGTTCGATTTAGGAAGCGATAAAATTTGGAATATTCTCCCCCCCAATGACAAGCTCTAATCGTGGAAATGGCCCACATCTTACTAGTGCCGTTGCTTGTGGGTTGTTTGCCAGGGAAATGGGTTTGTTGACCACCAATGTGAAGTCGTGAGCAGCACATTCACCGTTCGACCCGCGTTCCGTTACCCCTATCATCGCTATCCCAGTAAAGATCTAGATCTACACATTTCAATAAGAATAGACCACGAGGAAGCATGTTCCAGCTGTGCAGGCTGTTGCGGTGATTCTGTGCGATCAAAACATTGTCGCCAGATCGTTGTCGCGCTCAGGTGGCAATGGGGGAGTTTTGTAAGAATTTGTCCAGGTACGTTACTACGCTAGCGCACTCGATGCAGCAGAAACAAAGCGTTGTAAGCATTCGATGGAATTTGTACCATTCACACTGTCCTGGGTAAGAACATCATCGACGCAATAGCTGCCGCATGTTCTTAGTGGTGTGAAGGAATGTTGCCTGCTGTTGTGTGTGCTGAAAAATTCGAATGAAATTTTAACCAACCTACCAGTAGAATAAATAAATAAACAAGCGGATCGCAGGATCTGGAGAAGTTTCCGAACCGGAGTGGAGTGGGCTGCAATGCAAGCTCACCCGCAAGCATAACAGAGGAAACTTCTACCATGAAATGTACACCTCAGGCGCTAGAAATCAGACATCATTCGTTACGCTCGTAGATCCTCAATCTGACAGATCGCAACAGATTCAAGTACCGCAGCTGATGGTCGCAGGGACCACACGCACATTAGGCTGAAGTTGGCATGAAAAACCACACACGATCTATTTACGGTTGACCGTAGATCATTAGGCAAACCGATACCGATACCGATGGGCGGCGATCGTGTGGAGGTGAATTTGTTTTTCCTCGGAAGTATTTCGCGTATTAGGAGCATCAACATTTTCAAGTGGGAAAATATTCTTCCCGACTCCAGCCATCCAATCAGTGATGTTGTTTAGCGCGATGTGAGCCTGGGTGGTCTGCATAATCGTGTTTCTTGCTTGATGTATGTAGCTTAGGTTTCAATTTGTTGGACGAAAGAAAATAAATCAAGGAAAAACAATATTTTCCCCATTTTCTAGCAGATGAAAGATAAATATCCTGAATGAAAATTCAAAAGCAAAACGGACTTGTTATCCATCTTCCACGACATTTCAAAGAAAACTGTTTAAATCCATCACTTTCTGAATTGATTATACGCACATTTCAACACCTGTTTTTATCACCTGTACATTAATGTCAACACGGTACCGATCGCGATTTTATCGCAAAAACATGATGTTGTTTAATTTTACCAACTTGCCGGATGCTGGTGGCTAACTAAAACAACTAATTTGATTTAATCAAACCCTCATAACCAACAAACTGCGATGTTCGTCTTTTACTACACCAAACACCCTTCCACTCACACACACAAACGCATTCGATCCACGAACTAAAGCCGTAAAGTGAAAAGCAACGATTCAAACAACGTTTGAAACATTCATAAATGTACCTTGTAACTATTTAACGTTGCTACCAAGCTTCATTATTATTAGCCGCCATTCCCTGTGCACTTTGTGCCGGTGGTTCATACTTCGCGCACGGATGCGTCCCATTCCACAGACCGCCAAAAGCTAGCTGGCTGGATTTCGGAACCGACCACCGGAAACACGTTCACTTGGGAACCGCACCAGTGTGCCGTCGTCGTGTGGGCCTGCTCATCACTAACGATCATAATTCGTCCGCTAAAAAAACACGCACGCGCGTCCACACACACACGCACGCAGCATTGCGGTCAGGTCGAAGGCCCAAAAAATTCACATACCTCCGTCTTGCGCGGCTTTCCCTTCGCATGATTACCCAACACCAGGCTACACGGCCCAGCACAAGTCACGCCCTCTAACACCTTCTCGGGCACGGACGGAGTCGTGATTATGTTTCCCCGTGTTTTCAATAAACCGTTCCTTCAAGTAGCGCTTAATGGTCAATTGATAATTTTTTAAACTCATCTTTGCCGGTTAATTTAACCCACCACTCTCGTGTAAAGTACTTCCAATTTGCATTCAAATCAAAATGCCACTCATCCAGACATCCATAACCTACGCCACACTGATGCGGCAATAATCGGATGAATGGCGACCGGAAACATCATGCCTGACCCTCCATCGGCCCGCAACACAACTTGGAAGAAAAACTTTCACTTTCATGACTCTATGATCAATTGATCGCAGGTCGGGACAAACAACCCAAAAGGCCGGTTAAGCGATCCAATTGCGCCTTTAGATTGCAAACAGAACGCAAACAGCGTCACTTACCTTCTTTCCAGTTCGCGGTTCTTCCTCCGCTTGTACGTGCCCGTGTGGCCCTTAATAGTCCGGTACAGCGACATCACCATCTTGATCGCGTGGAGTGTTACTTTTCCCGCCTAACACAGCAGAACGCACGGACGCTCTCGGTAAACGGTGCTTCAATAGCTAGCTAGGTTTGGCAAGTGCCCCCACTGTAACGACTATCACTTACTGAACAAACTTTGCAACACTATCACTATCGACACTTCCAAACCAAAAATAAGGAAAACTTTGGAGATTTTTTGACGCACAAAAAGATCTCAAGATGTACTACTACTCTACGCACTTTATGCTTTTTTCTCTCTTCTCCTTTCTTTTCAATTATCACTCATGGCCTTTGCGCGTTATCCTGGTCGGACACAGCACGCCAAAAGCACTTGAGAATGCACTATCTTATATTGACTCACTTTCGATAGAATAGAATAGATTTTACACATTTAAAACTGGAAAAAGGGAATTAAAAACACTATTTTCACTTAAAACTCTTGCAAAAGCAACTCAAAAACCTTTTAAAATAATTAAATTAAACACCGAGAATAATTTAAACGAAACACACAAAAGTACATCGCATACCACGACAAAAGACTTCAACGCCTGTACGCAAGCGACGAACCTCGCTTTCGCACTGAATATCGATGCCGATCGGTCGGTCGAAGCGGTTCAGCAACAACTGTCGTCAGTCAAGATCATAATTTCTGCCACGGTCAGCTGCTTCCTTTTCCCTGTTGCCAACCCAGGCCAATCTCAGCCTGCACCTGTATTTGGCCTTTACGCAAAGCACTCCCCATTCCACGCACCGCACTATTCTTACCACTTTCGGCGGGCGATCGGACGCTGATCCTGTTTTCGATTCGATTTACTTGTCCGTTTTTCTGCTCTTGCTCTGTCCATCGGATCTCGATCCGGTTTGCTGGAGGTTGACAATGCAAAAAGGCCTAAATATCCGATCCGCATCCGCAATCCTCGACGGCTGAAAGTAGACAAGAAGCGAAGAACCACATGAGCTGATGATGAGATGCTACCAGGACGAGCCGCTCAAAATGTTAAACGGTGAGTAACGGAAGAATGCAAACATTTTTGCTTTGTCACTTCGGAACGCTTTGGGAAGGTAGGTAAGCGTGTTTGTGATTGAAGTAGACAACGGCGATCGCGGCAAATTATACATTCGGCCCTTTACAACAGTGCTTCGTCTTCATGATCGGAACTGCTGGAATATTAATTAGCCGACGATATGATTGTGCCATGTGCAACTACTGTCCTACGTCACAGTGCTGCGTCCTTTACGGGAGGCAGACACCGTTAGTTTGCAAATTAAAAATCAAACAATATGAAACCTATCGATTAGTATTGTAACATCATTTCTCCCTCGGCGTGATTAACGATCGCAGCCTTCCTGTCAGCGGCAGTCGTTGGACTTTGACTTCGGAATTGTCTTGCAAAGGTTCTGCTGTGGACGCTGTTATGTCTCATTTGTCATAACGTTTCATCAGCAATCAGTAATTACATTCTAGGAATGGTTAGTCATTGCGACACTGTTGAAGAACTTTACAGCGAAATTAGCTTACTCTCAATTTGCCAGGCAAATCAAAACAGGATTGGTGCAAAGCACGGTGCTACTGCAAGAAACCATTTCACAGGTGGCGAACCAATTCATCAACCAGCGTTCCAGTGTTGGCCACCAGGTGGTACGGTGTCCGGTCGGCTACAGTTTGTTGAACCCCGCGAGCCAAACTACTTTCGAAATGGCAGCAAAAAAATATGAGACTTGCTATCGTAACAAAGCGCGTAGTAGCAGTCGTCGTCAGTAGTCAGGTACGAATCTAAGCCCACTTTCGTAACCATCTTGCCGGACGGGATTGTGATTTCAGAGCAAGATCAAATGTCCGAGCCCCTCAGCCTGCAGATTGAGCCTGTAACGAGCGAACACAAGTGGACATTTTTTATGCGGGTTTTTACCATAGATTAAGCGAACTGCTATGCTGAGGTAAAGGTACAGGCAGAGATACAGGAAATGCCATTAAGAATAAACATACACGAGTGGGCGTGAAACTCGGTGTCGAGAAGAATGGTTGGTTGGGGAAAAACGTGTTTAAAATTTGGGATTTTGTGAAGTAGGGCTTTAAGAAATCCCTCCCATTACAAAGGATGATTCATACTCCCAATAAGGATTAGTCCTCAATGTTTAAGTGATCTACCACTGATGTCATTATAATGATTTCTTTAATCAGTAGTTACAAAATTCCAAGTTTAAAGTTTGAGAAATCTCTACTCGACTTTGGTTCTATCTCAGCTCAACGGTATACTCCCAAGAGACAACTATCGGAGGCAACTGCAACAGAATCATGCATATTTATAACGATCGTACTGTCGTCATGTGTTTTTTGCTTGCTTCTCCATCCCAAGCGACCCTCTGTCTGTGAGACCCAACCCAACCGCAGGAGGAAGTTCCTTCCATTCCACTGCGAGTGATTCTCATGACCTTACAACATCATCGCCACCATCGTCATCGCCCGCCACAGTTCGGGCCGACCATCCAACGATGAAACGAGAGTAACAATTAAGCGCCTTGTAAGACATGACCTTCTCCAACATCCCAAGCAACCACTGCTGTCCTCCACGACCGGCCTTCGCCCTTTGCGCCCTTCCCCGCGCGCATATGGGACACACGCTGTCATCGCCTTCGTCCCCATGGGCTATCGTTTTATATCGTCGCTCGAAATCGATATCGATGTGCGAATCGAGCGAATGAGAAAATCGTCCCAAACGAAGGTGCTGCGGGCGGCGATGGCGGTCGGCAGTTAAGAAGTAACAAAAAACCACACTTCTCCAACGTGTGATGGCATACGGAGAACGTAAACGTGTTAAAGAGAAACACTGCGTGCGACAAGAGACTATCACCCCGTACGTTTGAAGCTAAAGCCTTGCGAATGTGTCCGATGGGTGGCGTATCAAGTACACCGATCGGTAACAATCGCATCAGAGGACAGCTTCAAACGGCACATCTGCACCGGACACATATGAGCCAGATAGAAGGTGACACCGATGCCGATGGTGTAGTACCGAGAACGATTTGTACCCTGCAGACACCGATGCTGTCACCATTAGGGTAAAGATTAAATGCGCGTTAGAATATCCTTACGCTGTGCAAGTTAAAATCTGTTGCATGTATCTGCCCGAACTCGTATCATCAATTGAGCGAAGCGATTAGATTGCCAACAGCTTAACAGAAAACAAATTGTGGAGCTAAAGACAACATTAGGAAGAACATTTTATAGATCAAACGTCTCGTATATAACCATTGAACGCGTTTTGCAGTGCTAAGTATCCGTTCAGTAGTACATCATCTATCATTCCTTGATGACAGTTGACACCTGTCAAATTAGAAGGACCAATTAAACGACCTGAACTTCAACTACCGACCCGAACGCCCTGAGAAGCGAAGCTAACACACTCCAAAAATAGAAACAAATGCTCAACCTTCGTTCTGAGTCACTGCTAGAATGCAGTACTGTAGCCCTCCTGCAGCTCGGCCGCTGCTGTGATCTCACCTGTCGCGGTGAAGATTTTGTCACACCCAGCACGATAACTTCGGCTACCGAAGATAAGCGCCGGGAGCAAAATGCTTCCAAACGAGAAGAGCTCCAGCAAAACAGCACATCCACTTGGTCGCACTGCTATGTTGCAACCTGTCATGTTGCCCAACGGACACACACACACAGCACTCTTAGAGGCTGTAAAATTCCCATACACAACACACGCGCTTGCCGCGCGTCCCATCGAAAAACCCGCTGGTCAAACTGGTCCAATCGGTACGGATTGCGTGAGTCCATGAGCCAGCACGCCCCTCTCCACTATCCCGTCGACGGAACCTCTCCCTCAGCCATGTGTGGCTCAGAGGCCTCCAGGGAAGGGAATGTGGAACAAATGGTAGCTCGAAGGGATTTTGGTGGCCCGATGTCCGAGGCTTATCCGCGTACATAATCACCCTCCGGGAGACGAGTATGCATGTTGTCCAACGCCGGACCAACTTTGCCAAGGACGCACTATCGGAGTCTTTAGTTTTTTGCTCCGACACACTACCGTGCGTCCTTACTTTCGATGTTGAGTCGATCGTCAAAAAAACAGTGGAGACGATCCCCAATGACTGCGCCCGATACGTTCGATTATTTGTGTCAATTTTCGGGTCAATCAGCGACCGCACCAACCGAATTATGGTCGGGTCTTTTGTTGATGGTTTTTTGATGACATTTTGCAGCAGATGAGTGCCGTGTTGTAAGGTTTCCAATTAATGAGATTATTGTTCCGAATACGGCGGCCCAACCAACTGAACTTCAGCAGGGCAGGTAGAGAGATCGGGGCGAACGAATTCCACATATGCTGCTGTGACTTCCCGTGCATCCCCATCGAGCATTGCGTAAGCTTGGAGAAACATCACCGGTGGCCAAAATAACACTATCAATCGAACGAACGAAGCTGCGATAATCGGATTGTTTGATTTATTTCAGTGACTTTTAATTTGGTGCCTAATAAACCCTTAATAAACCCTTCAACGCAGGTTCGTACTGATCGATCGACGGTCGTCTTTAATGTGTGCTGAGGCGATTCAATTTCCACGGCTTCATTGATTTTCCCTGACCAACACACACACACACACACACACAACGGCCTCGTATGGAGACGTAAGCTCAACGATAATCGAAAATCAAAATTTTAGATCACACGATCACGAAGGTGAAGATGAACCGAGCAGCCGAGAAAAGGCTTCATCTCGATCGCTGCCAACACATCCACCACTGCCGGAAGGCGTTAGCACCGCGTGCAGACTCAATAATCTCCAACCGGCTGGCCGCGTGCGGTGCGGTTGGTGGCGGTGTACATCCGCTCGGAAAAACGGCTTCACACCGCGAGCTGCCCTGCCGGCAACTAGCGATATCCGATTCTGTTGCACAAACTCTCCAAACCAAAACTGGACGTTGGCAGCTAAATCGACACCGTCATCACCAAACGACATTAGCAACGCGCGGGCATCGCAAATGCCGTGAGCCGCCAATGAACCGTGCTGGCAGAAGTAAAAACAAGAGCGACAAGAATCAAATAGCCGTAAAAACTTTAACTCCAAATGGGTCGGTAAGCACACAAGGCTTTTGTCTTGGTTTCGGTGTTCCGTTAATTAGTTTTAATTCGTCCATTTCGAAGCACATCGAATACCTTCATGGCCTTCAGCGCGAGGCGTTAGTCTTGCGTGCCGCCAGCCACAACATCCTGCGTTCGCCAAATCAATTCCGAAGTTGGTCCTCCGCCTGTGTTATCTAGAATTTATGTAGATGCATTCTGAGGCACTGGAAGAGCTGGACGTTCTACAGCCCGCCTGAATGTGTCTCGCATGATAAGAGAAGTCCAAATCTTATATTGTGAAGATCCCACGGTAGAGTCCTCAAATTAATGATTAATTAAGCAGCAGCAAATCAAATCCCCACCGCGCCATTAGAAAATTATTTAAAACTGCCAACAGGAAAAGATCGGCACCGAAATGCCTCACCCCAACAATTCCACACACTTCTTCCGTGGAATGCCAAATGGGTGTTGTCCGCGAAGGCTTTTCCGTTTTTTTTGGCTAGATAAATTTATGTTTATTTATTTTCGCACACACCTTTAAACACCTCCCGGCATGACCTCGCGCAGAGGTCAGCAAAACTAACCTCAATTTCTGGGGAAGCCACGGAAAATGCCATCAGCGCGCACGATGGTCGATGAATTGGAACGGCGTTTGGGGTGGCTAGGAGGGTGGAGTACACCGTCACAATTCACCTCTCCCCTCCGCCCTCTTCGCACCCGTGTGTGTGTGTGTTTTATTGGTGATTCAAGCAAAGCGACAACTTCGGTAGCTACATTTATGACCGTTGTTGATTTATGGCTTATGTCAGGCGCGGATTTCCTTCCTGCTGCTGGTGCTGACGGTAAAAAGAAATCCCCCGTACGGGTACATACGCCCTACCTGGTACGTACGGTCGTAATTTGGTAGCGTGTAATTGGTGCCCTCCATACTTTGTGAACCATGAGGTATCGGAACGGACAAAACAAAAATCGCATTTCTAGAGTAATAGTTTTCCTCTTTGGGTGGTAATTTCGCGGGCCAAACTTTGTATCGCTCAAGTGCAACTCAGTGGAGACGGCGAGGAGCTACTAACGGAAAAAGCGTCAACAGTATTTATTTGCTTTTTAACACCGGAACTCTGGCCACCAGTGTCGTTCTCCTTTGCCTTTGGCTCAACGTGTTCTTCATACAGGTGATTGGAATTATAACTATACTAGTGCAAAAAAAATATCTAAGAAGAGACTTCCCTGCATCAGAGTGACCTGACGACTTCAACACACCTAGTGTTAGCTGTAACGTGTTATTATCATACGAAGCAGTTGGACTTGGAGACATCCCCAACCCAACCGAACGATCCTATTTATTCTCTTCTTTCTCGTGCGATATCATTTCAAGACAACAAATTGCAAAAATGCAGTTCGCTTTCAATCGCATTCCAATCTCCAGTCTGCTGCTCTTTCCCTCCCCTTGCTTCACCTAAAGTTCTAATCTCAGTGCTTCTCCAAACAAAACCCCAGCAACACCTCCAGTTTCACACGGTCGCAGCCAACGCTTGGGCAGAGGTTGGGCAAAAACGCTTTTTAAATGCTTCAAGCTTAAATGCACCACATACACGCGGCAGCTGCACCCAGCACGGTGCACGATGGGTTTGGTAGCTCAAAGACACTTCGACACAATAATGATCGGAAGAACCCGCAAGCAGACCAGCATTCTTACACACTCCCTCCCGCCGGGAGGAAGGGTAAGGCGCACATTTTCTAATGCAATGAAGCAGGTTGAAGTCGGAGAGTTATCCAAGCGGAACCCACGGCAAAGTAGCCACCCACAGAACGAGTGTGCGCGCGCGGGTCGCACACGAACGGCTGTCGAAGGATGATCGATTGGGTCTCGGTTTGCAAAACACGCACATCTTCGTTCTGCCCGCCGTCCCATTAGTGCGTGCGTCAATTTTCAATTTTCCGTTTCAAGGCGGTGTGAAAATCAATCGACGAAACCCGACCGACGGAAAGCTTCGGGGGAAAGTGAAGGCACACCACACATAGGCCGCAAAGTTTCGGCCAGTTTCGAGACAGGCGCTCGATGGTTGCCAAAAAGTACACAAATTGACACATGTGGTGGACATGCTAACAGGGTGGTGTTGCATTGCAGTAAGCCACCCACTGGGAGGGATGTGTAATGAAGAGCACCGTTTCCTTCGCTTCTCGGTAGATTTTACTTTGTTTGGGGTAGGTAACCGTGTCCATTTTGTGTCTACCGATCAATTAAATTGTACCATGCGTGGGCTTGTGGTGGTGGCCATGTTCCTCAATCGATTGATCGAAGAACGAGCGCACACATATATGAACCAACCAAACCATCATCATCATCCAGCAACAACAAACAAAAAACGAAGCCCCACATAATATGTAATCGCAAATGCAACTGCATACCTGGCATCAGTAACGGCCACCCCCTCACGGGGTGTGAAAATAGTGAAGAAAGCCTCCTTTTTTGTTGCTGCTACTCTCCTCGGGTGTGGTTCGGGTGGTGCTGTCGATTCAGACACCAAGACGATCGTCCATGCAAAACTCATTCAAGCAAATCAGTCCAATTGGCGGCCGTTGCAACATGACGAATGGGCTCGAAAAAAAAATGGCAAACGGCTACGTTCTTTGCATCGAACCGAATCGATCGATTGCGCTCCTCTTCTATTTTGATTGTGTTTGCCTAACGGATCGGTTTGTCCAGCACAACCGAATGAAAAACCTTTTTTCGCAAGTCTGAAACAAAAATATGAATGTCTTCATATATTGTATCGCATGCATCGCTTACGATCGCTTGCGATGGTCGTGTAGACCAGTTGGTACATTTTTACGATCGATTACTTGCCAAATTAAATCATATTAGTACGGCCATGCTTACCTTCTAACCGGTCGCAAACACTTCGAAGCATGACGTTGGTCGGTTCCGTTCGAACTGTTATTATTTCTGCGATCGTTTTTCGCCCAACGGAAGTGCTGCTTGTGGCTTATTAAAACAAAGCTCCCCGCCCGTTTCGAAAATCACCAGGGAACGGAAATTCGATTAGGTTCGCTCGTATAACATTAACTTCACCACGGAACACTTCATCACGCAGAGAATGGACGATGATATCAGCACCGATCGGGTAAGTGCGGGTAAGCGACAAAACCGAAAGTGAACATCCTCAAACTTTGCCAAGGGTTTCGGTTATTCTTCGACGTGTACTTCCTCACTTACTGCTGACGAGATCTCCGCTAATAGACATTTGCTCATCTCACAAAGATTTGCACTTGTTTCACGCCACTTTGCAGAATAAGCACCACCAACTTTGCATCGGACTGCACAAAAGTATTTCACAACAGGTTGATAACACCTAACGGCAACTTCCAATTTTTTGTTCGTTACCCTTCACTGACTTCAGAATTTGCAACTCAAGTAAGAACACGTGAAGAAAAGCGGAAAGTCACCACCATTTTCCCAGCCCCAGATAGATAGGAAACACATCGAAGCCACACTAACCCGAAAGCACGAGTGCAGGAGATTTTTCCGCCTGCCTGCCGCTGATGTGACCCGTTGTTGTGGGGGTACGCTTTGGATCACACTCGAACACTCGAACTCTCGCAGAGGACAACCGAAGGAAGTACGCACAACAACACAGCCGAACGCGCCTCACGCGTTCACAGCAACGGAATGGGCTTGTTTGAACGGACGGGGTTCCCGATGATCGATCGAACGCGGGTGCGCGCGCGCACACACCATCACTTCACACTCCGATCGTCGATTTCGGGTAGCTTTCGTCGACTTGACGGTGCCTGTTTGTTTCCCCCGCTACTACCGAACTACTTCACTACAGGCACGGTAGTATACGGCGCGAGACAGAGAGTGGGAGATTCGGTCTGCACGCGTCAGTGAGGGGAATGAATGCTTCGGCCATCACGAGGTGCGTTATTCGCCTTCTCCTTCTCTGCGCCATTGCGTCTACTCGAGCCGACACCTTCACAGAGCTCGCCGTCATCGTCTGGTAAATAATTTCTTTTCTCTAAAACCGCGAACATGCATTTCGATCATGTCTGCTAACTGTTGGTGGTTACACCAACTCCAGCTGGGCAGAGATACAGAAGAAAAGCAAAAAACAACAACAGTCCCGTTCTTTGAAGCTACGCACGGAAACGCTTCTTGTACCATCGTTGAAACACTCACTGCTGACTCTTTGAAGGAAGCTAATAACAAATGTACGATTGGAAATTGAGAAAGAGCTTTTATTCCTAGTCAAAATTGTGACAACTAACTATTCCTCGAAGAATCGTTCTTAAAAAAATGTGCCTTCCCTTCCTGGAGTGCCAGTCAGATATATCTGAAACAGACCTCACGACAATGACTGACGATATCCTCCAACAAAGTATAGTGTCCAGGATCTTCTCCATAGTTTGGACTAATGTCGTAACATCTGTGCTGTATCTGTATCACCTTTGGGGATTGATAAGGTTGCCTGACCACTGGATTTTCCTCATTCACTTAAGGTGAATTTTATGGCCTTAAAAGAGTATTGGGTTGCTGGCAGCTGATAATTCTAGATTTTCTGTAGATTTAGAGATCCCCTGAAAACCTAATCGGCTGTAGCCACTCATCAAGAAGTGCCTCTCGATCTTCCAAATTCATCAGTCGAGAAGAGCCACCTAAGACTCAGATCCATCGTTATGCATTCAATGTTGTGAAATGATGTCATTCGGACGACTCTTAAGTAATACTACAATTCTACAGCACGCAAGTAGACACGTTCTAAGACAGCTCTGTCTTATCAATCATCATTCAAAGCAAAGATAACACAATCCATCCATCCAGCATCCAATTCCAACACGTGCACCTTTCTGTGTGACCCCGCCAGATCGCATTATGTCACCATGGCAATGGCAACGGTTTGCAAAATCTGCGTTGGCATGCGTACCCTAACTTCCAGCTTAAACCCCTTCCAGACCAGGCGCTGGGCTGACTACTTTCTTGTGAATCTACGAATTATGCAAATAAAAACATAAACCGAACAATAACCGCCGAACAAAACCGCCGAAATCCCTCCCTAATACACACCCAATAAAAAATGACACAACACTCTCCGGCCGGGGCACAGCAATAATAATAATAGTTATAATCGTCAGGGAGAAGTCATCGTACCGGTGCCGGTGCTTGTTACCCCACGGAACTGGGTCAGCTGTGGCAGCGGGTGAGGCAGTAGAAAATTAGTCGCGACACCCCGACGGCGACGTCACTTGCCTGTATTGGCCTGTCCCGGGTTTGTTTTAGCGAAAAAGTCGTAAATCGTTGCATCTTTCAGGTTCGAAGGTTGGCCACCGGTTTGGGCTCCCTTGTGCATGTTACCGTCGACGCGAGACAAATGGATAATAACGCAAGGTCTCCTGGCTGGCTGGGCGCAGGTTGAATGAATCATTTGGAATGGAAACACGCCACAAGATGAATGGGGCGGCTTCAATCACTCGGTGGCGAATTGTGAAAGGAAGATGTGAAACTGTCGCAAAATTGAACAGAGCAAGAACCACCGAGCTGGCAACCACCGTAACCGGATCTAAGTTCGAGTAGAGAGACAGAATATTCGGGGGTGCGTTTGAGATTTGAAAATACAGATAATCTAGATTGTGCGCGGATTGCATCATATTCTAATCTGGTAGCAAAAGATATTCAAAACGCCTCGCGACGCAAAGAGACGATCACAATAAATCTTCCCTTTCTCCACTCGACTTTTCGTTTCAGTCTTGAAGATGTCATTATACCCATTGTGGCGCACCAGAAACCGGGGCTTAGAAACTCATTTTTAACGGAAAAAGGTCAAAAGACAGTAGCAGCAGGTAGTTGAGAGCAATTTGGTGTTGTTTTCGGTACGAAACAAAAAAAAGCTGAAGCTGTTTAACTTAACCTTTCGTCAGTCAAGTGGGACGTGCTTAAGGGTCCAACATCATCAGCCAGCTTCCAAAGCACCTAACGAAAATGTGTCTTTTGGGAACACCCTATCAGCTCGAAGTTAGTTCATTTGCACCAGCTCGTTACTTAAAAATCTTGGGGACGTTACAATGGGCAGACAGTACTACGCTACTTTGCCCCATCTTCCACAGCGTTCTTTGATCGCAGGATCTTCAACATCAATCTCTTGGCGACCAAACACACCAAAGACTGCTGAAAATATAGCACGAACCAAATTCCTTGCCTTCCAGCAAACACCTCACCTCGATAGATGATGATCGTTTTCCCCCGTTCTTCTTTTAATCGATTATCCGAATCTGCCGAGCTGCAAACCGTTTACATAATTATACCCCCCGAGAAGGTGTCAGAAGAAAGGCAGGCCAGCTTCTTATGCTGTCGTTTTATGCCACCAAAATGCCACGCAAAGCGAAAGCGGCATTCGCAGCAACCCGGGAGAACACCCCGGTAGATCCCTCGGGCAGAAGCAGGGAGTACCTACCATCCGGTCCGGATCATGATGGTTGGTTGAACGATGATAATGATATGGATTTTTCGGGGCTGCTGCAAGCTGTTTCATAAATATTCACCCGGTTGATTGATTCTAAACGGTCGGTCTTCCCAGGAGGTTTGGCCGGTGCATGTTCGGTGCCAAGGTCGATTCCAGGCACAGCACGCATGCAGGACAGAAGAAGGTAAGATAATCTCGTACGAAATCGGTTGCCAGCATGCAGACACATCTTGAACACGGTCCGGTAGACCTGCAAAGGAAGAGGAAGATGAATGTTTAGTCTAGGCACAACATCCGCCGGATGGCTTAATTTTTACCGTCAGCATTAGGAACCGAAAAGATGATGGTCGATGACTTACATTCACACTTAGACACTACTGTATTATAGACAGCACAGATTTCAAGAGAGAAGAGGCACTACATATCACGGATCACGATGATAGCGACTGCTTTTGTGTTATTTTCCTTGTGTGTTGGACGTAGTTCTTTACTTCTATTATATTTCTTCTGATCCAATCCATCTGCAACTAACATAACTAAAGATTATAACACGAAATACTATGGCAACAACAAGCTTATGCGAGATGGAAACGCCATTTTACTTTTACTCCTTGCCAAAGCACACTCGATTCAAATCAACGATCTTCGAACACGCATGCTGCTAATCACAACACAAAGCCTCTTGTGTCAACCGGGCTTTAGCTTTAGCTTTGACAGCTCGCGTTTGACAGAATCAACCGTTTGGCTCAAAAGTGGCCCAGCGCGTCACGTACTGTGGCTGCATTAAATTACGTCGCTTGTACCACTTGAGTGCTGCGTGAATTGTTGAGGGACAAAGAATCTCTAACTTTTGATTTTTGTAAAGTGTGTGATAATGCCAGAAACGCATAAATAGATTTGTGATCGATGAGCACACATTTCGACGCTATCAGTGCAAAATGCAACGCGTGATGTCGGGCCAGTCGAGCGATCCTTTATCGCCCAAGCGAAAAAGGCTTTCGGTGGGTTTCGGAGTGAATGCATCGGTACAGATTCACAAAACGGCAACACCGCCAGCCGCCATCATCCCGCAACAGCGATCATTATCGACCCACAGCGATACTTCTGTGGCGCCTGACGATGCAACTCCCGGCAAGAGAAAAACTTTACACGAGACGCTTCTGATGCGCCTGCTGTCGACGCCAAGCGATGAGCCACTGTTCCGGCAGCACTCAACCGACGCACCCGAATCACAGCGTACGGCGGACGATTCGTTCGACAGCTGCCTATCCGGCAGAAGCACACCGATCGAGCTCGATCTGCTGCACCAAACGCCGGATGCCATGCGATGCAACACTACGCCACCGGCGGCGGTAGATTCGGCACCCGCCGCTCAACCCAATCGCCGTATGCAGCTGCTGATGCGCGATTTCAACAGTCCTTCCGCGACGGCACGATTGCGTGCGGTGCGTGCATTAAACTCGGTCTCGAAGCGTAACGCGTACGGTAACTTTGATATATCGTACGCCGAGCAGGACATCATCACAGCGGAGGAACGGCTTGCCCAGGAACAGCGCACGATTCAGGACGTCATGAGAGACGTGTGTGTGTACGTGGAGGTACGCTCCGGTACGGACAATCGCTCGGAAGGGATCAAGGAGCACATTGCATCTCTCGGGGCGAAGGTGAACGAGCGATTATTAAGGTAAGTGGTTGGCTTGCACAAGGATTTTCGGCTATCTTTTAAAACTCGTTTCGCACTCTATTTTTAGGGACACAACACACGTCATATTTAAGGACGGGTTGCTTTCAACGTATCAAAAAGCGAAAAAGATGGACATCCCGATCGTCTCCATTCTGTGGATCGAAGCATGCAAAAGACACACCTGCCTGATGAATCCAAACGATTTCAAAATATCCAACCTAGAACGGTACGAAAATCCGGATCTCTTCAAGCGCATTCGAGTGAGTTTCAGACACAAGATCACCACCTACAAACGCTGTGGCATCAAATTGAACATATTTTATCTCTTATTCTTTCAGCGTCAAAAGTCGATGCAACCCGGAGCGGAGGAAGCAGTTGGTGCAAAGAAACGTCCCAATGTTACTGCAAAGGCAAAGGCGACGACCACTGTGGCCGTGATATCACCACCCTCGAAATTGCCTGTCCTTCATCGGATCCGGAAAGACGATCGGCTGGAGCGCATTCTGAGCGATTTTGAAGCCGAAAATCAAATCAACAGCTCTGCCGAGGGACCGGTCGACGAGTACGACGAGCTGTTGCAGGCGGCACCGATGCGTATGCTGGAACGCTTCCGATCCACCCCGACACCGATGGATCGGGAAGAGGAAGATCAAACGGACAGTGTGACACCAACCACCGCCACAACAGCAGAATCAAGCGCTAAGGCGAGCGAAATTCCATCACGGCGTGAATTGTTTGCTGCATCAAAGTCGATTACACCGCGGTCCCGACGCAAGACGGTCATGTTTACCCCACAAATGATGAACGTCCAGGAAGAGGAACAAGCTGTCGATGATACGCCCAAGCAAACTTCGGCTCGAAGTCGACGCAAAACGATCGTACAGGCGAATGACGAGGAGACAGCTGGAGCCGTGTCTGCAAGGCCATCATCGCACTCGAACCGACGCAAAACCGTCGTGGCTGTGGACGAAGAAAGCGCAGCAACGTCACGAATCGGTCGTACTCGACGCAGCACAATGATCCTGAACGCCACCATAACAGAAAATGCTTCTCCTCCAACGAAAATTCAATCTAGTCTATGCGAGAATAATGATCTCAAGAAGCAGGTGGTGGAAGATACAAACGCACCAAACGTTTCTTCGAACCGTCGCACAACGATCGTAGCTGCCGGAAAGGATCCCGTGCGCACTCCTACGGTGGCCATTGCCGCGGCGAAAAAACGCTCCCGTCGGAAAACGATTGCGTTTGGAAACGAGGAAAACACACCACCATTATCGGCGATTTCGATGGACATCACGAAGACGCTTTCGAACACTCCCAACATTCCGGCCCGCGTCACTATCTGTTCCCCGAAAGACATGGACGTGTCCAGCATAGTTCCAAAGAACCAAACAGAACCAAAGCTGAACAGCGATGGAACGGTCATCAGCATTTCGTCGGAAGAAGGATCCAATCGTCAGCTGGTTCCAAACCGCCGTCGGACACTCTTTATCCCTTCCATCGAGGGAGCAATGGATGGGATGGCTCGGGCACAGAACGAAACGGTCCGATCCTCGGTCGGTTCCACCACAGCAACGAACAGGCGTAAAACGATGCTCTTCACACCCGGGAACTCCACCCCAATGGAACCGCTGGAAGTGACGGAAACGCCGCCACCCGACGCATCCCAATCGCACGTAACAACGGCCGATGGCAGCAGTATCGTAAACCGTCCCAATCCTACCTCCAGCTCGACGCCAGTTTCGGCGACGACCGCAAACGGGCGCAAGACGCTGCTAGAGCAGTACACGGATTCGCTCATCTTCAGCTCAACGCGTGCCCCGGAACGACGCCGCCGCACCGTGTTCGACATCACGATGGACATTATGGATCACCGGCTGTCCGAGATTAATCGACAAGCGGCGGCCACATCGAACAAACCGGACGATAACCCGGTTGTGGTGGCGGCGGCGGCGGCGGCGGCCAGTGTGGAAGCTGCACTGAAATCTCCTCCCTCGCAAAGGGCCCTTCAAACATCCCTCGATGCGTACTACCGGAAGGCGGCCAAATCGGGTGAAAAGCAGGCGCAAAGTGTAGCCGCCACACCGTCCGAAGCGCCGCCGCGGAAAAGGAAACTGTTTAACGTTCAAACGTCCGAAGAGGATGTGCCGGTGGCGGTAGCTGCCATCAAACCAGCTGCCAAACGACGTTCCCTTGCACCAGCACCAGCAGCTAAAGCTGAATCGAACAAGCAACGTCGAACTACGGCCCTGTTCACCTCGCCGATCGAGCCAGCCGCTTGCCAGCGCCAGGAGAAGGAAGAGCAGCAACGGAAGCAACTGTTCCCCATGGGACGCGGACTTCCAACGATGGCCTCGCAGTATACGGCCGTCGCTTCTGCCGCACAGCAGGCCGGTCCAATGCCGAAGCAGTACCTGGCCACCACTAACCTGCACTCCGAGCAGAGCGCGTTCGTGAAGGAGGTACGGCTGCAATAGTAGCACAATTAATGCTAACCCCGATGAGCTTTTTGGGCGGTTTTTAAGTAGGAAAAGTTGTAGCGCGG
Organism: Anopheles stephensi; assembly: GCF_013141755.1. Taxonomy (NCBI): domain Eukaryota; kingdom Metazoa; phylum Arthropoda; class Insecta; order Diptera; family Culicidae; genus Anopheles; species Anopheles stephensi. The sequence continues at coordinate 2,801,475 of NC_050203.1, forward strand.
AAGGGTAGGGTAGATTTTAGGATGTTCATAGTCACGTGAGTTTTAGTAGACTCTTGCCCCCCCACCCCTTGTTTTTGTTCTGTTCCCGGCAATAAAGCTGTTCTTCAATCTAGACCCGTGTACGCATTTCCTACCGGAAACCTCACACTAAACACGCTTTCTGCTCTTCTACTGCTCCGTCCTTAAACAGGCCATCGCACGGCTCGATGGATTCGTTGTGGAGCCGAACGTCACCGACCACACCACCCATCTGGTAACGCTCGAGTCCCGCCGCACGATCAATCTGCTCCGGGCGCTTATCCGCGGCCTGTGGATCGTACGCTACGAATGGATCGTCGAGTCGTACCAGGCCGGCCGTTGGCTGCCGGAGGAACGGTTCGAGCTGAGCGAGTTCTCCCGTGCCGTGCAGCTGAATCGCAGCGAGCGGCAAGCATTCGGTAGCCAGTACCGAAATGAGCTGTACACCGACTTTGCACCGTTCTGGATATCGCCACGCTGCCCGGTACCGGTGCAGCAGCTGCGCGAGCTTGTTCTCCTCTGCCGTGGGAAGGTGACGGGCAATGCGGCACGGGCCAAGTTTCTGGTGGTGGACCCGGACGACAATGATGCGGCACCGATCGAGGGTCAGATTGTGGTGGCACCGGTGTGGATTCTGGACAGCATTACCGTCAACAAGGTAAAGAAGCTGTCCCGCAAGTATCGCGTGCAGTAGTAACACGGCGTACGTACTGCGCGAGGTTACAACTTAAACAAGACTGATACATGTGTACTAGAGCTAGTTGACGAAGCCCCTACCCGGCTCACTCTCTCTCTCTCTTTCTCTCTGGGGCGTAAAGAATGCAAAATAAAGTCACCTGACCACGGGGCGGATGCCCGGTTTTAATCGAACAGCCTTTCGCACACGAAAAAGTATTCCGTCTTGCACGACCTATCGTCCAGCGTGTAGTTGAGGGACATCGACTTCAGGTACTCCACGATCACGCAGTTCTCGTACGTGCAGTAGTCGTGCTTGTAGTTGTTCGGCTCGTTGTGCCGCCAGCGGGTGTACGTCAGCCGTTCGCCGGTCGAGGCGTAGTAGAAGTGGCCCTCCTCGCCGAGATCGTTGCCGGACGTCCACAGCTGCAGTTCGTCGTTCGCTTTGGTGAAGCCAGTCTTTTCGACCAGCTCCACCACATCGTTCAGCTGCTCGTCGTTGTTGATCCTCACCAGAAACATGCCACGCGTCCGGCAGTACTCGTACGCCTTGTACCAGTTAAGCTGGGTGTGGAAGGGTGAGAGTAGAACAACGAGCACAGGGTTAGAGGGTTGGTTATCTTGCATGAAGTTCTTATCTTGAGTAGAGTCGGATATAGACGACATCCGGTATAGGCGGTATTTCAGTCGAAGAACTGTGTCCAATGCCATCATCACACTCAGAACGAGAATGTTGTTCACTCACCTTAAACGAGTTTCCGAAATACAAGGACTTCTCCCGGTAGAGCGCGTACGAAACGTCCTTACTGTCCTCGGTGCGTATGCAATCTACCGCCAGGAAGCTAATCAAGAGCACGACCAAATGGGCCAAACGTTTGGTCGTTCCCATCTTGAATGATGCTGCTCGTCCGATGGCCAGAACACAATTAACACGTTCGGGTCGTAGCCATGTGTTTTAGCACGATAAAACCGTTTGTGTGTATGTAGATTTGGTTGATGTTCGTCCGTCCGTTCGAGCCATTAAAACGAGTTTGTAGAAGAACCCACCCCCCACCCCCACCAGCGGAAAAAAATCCAGCAGCAGAAGCTCGGGAAGCTGACGGCAGGCTGAAGATATCTTATTCGAATTAAAATAATCCTATCCTATGTTACTGTTTCCCACTAATGATTGCTAAACCTAAAACCAGTTCAATCCCCGTCAGTTGCTTCTAATCGTACAATGTTTCACACATGAAAAAGTTTTCCGCCCCACACTGCCGATCGTCGAAGGTGTAGTTGATCGACCACGGCTTAAAGTATTCCAGCACCACACAATGCTCGAACGTGCAGTTATCGTGCATCGCGTTGTTCGGTTCGTTTTTGGTCCACCGCTCGTACGTCAGCCGTTCGCCCGTCGATGCGAAGAAGAATTGGCCCTCCTCGCCGAGATCGTTGCCGGACGTCCACATGTGCAGGATGCCGTGCGTTTTGGTGAAGCCACTCTGCTCGATGTGGTCCACCACCCCGTTCAGCTGCTCGTCGTTGTTGATCGTCACCAGGAACATTCCGCGCGTCCTGCAGTACTCGGCCGCCTTGTACCAGTTGAGCTGTGCGAGTGAGCGTGTGTGAGAGAAGAAGACCAAACAACGTTAGAACTAAGGTGCTGGGCTAACTGCTCACGAAGAGCTCACCTTGAATGTGTTGCCAAAGTAGTAACTCTTCTCCCGGAAGATCCCGAACGTATTGATGTCCGTCTGCGTGCTAATAAATCCAACGGCCAAGAAGCTGATCAGGATCGCGACCAGGTTTGCCACACGTTTCGACTCCATCTCGCTGTCGCTGCTACTCGGTCAACGTCTGATGTGCAATTAACACTGTCCTCACGCTCATAGTGTCAGGCTCTCTACTCATCTATGCATTACACCGTGCGAGTGGAATTTCCGCACCGCGGACAGTGCGCGCTTCTGCGTGTCTTAGTGTATTCAGGTTTTGTTGATGTTTGTTCGATTTCAATCCCCAAAACCAGTTTGCTTGCTTGGCCTTTCCGTTGCTCTGACGGCTTCAGACATAGAGAAGGGTTATCGGATTTTTGTTCCTTGACCTCCGGGTACCATACCATCGCCCGGGAGTGAGATAGCAAAATCGGGCGCACATCTTCAACGTTACAACCATGTATATTTGGTCTTAAATGAGGTCCACCACACCACACCACAACAACAAAAACCGTCCTCAGGCAGGCAGTGTTTCGCAGATAAACAGAAATTCGCGCGCGCACGATCGGTCGTTGAATGTGTAGTTGTAGTTTGCACCACCCTCCGCCCAGTACTCCAAGATCGCGCAGTCCTCCCCGGTGCAATCATCGATCCGGTAGTCATTCGGTTCCGTGTCGCTCCAGTTCATATAGTTCACACGCTCGCCGGTCGAGGCCCAGTGGAATTCACCCTCCTCGCCAAGATCGTTGGCGGACATCCAAGCGTAGAGGGATTTGTGCGTTTTGGTGTATCCCGTACTGTCCAGATACTCGATCACCGCTTCCCGTTCCTCGGCATTCCTGACCGAAAGCAGGAACATACCACGCGATCGACAGTATTCGACCGCCTTGAACCAATTTAGCTGTGGGTCGAACGGAAAAGGATATTGATGAGGAGCAATTGCGATCGCCCGCGCGATGTGCGCTCGTCCCCGCTTACCTTGAACGAGTTGCTGAAGTAGTACTCCTTCTGGCGGAAGATCCCGAACGTGGTGTCACTGCTGCTGCTGCTCTGGGCCGACAGCTGGAATACCGTTAGCACAAGAAGCAGGAACACCTTCTGTAGTTTCGTCATCGCTTAGTTATGGTTCCGGGCACACTGTTAACCGTGCAAGACCATCATCTTTCCGCAGACAGACACGGAAGAGCATTCATCCGCTTGATGAACACTAGACGGAACCTGTATCACGCACACACGCATCTGAGTTGACCTTAGCTTACTTCGGATGATGTTTACGATCGAAGATGCTTCACTATGCTGATATGCCGGTGGTGCACGGGTGACTGCTATCCTTTTTTTTGGAGCTATTTAAAATTACTTCTTCCACTAAAATCGGTTTTTTTTCGAGATTTATAAGATTCATCATCTCAGGTACTGCTGGCACCACTACCCATCCAACGATTCACACAGGAAGTAGTACTCTGTCTCACAGTCCCTGTCGTCTAGCGAATAGCTGATCATATAGGGAATATCGTAGTGTTGGAAGGCAACACACCGCTCCACCCTGCAGTCATCCACCTTCTTGTGGTTAGGCTCGCCCGCCGACCAACCATCGGAACAAGAACCGTTCACCCGTAGACGTCCAGATGTAGTGGTTCCGCTCTCCCAAATCGTTGCCCGAAGTCCATATCTGAAGGTTCCTCTCCGTGCGGAAAAACCCACTTCTCTTCACGTAGCCAATCACTTCGTCCAGCTGTGCCTGGGGCTGTTGATGGACACCAGGAACTGTCCTATGGATCTGCAGAAGGCGGCCGCCTTATGCCAGTTAAGCTGCAGAAGTAAGAGAAAGCGATGAAATTAACATCTTTACAAGCGTGCTCCCCCTACTTGCTACTTACATTAAAGATATTGCCAAAGTAGAAAGATTTTCGTTGTAAAACTCGGTGCGAAACCGCATCTGTGGTGTTTGCGGATTGCGGCAGTTGAGCCAGTAATAGGATTGTTAAAAGCGAAACGACTGGAATCGCAGGGAGGACTCTCATTTCTGAAGACGATGTTCGGTTGATCCCATCGCAGTCGTCGTAGGGGAATTATCAGTATGCTTGTTCATATTGCGAACTGGTATTATCAGTTCCATCCTTAAACACTGCCAATGGAGGATGGGCCTTCTTTTTACTGGCTTTAGGTTAGGTGTTTAGCTGTCCATGTTCTCTACCAGACTTAATTTGCACCATGTCGGTGCGTGGTTAGTCTTTACAGTACGCAAGGGGCTCGATTAATTGTATTTTTTGATCTTTAGTTGGAGAATGACTCCAACGGGGCTTTCTTCTATTTTTGGTCCCTCCCGACACCGGGTTCGAATCATCGATTCTTTTTCGGGGTTTTATTTTTGAAAGAAAAGGGCATCTTCCTCACGGCTAGAGGTCATTTGGTGCATGTTGTACCGTTGGATGCGTTGTGGATGACGTCCGGGACCGGTATTCTATTTTTGGTTTTAGGTCTAGTACAGCTAATGAAAACAGGAGTTCTGGCTTACTGAAAACTATAGTAATCCATACACAAAAAATCATTTGGGAAATGATAGTAGATAATCCAATTTCTAACACGGCATATTAAACTATTCGTGGGCTTTACCTATCATTTTCAGAATTTGCACCAGTTAAAATAATCTCTGATTAACCTGCACGGCTCTACTAGACACTTTTCCATCCAGCTGCATCGTTATCCAGCATCATCGTCCGTCGTCCGCACCAACACACTCTTACGCCCCGTCAACGTGTAGCCGACAAACCTACACGTGCAAAACTCCGTCAGCATATTGGCAACGCACAGCGTACACCACCCAAACCACACACCATCAAAGAAGGCGACGGCGATTAACCGGAAAAGCAGAACGTTGGCTCAAGGCGACGTCGACGCACCAACCAAGCGAAAATGCCGGCCGGTATAAAAATAGCTTCTGGAAGGAGCAGCAGCCGGCCGTTGTTCCGGTACCGGGTCCGCGATGTATCACACGCACACATCAACGCATATGCAATAACACACACCCCGCATTGCGATCATTTCTGCAGCCCTTCTTTGCCCGTTGGTGCCAATTTCGCGGCTTCGTCGTGGTGGTGAGATGCATGAATCTTGTTCCAATGACCTTTTTCCATGCGCCTCCAGCAGTTTTGCCATCCGTTGCGAGAGTGTATGCGCATGTGGCATTTCTGGTTGGATGGTTAATCCGCTGTAAAACACGAAAACTTTGATGAACGTGGCCAATTTCGGCGTGGCACGACAAAGCCGCTCGATCACCACTCCCCCCTTCTCCGTCTGCCTGCCCGTTGCACCGATCCGATCATCTAGCTCACATAACCTCAATGTGGCTGCTGCAAATCGATCAATCAGCTGCAGCTTTGCGATCGGGCGTTGCAACTTGGGCGCTGTTACCAAGGGACCATTCTCCCAGTGTGAAAGCCGTTCGTCAAACGCTAGTGAAAGGGAGGTGGACGATGTGCTTCGGTGGACTCGGGATTTCCTTCTTTCACTTTTCAAAACCACACGACAGAGGTTTCCGTATGAATGGGTTTTTTTGTTGTTGTAGAGCTTGGTTACTTTCTACTAAAATGCCAAACAAGATCAAGAAGAAATCTTGAAATCGTAATCGGGTATAACCCCCGA